>NC_071469.1:38206298-38810484 GCF_028500815.1 Rissa tridactyla
AGGGTGAGTACAAAAGGGAGTAGAAAAAGGGAAGACACATAAATAGGAAGACACGGAGGAAGAGATAGTGTCTTCTGTTTATGTTTTGCTTTAATTTATATACCTAGTCATATATTACATAAATTAAAGAGAAACTATATACAAGGCTATAAATATACTTCTGAATTCTAACGGCTCTCTAGCTTAATCAAAACCCATTCTCGTGCCACTAGATCCATTTGATGTCTCGTATTTCTGATATCAGTTATTCTTCATATCTACATATATATGTATATGCAGTATCTTTTAGTCCTTGGTATCTATACATACATGCAATGAGTATGCGTACTCCATTGTGCGTATCTGAACCCTCTCCTTTTCTTTTTCACACACGTACATAAAAACCATACATAACCGCAGCACAAAAATCTTGCTAACCAAGATCAAGTACAGAATGGCAGTAATTTAGTACATAAAGAGCAAAGCAAAAATTAAAACAAGCATCATGTGACTGCAAATGCAATAACCACACAAGAGACAAAAGACACGACATTCATGACTAGTAAACATTGCATTGTTATTGTTATTTTAGCTTTGCCACAGGCATGCAGTTTGTTGAAAAAGAGATGCAGAACTTTGCCAGCAATAATCCTCTTTTTATATCTTTTACCACAGACTTGCATTTAAGCTGGATTTGGACTAAGTAAAGAGAATTTCCTGAAAATTAAGGGCTAACTGCCCCTCTCATTTGGGGGGAAAAAACATAAAAGGGGACATGTTACTTCCAATGGCTTGATGAATCTCACCTGTGAGGTTATCCCACCTTTTTTTTTTCCTTCAGGATTAGGAGCTTAAACTTGATCAGGGCTGTAGGATTTGGCAAGAGCACAGAAGGTCCTGCAAAAGAAGTTGTTTTAGCGAGGTGGGCCCTGGGCCACGGGACCCGAGAGGCAGCCCTTCCGTGCAAGTTGCCTTTGCTCTCCGGGGCGCTCCGTGGGAAGCCTGGGGGTTGTCTCCTCGCTGGCTGCATCTCACGCGGCACGGTGTGCAGGCTGCTTAGGCTATCCTGGCTGCTGGCTTTGCAAGGTGGTGAAGAGCTCAGAGGGTGCTGCACATCTTCCTGCCCGTGCCCGTGCCCGTGCCCGTGCCCGTGCCTGTGCCTGCATGGCCACGACAGCCCGTCCTGTCCGGCGGGGTACCGAAAGAAAGGCATATTCCTACGCCGGAGTCAGTACCGGGCTGGAAAGCATCACTGATGTGAGTGAAATGGGAGTTAGGTCCATGTTAATTGTACGATGGGGCTTGGATAGTCCAGGACTCAGTTTCCCCATTCAGCAGCAACACTCTCTAGTCCCCACCGTCGCTGCAACTTTCCCTCTGGCACCAGGTGCCTCTCCCAGCCACAAGGTGATCACCTTGACGGTGTTTCCGTCCGCTGAACGCTGAGGAAGACAATTCTGCTCTTACTAGTATGTCCAAAGGGAAAAATGTCACAGATGCACCCCGTGTGCAGTCATTCTATTAGATGCCCCAGCTGTTACACAGTGCATCACGCAGTTATTGGCGATATCCTGCATCTCTGCAATGCATATACTTTTACTGTAAAATCCACCGCTGTGAGGTCTACATTTGTAAGATTAAGAGATTGCAACTCGTTGATTGATATTATTAAAATGCATTTCATCTGGTGTACTCTCACTCAGCAGGTTTGACACATTTCTTCATGGATTTTAAAATCCAGTTTTAAAATCTGGAATTACAGGAGGTAGATTTCCACTGTGTGGAATGTGAATAGTTAAACAGAAAGATATGGATATTTAATGTTATTATTAATTCAAATCCTCTTTCACTGATAATAGGCAGGGGTTGTTTTCCTTTAAATTACTTTTTTGAGTTGGTTTGCAGGGGAAAGGGCCAATCTCAGTCGCTGCTGGAAGTTTTGTACTAGCTAGGGTTTCTGTTCAAGAAATGGGCACACCTTAAGAATGAGGGGTTTTTTTCTTCACGTGAAGATGACAGCAAAACTCTCATTGTCTTTTACAGCGATGGGATTTCATCCTAGGCTGCCATGCCCCTGAACCCTTAGCCGTTGAGCAAAGCTTCAGACGTTACTGACTCCTTTATTTAAGATTAGGCTGGCGTTCTGAAGGAACATTGATAAAAGCTTTACAAATCTTTATGTTCCAAAACAGCCTGTGCATAGATCATGACGGAACCCCCCTTGAGGCAGATCCCCCCCCCCATATGTAAATTTTATACAAAGAACTTTTATGAATTGCTAGTTATTGCCTGAGAGTAAGAAAGTTCTGCTAACTTACAATTATACGAGATATTTAATATCAACCACAATATGTATTTAAATGTCTGCTTTATTCTAAAAACAATGGACTATATAACCTAAGGCTGCAGTATTTTCATGCTCGGTCTCACAAAGCAAAACTTGGTTTAAAATGAAGTTTTAATTATTTTGTAACTGAATAGAATTGGAGTTTTTTCTTCCCAGCATTTTGTACGTCATTTTAACTACTAGTAACAAATAAATAAAATATCTTCTCCAGCCCATGTCTATTGTTGTTTGTTGGTTTTGTTGGTTTTGGGTTTTTTTGTTGTTTTTTTTTTTTTATTTCTTCCTTAAGTTTCCAGCTCTTTCTGGATCTGTTGTACTTTACTCTGACTTCTGTGGTTTCTCCTAATTATAAAAGGGCTTACATTATGACAATGAGACACAGAGACAAGCAATGGCACCATCATTCAACACGGCTACTTCAATAAGGTTTTTAAATGAGATCTGTCACTTCCCCCTCACCCTTCCACAATTTATAGAAGGAAAAATCTCAATCTTTACTCACACTTTTCCCCTTGTAAACCGTATAGTGACAGTTCAAAATATAAATGAGCCTGGAATTGTTGCAGAGTTAAAGTTGGAGTCGGTGTGCCTGCCTTACACCTCCACTCCCTTTCACCTCTAGCGAGCAGGTCACTTGCACTTTTAGAAAAAAAGGGTAAGGAACACCTTTACCGTACAGCGTGTTACAGGCTGTAAAGAGGGACAGAGGAGATGAAAAATATTTGTTAAAGAGAACAGGAAGATTTGTCATTTCCTTTTGCCTTCTCTGTCCCTGCTGGCAGCACTTGAGCAAGGCTGGTGTCAAGGAAGGACTGCAACCGCAGAGAACAGGTTTCTTCCAACTTTCCACCCTGCCAGTGGGAGATGGGCAGCAGAGGTATAAATTTTACCTTTCCAACCCTGTCAGATGTGTGAGGGACTCGGTCAACCATTGCAGCCCCCCGTGCAATCCTGCTGTCTGCTTTAGTGGTGGCAGCGTCTGCCCTTGTGGAGAAAGTGGCTCTGACTGGGGTCACCATCTCATTGAACTGGACTGGAATGGTCTCTTGTTTCACAGTAATAATTTCTGAGCAGTAATACACGCCTGTTTCAGTCGTACAATTCTATGATTCTATGACTGACAATGACACAGTCAGATATACAGTCTTGAGTGAAAAACGTGTAGTGTTTTCCTGTAGCGTACACAGGTAACCAGAGAAAAGGGTCAGATGTCCCATTTCCAGCTCCGGAAAGCTGGGTGCTGGCAAGATCAATGTGGTCTTCCTTCATGCAAAGCCCTTGTGAAATAGCGGAGCTGAGCGGCCTACTAGTATTGGTTGTCTGGCGTTTTTAAAGACTTTTTAGTGTTCCTTCTCTTTAGCTTTTTTTTTTTGTTTGTGCTTCTGAAACTTACCGAAAGGCTAATAACATTAAAATTGCTATTTCTAAAAGGCAATTTACTTTTTCTGGTGTGAGATATAGGCACGGTTGGAGAGAATAAGTTTTCCTTGAAAAGCCTCCTGGACTTGACTTACCTTTCTAGTACTTTGTAGTACTATGGTCTTACTATTTATATGCTAATAAGAGCAGACATGCATTGTAATTTACATTGGCCCTGCATACCAGCTTTGAATTAAGGACACGTCCACCCTGAGGTCCCGTGTGCCTTATAGATTGTTGCATCGATCGAAAGAAGATACGAGAGAGAGAATTCGCACACCTTAATCGGCTTCCAGGGACACAGATGAAAATACGGCTGTTACTTTCTCCCTCCCCGGCGGGGTGGGCGAGATTCCTGCGTGTGCTCTGCCATCCATGTGCCGCGCAGTTGACTCGCACACGCGTTAGAGGACTGAGGCATCCCGAGCGTGTGGGATTTGCCGAGCATGTGCGAGACATCTGAGCAGCACAGGCGCACAGCGGGTCTTGGAGGGTCCCGGATGGGTCAGTGGAGCAGACAGCGGGCTGGATCCCTGCCAGCTGCCTGTCAGCGGCCCTGCCGGGCTGGGAAGAGGGACATGGCATTTGCAAAAATGATGCAGTAATTTAACCTTGTAATTTACCTTCTCCTGAGTGAAAAAAACCACTAAGGAGCACTGGAGAAGTGTACCCTTGGGGGCTAGTGTTCCTTTGGGCTATGCAGTGCGCAGGAGTGAACCGAGAGTTGTTAGTTCCAAAAGGTTTCCTAAAGGAGAAGCACCAAGTGACCGCTAGGAGACCGAGAAGAGTCTCAGTGTTCCCCTCACACACTCTTCCTTTGCTTTTTTAAAAACATACGTCTTATTCCCTCCAAATAACTCAAACTGCCGTAGAAACCACTTCATTAATTACTGAAGTACAGCAGTCAGTATCGGCAGAAGAAGGTCCTAAGGTTTTTCTCAGTCGTTCTGCATACCTGGACGGTGGTACTAACCAAGGACTTCTGAAGGGGAGAGCTGCATCATTTAAAATTTAAGGGAGTGAAAAAAAAGAATGTATATTTGGATTTAGTCAAAACACTGGAGATATCACTGCTACATATTTTTAATAATCATCAGATCTTGGCCTTAAGGTATCAAGAAGATTAACCATAGTAAGATTCAGATACCTTGCCTTTTTTTTTTTTTTTAAAATCAGCTGAGACTGAAGCCAGAAATACACAGCAACACACAGGTATTGTAGCGAACCCCAGTAGTGCAGATTTTTGATGCTACCTGGTAATGCAGGTTCATAAAAACGTCTGAAGCCTGTCTGCACTGCCTGCCTGGGAACGCAGCTGATGACTTTAAGGTGCCCTTTGACAACGTGTGGCTTCTGGCTGCCTGAATTCTCCCCCTAGCTTTTATGGGTCTGAGAGGAGGAGTACAGAAATTTTAACTGTCACTTGCTCCCTTTCCTATTACTTTCTAAAAATATTGAAAATAAAACTCATAATTTACCTCTTGTAAATGATCAAGGAGCAAGATATGAAGATCAAATTATATACTGACATGAAAGAAGAATGTTTGGGATCGCATTAAAAAAAATAAACTTCTAAGTTGCCATAAGCAATAACTCCTCCTTGCTGTGATACAGATGTAAGTCACATAACTTGGGGATGAACCAAATGGAGAAGTTACACTGACTCCCAATAAAACTTCTGCAAATAAAATTTGAAATTGCCGTGTTTGCATTTCTTTTTTAAAGAATGCCTTATGGAAACAGCCATATTCCAATTCATATTACAAGAGATCAAAAGAACAAAGGTTAAAATAATATCTCCATCTCTCTCTGGAATAATTGAGAGCTATATCTTATCCTTCTGTCTAGTAATATCAATATGGATTCCAGCAAGAAAGCAATTGGAAAGAATTAATGTGTCAGTTACAGCTCATCTGGGACACCAACAGTCAAATTCATTAATCATAATTTTATAGTTATTGCATGGCATCACTACAGAGCACTGTTAAGTTTTTTTGATTTATTTAATGATGAATTTGAAGACCTTAATGTTGTTTTTCCTTTCAATTAAATTTTACTGAATTTCTATGGTTTTTAATTAGTTTGTTGAGGTATAAAGGCACAATCTCTTTATTGTATTTAAGAAAAGAGACATAGTTGCAATCTTAGCTTTGTATTAGTGTATTCTATTCAGAGAATTAAAAAATTTTGTTATATAGATATAACATACATGTATTTATGTCTCTAAACAAAGGTATGAAACGCCTAGGAATGCATTAGATAGATACCTTTAAAAGTCTGATACTTTAAATACTTTAAAAGTACATTTCATGAGTTGCTGCATAAAAGTATGGGCCAGCGTGCCAAGCTTTTTAACAATGTGCTTTATGAGTGATTAGTACAGAATAAAGTCAACAATGACAACAAATACAACAGTAGGCATGAAGAATTTATTTTTCAAGGAGAGGGACAGGGTTGCAAGTACTTGGTAAAGTTTATTTCTAAACAATTACACTTAATGGCAAAGATGAAGGCTAGCTGAACCTCCCTCCTCGGGATCTGAAGGACCTTGAATGTTCCTTAGGAAACAGATGTTCGTGAGGAACATATATATCCATTTTTGTTGTTAATTTGTTTCAGTTCCAAATGAATGAAGAGGCTAGATTTTGGGCATTAAGTTAGATCTAGCAAATATAAAGGAGAAAGAAAACTATGTGTACAATGGAAAGAACTTACCGAATGGATCTAAATCCTATGGTAGGTAATTTGATCTAATTTTTGCAGAAAGGCAAATGCCAGATGTTTGCTCCACTTTGATCTTAATAACACTTTAGGCTGCAGACAATAAGATTGGTTTAAAATTTATTGTCTCTTTGATTTCTCCATTCTAATGCTTTTTAAATTCTTTACACAAGACAGATCTATATATAGGCAACTGGGGTGGCATCAGAAGCGTTGTATACTTAAGACATTCTTGAAAACCTCAGTGTGGAACAGTGTTTGCTGTTTTATGCATCAAAACAAAGCCAGATTTTACACAAGCAATGTTCAATTTTCTTTTTATTATAATGTCTCTTTTTATTTTGCATATGAAGTTGACTGTCGCATCTGTGGCACAGCTCCTTATATGCTTTTATCTTTCAATAACCTTATTAAAAGTCAAGACAATATATTAAATCAACATTAAGCAGCAGGAGTTGAAAGAAAAGTTAATCCATTCCCTTGCATTGGGAGAGTAATATATGCAGATCTTTAATTTCACCGTTAAGTTGCTTTTAGGATTCTTTTTTTCCAGAATATGCTTTAAAAGGAGAGCTGCCTGTGAACGGACACCAGCGGAAGCCTCTGAGAAACCACAACATCCAAGAGGCATCCAACTTGCCTTCAGTTTGGATCTTCATGTTCAAGGAGGCTATTGCTCTCTGAACACGAGCTGAACTCAGGTTACGGCTGCCTCAGGTTTTCTAGCAGGATATCTCATATATTCGCTATTACTGAGAAATAATAAGAAGCAAGTGAGGCTGAGGACAAATGGTAGAGCAAGAGCAATGATTAAAAAGAAACAAATAGAAAAAAAACCCTGGTATGCAGCCTGAATGTCTTATCATAATTCTCTGGCATAGTTCAGAGCCATCTGTCCCTTAGATCCATGCATGATGTCTCTAAACAATTGTTTTCACTTTGCTTAGCCCAGTAGTTTGAAAGTTCAAAAAGTCAGACTCAATTTTCCTCTGAAGGAAATTCTGAAATTTGCCTGCTGCTGAGACCGCCGTCGCTCAGCCAGCTGAGAGAGCAGCTACCCCGGCAGGTTTCTGGGGACTGGCAGCGTGCATGGGCCACCAGCAGTTGGCAGCCTCCCTTCGCCTCTGCCACCAAGTTTAGTTCTCGCACCGACGTCCTTCATAAACGAAAAGAAAACTTCCTTCCTTCAGAACCAAATATTTTAGCTCATTACCAAGAACAAAACATTATACACAGATGCACGGTAATAAATATTCATCTCTTCCTAGCATCTTAACGTGACAAGGGAGAAGACTTCCCGTTACCCCAAGAGAGAAGCTGGGTAAAGCAAAAATCTCTCCCAGTGAGAATTGCCTTATGTTCAAATGCATCTTCACATCTTTTCTTCCTTATCTTTGCTACATCTCCAGAGCTAAAACATCTTTAATGTAGTCTACTATCTTTATTTATCACAATTACATTGAAATAGCGTTTGCATAATTCCAAGGCATGTTTTGTCCATCTTCTCTTAGACATAAAGTACCACCTGAACCATTAGAGAAGGGGCTATTTGGAAAGACCGGACAACTAAGTCACAAAACGCAGGGAGTTTTAAATGGCATTTGATTTCAATTAAGAGGAATGCAGAAGCACTGGTTTCCTAAAAAGGCACGGTGTTATGAGACTCCAAAAATCTTTTACAACACTAGCCTTTGTGCATCATAGTTGAAAGGTGTGCAAGTGCTACCCAATGAAATTTAATGGAAGCCACACAAGGAAAGATTTTAGCCTCGACATTTATCTTTCCCAACACATGGAACCACCTTGATCTGTTTTACTGTTGGTGAAAAAAGAAGGTAGTGTCTATTTCACAGGAGAGGATAGGAAGTAAGAGTCAGCGTGATGGATGGTGGAAAGAAACAGAGGGCAAGAGGGAAGAAATATGAGCGTCAGGTACTGATCTCAAAGATGAGGTCTAGTCTGCTGTCAGAATGTGTATAAATAGCTTATTAATAACAGGAGAGATGTATTGGCATTAGTGCGAAAGGAGGAGCGTATTCAGTTTGTATTGTGTTGTCAGAAATAAACCATCTGGGTAGAGCACAGTTTAGATTTGTTAGATATGAATAGACTACGCAAGTACAAATCAAGTACAGATCAATTCCTGTGAAAATATTCACTTACCTCAAGGCATTTATCCAGCAGATGACACCACCGAAACCTCTGCCATCTCTATCAAACCTGCCACGCTCACTTACTGGGGCCATAGCTGCACTTCAGTGTAGCACAGAGAGCCCAGGTAAGTTTTAGCCTCACAAACATGGTTACCAGCAATAATTTAATTGCAAAAGCTTGAAGTTTATTCTTTAATTAGCATCTTTCAGGGGGTAAAATAAACCCTGCTTTCTGTCCCAGGAGAGGGAAAAACAAGGGTTATCAGGGAAATTTTCCTTTAATCGTCTGTAACGATTACATCACATCCTCACTGAGCGCACCAACATTTAGGAATAACAACCTGTTCTCTCCCCAGTTCTCTTCCCACATAACCTGCCTGTCCCAACAGCAGCTCGGCTTCCACCTGGGGCTGACACACAGGGAAAAGGAATGTCACTTGATGAGGTGACACTGAGGAGGGGGTTTGTGCTGAGGGGAATCCCTGTGACGTGGGCTTTGGTGCTATTTCCATCTTGTCCTTGCTGGCAAGGGAATGAACTCAGGGAGGAATGCAGTATCAGAAATATATCTGCAGGGCATCCTTGACACAAGTTCAACAGCTTGCTGCTGAAATCTCTCACTGTCAGTGCCAGTACAACCAACATCTCCTGGGAAGCAATCTGGTTTATTGCTCCACGCCCAGATTTTTTGTGATATTTAGGAAAAGCTTCATTCAGTGTTGCAGGCCTTGCTTGATATAGGCACATAAGTCTTGTCTCCAGCGGCTTGCAATAAAGTAAGTTGTTCTTTGATCTATTATTTCTTTTCCAAATAAAATTAGTATTAGGCAACAAGTTTTCGTTCTGGGTTTTTCAGATTCCTGAGGTTCGTGTTAATTCAATTTGCTGCTGAACAAGGTACTGCCTGATAGCTATGGAAATAAATAAATTCCCCAATCTGTGGGTTGTGCCTTTAAGGATAAACTAAGCAGAGAGTCTACTCAAGTGAAATGTTACAAAGGAGCTACAGACCGCAGCCTCGCAGCCCCAGGGCTCGCTGTTGGTACAAGGATGTGAAGTATACACAGCGTTTTCATTCAGGTCAAAACGGCCTGGAAGCTGGGACGGCAGCTCTAATTTTTCCAGCTTCAGCCTCAGTCTGTTTGGCTTTGCAAAAAAACCCTAACCTTAGAGCACAACCTCGGACAGGACTTGTTTTCTGCAGACGGCGCAAGCTGCCGAAGCTGATATGTAGGGCTGTGATTGGGGAAGGCTTTCCATAATGTAAGGCCTGGAGTGCTTATTACCCTCTGAGTTGAAAACGGATGTTACTCCCTGAGGCGCAGGTCAGCATGTCCGTCATGCATAGACGAGACCGTCTGCTCCTCTCGGTCGGAGAGGGATGTTATTTTCTTAAGGAGCAGGATGTTATTCCTAGAGGTCTGCCCCTTGGTAGGGTCAAGAGTAATATTTTATGGTTAATGTTTATGATTAATTTTGGCTGTGGCCTTTCCTTTCAGAATTTGTATGGTGTCAGTTCAAGTTGGTAAGGGGGAAGCTTGACAAGGTTAAGGCGTGAACCGTATACTCGCTTTTCCTTCCAAAGTAAATACTACAACAACAATGCACATGGGAACCAAGCAGCACATTCCTAAATCAAACCAGAAGATTCACACAGGGAACTCAAACAGTAGGGTCCAAGAGGGTGGTTTTTGCCTTTTTTTTTTTTTTTTAAAGTCTGAAGGATACATTTTCAGCAGGATGCCTTGGGAATTAGCTCAACACAATCCCAGGGGCAAAAAGGGCAGTTTGGCATCAGATTTCTTCTGCTCACATTACTTAAAAATTAATATTGTCTTTGCCCCTTTTCTCTCAAGAAAAAGTCCGCTAAAGTAAGGTGAATGATTCTCAGCTGTTCAACGCTGCTTAAAGGAAGGGACACGCTAACATCACAGTGTGATGCAAGTTTATATTGAACCTCGCTTTTGGAAAATATCCAGATTTTCTGCCTGGCTTGGAATAGGGTCTTTAGATTCATGTGCAAGTTGTTCTCTTTTTAAGAATCTTAACTCTTTTTTCAGCTTCTGGAAACTCTGATTTCCCTTCACATTTTTTATTAATGTAGTAGTTTCACAATAGGCTTGCAGATGGATTTGGTTTGATATTTTAGAAGACACTTAAGACCAGAAGAGATAGGAAACTTCTTTTAAAATCTCAAAGTGTTCTTTTTGTTGTCAGGACATGGCAAACGGTCCCATAACTTGCTTTCTGTGACAGTATCACCAAACAGAGAGCAATGAGTAGAAAGAAGTATTCTTGTGATATTGTGAAAACTTCCAAAAATGTTCTATTGTACGTAAGCAATAAAGATGACAACTTCAGAAGTGTGTGCATGAAGCAGTCTCAGAAACCCATCTTAGGTCTCCGTCATCATTTTGGAGTTTTGGAATGCATCATCCAAGGGCTATGGGAGGAAGATCATTATATGAGTTTCTGATGATGACTTTAAATCAGAAAAAAAAAGGGGGCAAAATTCACTCGCTGAAACACCTTCTCTTTCTCTCTCTTAACTCTTGTCTCTTACTCATCCTCTAGGAACCAATTTCTGTAGTCAGAGAATACATCTCACCTAGTGCTTTCCTTTAAAACCATATGTGCTTTCTGAGAGCTTTAAAAATCTTTCAAATCCTTAAAATCGTTGAACTTCAGACTCTAAGGGGAGCAATGTTTTGGGGATGCATACACCTTAAACATCTGAAAGCATTTTGCGATCTATAATTAAAACCCTCTTATCCCACATCACGAATGCACAGCCTCCTCAGAACATTTGCGTCATCCCGTTGCATCTCTCAAAGACGGGGTCGTTATGACTGCTCTGAATCACATCTGAAACTAGCACTACCGGTTCTTCATCAGTACTTCAGTGGAAACCAAAGATGCTCAAAGTAAAAAACCAGCACACTTCTCTCTGTTTGATAACAAGTCAACAGCGCAAAATACTGCTATAGACGCTGCAAGTGAGATTGGCAAAGAGCACTTCCAAACATCATCACGTTGCCATTTCTTGAAGTTAATAAGAGAAGCGAAAGATAAAAAATATAAACATCAAAATTTAAAAATGTTTCCCTTAACTCACACACGTGGTCCTTTGGAGCTCACTTTATACGGCCATTTGTGGGTCAAGCTTTTCCTAACAAGTTAATTTTAAATTTTACTGCTCAGCTAATTACCTAATTGTAGAATTCTCAGTGGCTGATTGGCGCTATTTTAATCAGTTATGAATCGTGTGGTAGGTTTTTGTGCCTGACTCTGTGACCAACAGAGTCTGAAATAAAAATTTGTAAGTATTAGTACAAATACTTACAAGTATGACCAATAATCTGGCTGAGAAATTTGGAGATCAATTAATGGAGCCGTTTCAAATGGCTTAATCATTGCAGTCCTGGAATTTACAGTTTGAATAAATTTCATTATTAGCAATGAACAAATGTTGGAGCTGGATAAAGGCATATGAAACTAGTAATGGTTTCTTAAACCGGGAGGGAGAAAGAGGAAGACAGAAAAATTTACAAAGAGGAAACAATGCAAAAGAAAAAAAAAGAAAGAAGTCTTGTAACACACTGCGACTGAAAAAATTATTCCTCACTCACCCCTCACATTCTTTTTAAGAAGCTGCAGAGGGTTTTCATGAAGGCCCAGCATGCCTAAACAAGTTTCACTCAGAAAGAATAAGTTGTAAAAGTTAAATCACCACTCATTTCTTTTGAGCCTGTCTTCAGCTGTGATCTGTGGAGTTTTAGTTTCTCTTGTCAAGGACAGATAAAACAGTACTGTAAGACCAAACTTGAAAAATCCTAACTTTTCTTATGTGTGTGTGAATTGCCTATACAGGAACAGGATTTCTTCCAGCCGTAGCCCATACAGTAGATAGCCTGTATGGAAACCAGAAACTTCTGAAGCCCACGCACCTGTTCATCCACCATCTCACAGAAAAGATTTGGCACTTTTATGAAGGTGTCAAAGATTGTTTGTAAGACACTAAAAAACTCGAGCGAATAGACACAATGAAACGCAGCGATTACCTAGAAAGCAAAAGCAAGACTTGCAAACTGTTTTGAACATTTTTTTTCATCCTTCCCGAAAACCCAGCAGAGAGTGAGAGGCAGATATCCTATTTGTCTGCCTTTGTGGCTCGTACTTTTTTTTTTGCATCTGGAATCCCTTGGTTTGTTGACTCGTGGTGGTGGCACTCTCAAGACCAAGGACCGCTTTGCTTGACCTAGTGTATTCGTCAATATTTGCATTGTTAATTTCATTATTTTGCAAAGTGCTTTGGGATGTGTCGCATGAAAGTGGTTACACATAGAAAACCCCAGTCTGCTTTGATTGAAGTTTTCTGATAAGCACATCTCAAATGCTGCTGTCATCAGCTCGTTTGCTTTTGAATTATTTCAGTAACTACAGTACTCCAGATTTTAATATTGATTTTGTGCTAACTATCCTTTCCTGATCTAATGGATGTAAGAAAATGTCATTATATGTTACTGAAATACAGATATTTGATCTCTGACTGGATCAATTTATTTTGCCATATAAATAACATAGTTTGTATTAGACATGTGTGTGCATATATATTTAAAAAATAATATACATATTTATATCTATTCATCTGCATATTTAGAAGTAAAATAACTTAGGATAAAATAACCCATGGATAAATAGCTGTAATATTTACAGATATGAAACAATGCCTCTTTGAAATTATTTAATTGTATGAGTCTAACCTGCCTATTAATTAGAAGCAGACAATTTGTATTATAGTACATAACAGCAATCTATCACAAATTCATTCTGTATTTATGAAATCACACTTTTCAATAACCCTAGAGCTGAAATACACTGACATTTAAATAGTGAAGAATTCTACAGCATAGCAAAGAAGGTTTACATCTGATGAGAGCTTTGTATGTTCAGAAGAGTAGCATTTATTTTAGAACTTCAGGATTGGTCTCACGATTTTGGATTTCTATTCAACATTGGGGCTATTACGTGGGCTTATTCTTGAAAATAAATTCACTTTATCTGATGCGTCCCTGCATGTGGTATTTCTTCCTCGGAATAACTGGCACAGCACTATGGCAAATACCCTTCTTTGGCTAGATCTTGTGAGCTGCCGAAAACCTGTATTCCGAGAGGCATAAAGACAGTTCAAGAACTTCAGGACTCCAATGCTTCTTTCCGACCCGAGAGTCAAATTTAGGTTCTCAATGAACACTAAATCAATTGTTCATGTGGATAAAGAAAAACAATCTGTCATCCAACGTCTTGTCATGGTTTCAGCTGGGATGGAGTTAACTTTCTGGTGCAGTGCTATGTTTTGGATTTGGGATGAGAAATACTGTTGATAGCACACCAATGTTTTTGGTCGTTGCAAGGCAGGCAAGGCCTTTTCTGCTCCTCACATCACCCCACCAGCAAGCAGGCTGGGGGTGCACAAGAAGTTGTGAGGAGACACAGCTGGGACAGCTGACCCCAACTAATCGAAGGGATATTCCATACCATATGACATCATGCTGAGTGATATAAAGCTGGGGAAGAAACAGGAAGGGGGGGATGTTCGGAGTTACGGTGTTTGTCTTCCCAAGTAACCATTATGTGTGATGGAGCCCTGCTTTCCTGGAGATGGCTGAACACCTGCCTGCCCATGGGAAGCAGTGAAAGAATTCCTTGCTTTGCTTTGCTTGCGTGCATGGCTTTTGCTCTATCTATTAAACTGTCTTTATCTCAACCCATGAGTTTTCTTGCTTTTACTTTTCCGATTCTCTCCCCTGTCCCATCCAGTGAGCGGCTGCATGGTCCTACCTGCTGGATATGGTTAAACCATGACAGGATATCAATAGGATTCCAAGCTTATAACATCCATCTCTTCAGCAGTACACCATTTTATTGTCTTAAAGGATCAAGAAACTAGACAATAAATAATAAGAGAAGGAAAAGAGAGTGACTGTCTCTAAATTGGATCGCTTCAGCTTAGCTAATTTTAATTAGGATGATGTAACTCATTACATACTTTCTTAACTGTTCAGTGCCTATCTAGATATTTCTAGATGCTCATCATTGTGGTGTTTAAGCATCTAGCATGTTTTCTCAATACCTATGTGTCTCCTCCTCTTCTACAGAAAATTGTTTGCAAACAGGTCTTCATATTTGGTTAATGTCTACATCTTGGTAATTATTTCTATCTGCCATCTCCAGATAGAATTCATTTATGCAGCTGAAATTCATTTATGTAGCTGAAATCCTTGCTCAGGTTCTTGTCTTCTCCATTTTCAATGCAGTAGTCTCTTCTGTGATGAGAAATGCAACTTTTCAAACCAAAACCCACTGGTTTGATCACACTGCTGTAGATTTGTTGAGTATCTCCACTGACGCCCTCTTTTAACCTAAGTAGTTTCTTTTAATTTTCAAGGTCCTTCACAGCACATCTTTGCTCTTACTCTCTGTTGACATGATCACTCCCACCTCTGATTGGCTGAGGATAATGACTTTCAAACAAACACACTAATGCTGTTCTCAGAAACATCTAAAACCAAATCACAGTCTTTCTAGTTCAAATTTACGCAATGTATGATGCCAAAATCCCCCTCAAAACTGGGTAAAATATCCCAATCTTTGGAGACTTGCTGAGCATCCTGGTGAAGATGCTTCCAGTTTCTGTACTCCCCCACTGGTCAGTTGCTTAATGACATTACTGCCTAATTTTATACTTAAATTGTAATTGTTTTCTGTTCTGACTGTAGAGAAACTGGAAAAAAAACATCTCTAATGAGGTTCTCTAGGCTAACAAGTCGAGCAATACAAGTAACAGTAAAATACAGATAAAATTATAATATAGTTTATAGATTTTTTTTTCCACTTAGAGGAAAAAAGAGGGCTCCACTGGAGCTCAAATATTAGTGTCTGGAGCCATGAATGATGAATATGTTTGAGATACTATTTTAATATCATTTTGTGGGCAGTATGCTCTGAGCTACTGAAAAGTATTGAAGAGCTTGTCAATATTATTTGTTTGGAAATGTGACGTGTTGCCAGAAGTGGCATGAGAACTAAAGGAAATCCATATCCCCAGACGTGTGCAAATTGTTTCAGATGCACACCCCTCCCCAATGTTTATTAAAATGCCTGCAACAAATTTACATCAGTGAGCTACATGCTTGAATTCTTTGCAGATACCCAAAAGATTGTGTATCTTTTTAACAAGCGCACTGAACCTGAAATATTAAGCGGATCAGTAAAGCAGTGTAAATAAAAAATGTTATTTAGACAGAATTATTCAAACAGAGAAACCTACAGTATCTCAACAACGTATTTTGCATAAAAAATACAATTGTTAAAATGAACAAGAATACTGAGGAGGAAAATATAGTCTTTTATTTACAGTCAATGGTTCCTTAAGAATTTAGTTTAAAAATAAATACTCCATTCCACTACAATAACTTTTACAAAGCTAATCATGTGCACACCTTGTTTTCGAGAAAATTAAAGTTTCAGGTACGTAGTAGAAACACACACACATACACACACACACAGTTGCAATATGAAGGGGAGAAAAAAGCACCTGAATTTATTTAGCATATTCTTTTAAGACATTTATAACATATTTAGTCAAGAACTGCCCAAAGGACTTTGATTCCTGAGAAACAAAAAAACACTAACCCAAATTAATATTCCATTATTTTTGCTGTATATTTTGCGGAATGAAAAATGCAAAGTTAATCTCAATTCAAATGACAGAAAATATATAACTGCTGAGTGTATGTGTTAACATTCAAGCAAAACTATGATTTTATTAAAGCAAATCCCATATGGACATGAGAGACTTAAACCCTGTTATGTCTGTGAAACGTGCTAGGTACACAGAGAATATTAATAGCATTGCGAGAGAATTTGCCGTTTTGCTACATCTTCAAAGAGAAGTTAACCAGCCAGAGAGGCCCGTATTTTGATGGTTTTGAGTCACATGGAGAGAAGAGAGGGAAGAGTACCAACAACAATAATGTTCAACAGTGCAACTATTCAACTCAAAATGATTGGAAAGGAAAACATAAATTTCAAAATAACTAAATGAAAGTTGAAAATCATGCTATAATCCTACCAAAAACACTTTCCAGAGGCCAACTCTGATTCTTCCCAAAATAATATTTCTCCATTTTTGCTTCCTATAATTCCTGAATACGGTGAAGCTTTTAGCTTTGTACTTCAGAGAGTAAGAGCTGAGTACAATGACAGGGGCAGCTTTTTTCCCTGAGGCTGATATACCGGAGAAACAAAGTGTCATTATAATCAATATGTACTTTCAAAACACTATAAAAATAATTCTGTTTCTCCTGAGCAACATATTGCCATCCATCAGCTGGGCATTCACAGCTTTGCTGAGAGTTCCTACAAGAAACAGTACTTTTACCAACTCTTTTTGAGAAGTCCTTATCCAATCCCATCTGACACGGAGCATGAGCCTTCTCTTCCTTTGCAAGAGGCATCACTGACATTTCAAAACCAATACAATAGGACAAGAATGCGTTTCATTTGACATAGCTTTTCTGAACTTGACACCTGAAAAACCATTACGTTTCCTTCTCAAGTCTCTCCTTTTTCTGAGCTATATGGAGATGAAACAGTGTTGTTCAGGCTACCGTAGCTACAAGTTGACTGGTTGAACACGCGCACAGATTATTTCACTTGACCAGCACTCAAGCCCCCATAGAAGTTTGTCCAAGACAAGCTGGCTTGATTATCTGACAGAATATCATCTTTTAATTAAAACAAACAAACCCAAACACTTAAATAGGCAGTTACATGACGATGGACTTCTTCAAATGAAAATCCACAAGAATGAAACAGTGAGCTTTATATTGTTGCAATGTCATTTTTTACCAACATTTTAATTTTAGGTAGATTACTGAGCCTCTTTACTTGGCCCCTGGATAAGTGATGGAAAATATGTATAACATGTAATACCAAAACACACAGATACATCTCCCATATCACACATACTTCTGGTCTGGAATCAAGCAGAAGTCGATTACGGCACTAAATGCACAAGTTCTGCCTCCTACTCAGAGAGACTGGCTTTCTTGATGTAAAATGAGAAGTAACAGAGATGCACAAAAACACTGTATTGATTGTCTAACTCTTTGAAACTGAGCTGTGTTCGACTGAGGTGAATTACTGAGGTCCAATTTGTGCTCAGTAAAGCCACATAAGTCTTTACTGTGGTTTGGAAGTTAATTGACCTCTCCTCACCCAATAGCTGAGCTTTTCTTGGACTTCTAGCAATCAGTTTGGTAACCACGTGACTTTATTTTTAACAAAAGGAGGAGAGTGGGGAATTCTGTGAATTGCTGAGGAAAAACAGTGATGGGGGAGGAGTTCCCCATGCCAGTTTGCTGGATTTGAACATTACAGGGAATCTCCAAGGAATGAGATTCATAGCTGGACCTTCTAATTTCTTTACAGCCCTTCTAAAACACACTGGAGTGTAACACAAAATGAATAACAGAATGAAAAGGAATCAGAAAAATGTATTGGTTTTATGTGGAATGAAAGCAGTTTTATTCCTTCACCTTCCTGTCAGATACGAAAGTATAGAATAGAACTGTGATCTTGTTCCATTTTGATTCATTACAAAATGGTGTATTTCCCCTTAAAATCTAGAAGATGCCCACAACACAAAAACTCATTCTAATACAGAGAAAAATATAAGGAGTATAAGAAGAACAACATGGCTTTCATCCAGTTTATAGTGGTTAGCTGCTAATGGCAATACATTCCTCAAACTACTTTACAAATAAGAAATAAGAATCAGGTGCTATACAATATATATGTTCATTTGCTGACTATAGATGCTTCAAGCAGTAAGAAATAGTGCTATATTCTTTGTTCTCTACACTGTTTCTGCAGTTTCTATAACATATTATCTGTGCATAGTTACTCAGGATGAGCATTCATCCAACTACAATGGAATGTATTTACAGCATGCCAAATGAGAAAATAAAAATACCAAAGTACAAGCTTGGTCCCTCTGGGAGAAGTCAGAGAGAAAATGTACCAGTTAATTTTTTCTAATATGTAATTCACAGATTGACAAAAATAATCTTGTTGCAGATTCAAAAAAACACTATTGACCACTGAATGGATATTACAGCTCCTCTTTCTAAAGTCACTTGAGCTTAACCTATAAGGATGCTGTGTGTCAGAGTCAATATAGTACATGAATCTCAGGCTGTGTCAGTACTTTTTAGGACTTTGAGCTTATCAAATGCATTACAGTTTAATGGGTATCATGAAAACACCTCACTTGCCATCTTTAGAATTATTTTGTGCCCCAGTTAACTTCTAATTGCAGTGAAGCCAATAGTTATCAGTGATAATAGAATTCGGCCCCATCATTTGGCCCTCGGCTACAAGTACTAGTTTATGATTTGGAAAGGCTGAGAACTCAGATGGCAGCTAAACTCTTCTTACCTCTAGGAAAATATGAAGGATCCTGGCAGGACAACATTGGGAAACCTGAAACACAACTGCCTGTCAGGACTCTGTTAAAGGATCTCTCTTTCAACAGCTTTTGTAGTCAACATTTTAGTGGTCTCAGCACAATAAAGGGGTAAGAATATGTAAGTGATTCTACTAATATTAAATAACAATATGAGCAATAAATACAAGAACATAGGCACAGAATGAAGTTAATAAATGAATGCAAAATTTCTGGAACCTATAGAAACTAATTAAAGGATACATACAACTATAAAATATTCTGCTATTTTGGAAGCGTCTGCTAGTTTTTACTTTAATCTGGAAATATAATTATGAACTCTTTCCCTTTTGAAAATGTATGGCCATTGATGGTATTTTCCAGTCTCCCTTCCAGGAGTTCCGGGGCAATCTTGATCAGGGAATTCAACTGCAGTGTAACTCCAGAGAAGCCATACATCCAGGAACTGATGGCTAAAGCAAAGATGCCATGCCAACAGCCCCATCCTCCAAAAGCTCCCAGAGCTTCAAAACCTTTTGAGGCAGATTCTACCGCAGAAAAGAAATCCATGTCTCATACTGGGATAGTTCAGGATAATTTTTACAACAGGATTCTAAAAGAGATTTTATTCAGTCCCATGACCCCCAAATGTTCTCTATGGATATTTTTTACTGTGTCGGCCACAGGAATACTTACATAAATAAAACTACTTGCATATATAAGCACTTACACTATCAGCCTCTGTAAAAAGGCTTCGTATTACCTCAATATTAGATTATTGAAGATGAAAGTGAAGTGACAAAGTACAAAATGAAATTAACCAGAAATATCTAATGAAAAAAATTAAATCGCTACCTTTAGTTTACTCTAAGATGACATCCATCAGAAACAAAGCACAGGAAACACAATGCTCTTCTACCTTATGGGAAAGCTCATGCTACTTGATAATGTCTTCTCAGGAAGGTGGTGCATTCTGGGTCTATCAGTTCAGCATTTTTACTTCATTGCTTCTTAAAACAAATGTTGTCTTATACCCCGTGCTTCCATTTTACAAAGAAGCCCTAATTTAAAAGCTTGAATTCTATGAGGTATCAAATCAAAATCATTTAAAGCCAGTTGAAGCTTGCCAAATTTACTGAAAATATTACAGAGTTTAGGTGTACCACATTTTCAACAAGTGGAAAAAAACCCAACATCCATTTTAGTGATGCTTCTAAGAAGATTTTTTTAAATGAAAAAATTAAAAAAAAACGAACAAAGAAAGAACGAAAGAAAAGTTCTTGCAGGCATTTTGAGAAAAAACACTTGCAAACCCAAGTATTTTTTAAGAGTTCTACCAATTTTGCTTGCACAACTTTTGAACTTTTCATCTCTCAAACAATTGCATAAAATTGTTATGGTTCAAACCCTATTGAGCAGTGGAAATATTTGCTAATGATATGAACAGGTCATATCTAATAATTCACTAAAAGAGAGACCGTTATTTAAATTTTGCATCACATTAGCTGTACCCAAAGTAGACTCCCTTGCATATGCTCAAACCTTTGACAAATACTAAGGAACCAGGGTTTCTGTGATTCTGGGATTTCACATTGTGCAATCCAAAATGCCAGTTTTCTCAGACCTAGATTGGAAATCTCTAAAACAGTGTTGAATTCATAAGTACATACATTTGCTATCTTGTAAATAGCACAAGATTTATCAGACAGATACTAATTAATTAATCATTTGAAATACAAATGTTCATAATTTGACAATGGTTTCCTGCATTCTGTTGCTCTACAACATGCTATTTGGGATATTTTAAATTTAAAATCACGACACAGAACTCTTCTAGCTTGGATAAGAATATTTCATTACAGCCGAGAAAAAAATATTTTATTAGGTCTTTTGACATACTTATTCTTACATTTTTCTGTCTAGAGGAACTGTTTGAACTGGTGAGTCAATGGATACGGCATGCCAGTTGGGTACATCTGAACTGAGTCCAATAAGCTGTATTAGACTACACAAACCTTCCAGAAAGATGTTCCATCCTGATTTGAAAGCATCAGAAAATGGAGAAACTACAACTGTCTTTGCTAACTTCTTCCCGTGGTTAACTAGCCTCGTTACTAATAGTTTGGAATTTATTTCTAATTTTAATTTTTCTGGTTTTAATTTCTATATTGGTTTTGTTATATTTTTCCTTGCTGGCACAAGGAACCATTTAGTTCCTAGTATTTTCTCTCTTTGAAGCAACTTCTTGACTATAATCAAGTTACCTTTTAACTTTTTTATTCTCTTTACATTTATATGCAAATACACAGGCTTATCTTAAAAAGAAGAATGCCAAAGAGAACTCTCCAGACTACAAACCCTGAAATTCACTAACTGGCATTAATAAATTCTAAAGGCATTAAAAAAACCCTCAAAAAAAAAAAAACCAAAAAAAACCAGAAAAGGAAGAGCAAGATCCATAACAATATTGAGCAAGATCAAGACAAGGCCGAGAACAAGCAAAAACTAGGTGGATATGGTTTTCTGAAACTAGAAGCTTAGACTGGTTCCTAAACACAGATTAAGGAGGTGGATTTTCAGAAAAACAACGATGCTCTAATAAGATGAATATTTCTAACTTGTTTGAGTGTTTCTGAAATTCCACACCCACACAAGATTAAGGCATCCATTTTTAAAATATAGACCTGAAGCAATGAAGAAATGGTATTACTAAATAAGAAAATACACAGCCTTCCACTGCCCCGTATTCATCAGCTAGGAAAGATACTTAGATTTAAGAAAGAAATTGCTAATAATTTACTGGAAAATCAGGGCAATAAGAACCCTGTATGTCACATGGAAAACAAAATATTTTATTCATGTTTCATGTAGAAAAAAATTAGACTGGTCAGAGATGGCTCTCTGTATCTGGTTGGAGGAAATATCCTTCGCGATTCAGAAAGGTTTAAATCCTATATAAACTTTATCCTTCCTAGAACTGCTTAAAATATTCAATTATTTTGCTCTCTGCTTTCTGAATATTCCATCCATTCTACTCTAATTTTCTATATGTACAGAAACTGAACATAATACAGTTTCTATTTTGCTGCAGAAAAATTCTAAGTTAAATACAGAAGTATAATATTATTCAATCTATACATTTACAGCCCTATAATAAAGCACATGATAAAACACTTACATGGGTTAGTCATGGCAAAACACCTGGGTAGCTTTCGTAGATTAATAAAAACATAATGAAAATATAATTTATATTGTCAAAATATCTCAAAGATGCTAAAAGGTCTTTCATTTTAGAATCAGTAAGTGGTAATGTTGTAAATAAAGTAAAGAGCACTTAATAAATTATTGAGACTTACTCATCTAAACTGAATTCTTCCTAATAATTCGATTTATAAATCAGTAATGTATATAATTTTCCTGGGTAATAAGCACCTACTGAGTCATATGGGGTTTAATAGTGCTTTCCTTTACAGACTTTGAGAAGCTTGGCAATAATAGAAGAGTTGAAAACAAAACAAAACAAAAAAACAGAAAAAAAATCTCTTAAGCCGCATCTACTTTGTGGTCACAGAAGTGACTTCTATGTAGTGTAGAGGTATTTTAAATTATATAGCCTGGAAAATGTTAGCTGTCTAGCTATTGGTGTTTGGCTTAATTTAGTCCACTCTTTACTTTTACTTCCTTGACAGCAATGTAGACATATACCAGAGACTTCTGTTCCATTCCATCTTTTTATTTTCTTTCTTTTCTCCTTCTCTCCTTTTATTCCCCCCAAACTAGAAAGCTCAGGGTAAAGTTAGGCACCAAACTTAATGTAAGCTTAAGACGTAACTTTTGGTGACACTTGGTGACCCCAAGAGAAATGCTAGTTGATGCCCAATTGCAATGTCTGTAGTGTCTAAATATTTCATAATTAAACAGCTTACATAGATATATAATATCTGTTAATACCTCTTCTCTAATAGAACATTTTAGTTAAGGTCTGCAGGTGTATCATTATCACTTCAGTCGCTGCCTGAAGACACTTCTGGGTATCACTGAGTGTGAGCGTGATATTTAGCTGATGAATTCCATCCAAGAGTCTTAAAGTCTTGATTAAGAGAATGAATCAGATAGTTTGGGTGAATTCTTTTTTTCACTTAAAAATAGTTTAACCAGTAGTAGAGGATTTAAGTCATGGGTGAAGCTTGAATCAGAATCTCTGTCTTGAGAAGAAAATCAGTACAACTGAAGATGGGGAAGAAAAATGTCTCTGTGCTATATAAGTTTTTGAATCTTCTGAAACATAGCCTAAATTCTCAAAACTTTGGCACATTGGTAATCTGGAAAAAGAATTATAAATCTGATCAAGAAATGCTTTACATCAATAATTTTAATTTCAATCCCTTTTTATATACATTTTTCAACATTTCAAAATGAAAAGTCAATTTGAACTGAAAAATGAAACTTCACATTTAGAAAATTTGAAAAGGATATTTCAGCGATTTAAAAACTTTTTTCCATAATATATTTCTAATGAGAATTTTCAAAACCAATCCTTTTTCACAAACAGTGCTACTCTTGTTGATTAATATTTCAAGTAAAACATTTCATTGAAAAATTTCCAATCAAGTCAAATGGCAATATACACTATCTTCATGATAGATAGAAAACCATATCAAAACCCAATGGTTGTTTGCTTAAATACTCATCAGAATTGTCTTGTTTGCTGTTGTTCTTTGGCTTTTACATGCATTATTGCCGCTGCTGTTTACCACTAATAATACTGGAAACAAATGTACTTTCCTATTTGCTGGAAGACAGAAAACTTAAATGTTTGCAATTTATTTCTCTGCAATGGGGAGAGCCAAACAACAAATCAGATCCTTTTTGCTGGTATATTATTGACCGTTTTCATAAGAGTTATGCTTACACATCCTGAGTATATCTGCAGCAGCCAGAAACTCCAAAACATACAAGGGAATCTTGATTGCCTTATTTTTATTTATGTGGAAATTTAAGAAACCTGCAATATATGAAATGTTCACGTCACTTCATGAATAGGTGTCTTCAGACCTGCTGTTTTCTTTAATAAGTGTACACTTTTGGGATGACTTTGCCTTAGGTTTCATCAGTTTCTCTATCTAATCTAATTTGCTGCATGTCTGTCTCATGTAAATTCTTTCCAGCTTCTAAGCAAAGGACTAATACCTTCTCCCCATTACCCCATTACCTTTTTGTATTTTTTTTGCTTCACCTAATTTTTCTTCGTAACCAACTTCAGACACCATTATCATAAAGAAGGGGATTTCTCTTTTAAGGACAGCAAGCAGAAGCACATTTTCTCCACTTTGTCATTCCTATTTATAGGCTGTTACCTACTTGTATTTAAAAATGACTTTTACGTTTTACCTGAAATTAACTTCTGCTTCAAGATGTCTCCTTCTAAGAGTCCAAATCCTAAAAATGCAGCAAGAATCTTCAAATAACAGTGGATATTCTGTAGGGTTTTTTTTTCAGGCTCTGCTACTTTATGGGCAATGGTTATAATGTTACAGGAGGAGAGCAAGGTTTTTATTTCTTCCTCAAGTTTTACTTATTAAATTATATATATATATATATGTATATATATGTATGTATGCTGGATCTATTCTTCATATAAATATAGGGGGACAAGTGCAGGCTGCATAATATATTCTAGAGTGAGATATTCACTGTTTAAAAGAAAGCTCTCAAACAAATTGAAAGCCAGAGATTTAATGGCAAATGTGTAACTTCATGGAGACATATTGTTGTATTTTATTTCAATGAATAATGACTAATAAAACCATCATTTTATGGAACTGATATTTTCAATATATACTGAAATAAAAATATACATTTTTATAATTTTTCTTTTGAAGCTCAAAATTTAGGAAATGTTAGGTTAAAACCATAAAAATAATGAATCAGTTATGCCATCAATCATAAAACTAAAGAATTTGAAGCTATTCCTTTTCATGTGCAAAATATTGTTTCCATTTCAATGTATGGCATAAGCTGAAGCTTCTATAAAAATATTTATAGTAAAATACAGCATAAATCTATAATTACACGTAATCAGTTTTAGAAAGATGCATCCAATACTTAGACACTGTAAAATTATTTAGAATCAGTCAATTTTACCTCAGTTACTGTTGAAGTAACGAAAAGTATGATGTAATCATCTTTTGCGAGCTGAATGGCTTATTTGCTCTCATGTACACAAAGCCCTGTAAATAACCTACAGGTTGTTAGTCATTACTTAACTCTGCATCCACAATGCTCATTTTAGCTCTTCCATATTAGTGCATTATGCACAGAGTACTTTAAATAACCATTAAATAACCAGATGCATTTCAAGCAATGTAAGGAAGAGTTACAGAAAATAATTTTGACTTCTCATGTGAAAACCTTCTTAGAATTCCCTCCACTGAATGTACAAACCCCTCTGAAGGAACTGAAAAATCTTTAGTGGATTGTCTTGGAACAGATCAGCAAAGCACAATTTGGTATCTAATATAAGGTGCTCCCTGGGCCATGGCTGTAGTAAAGCATCATGCAAGGGCTGAAGTCACGCTATCATTTTCATCTTTCTTCTTTCAGTTGGCAGTCACACTGGCTTCCTTTTGACGTAGTCTTTCTTTCTGTTAAAGAAAAAGAGAGAGTTGTATTGTCATTCTTGTCTATAGTTTTCCATCTCCTCTCAAGCTGTCGTGAACATTTGGTCTAGAAGTCTGAGAAGTACTAAACGAGTCACACTAGTTTTCTTTAATTAAAAAAAAAAATGCCTGGAGCACTCAAGGAAGGCTCAGAACCAGTTCATTACTTACTGTAGAGAAACTGAGCTTGCTTCAGCTACACACTGGTCAAATACTGTGTACCTTTAAAAATATGCAGCTCTGTGAAGACCACTGCAGCAAGAGAAAACCAGACACATTTCAAATTCATATGAATCTAATACATTCTCTTGTCTGGAATGGTTTCTGCTGACATAAAGGCTCTAATTTAGCATTAGCTAGATTATGTTATTTAATAACTTCTTTCCAAGGAAGTACCCATTCATGTCTCTGCCGCCTGTCCTGCAACTGATACACTCTGCTGGGAGTGGAAATAATACTCTGATTCCTTCATGCACATTTCCTTCCCTTAGTCTCTTGCTTCAGAAATGCTCATCTAACCTGTGCGCCTTGCACGCAGACAAAAAAGGTTTTATCTACAGTGTAAGTTATTAGTCCTCTTTTGTGTTGTATTAAAAAACCTGGGAAACAGAAAGGAATAAGATAAGGATTTAATCCCTTCTACCATTTTTCAACAGAGCAAACAGGATTTTGTAAGCTTTTGAAAAAAACCCACAAACTCAGCCATTGGACAAATGTACGCAGTGAACCTCAATGCACTGCAGAGCATGGAAGAAAATACAAGAGACTTCAGTGGAAGGGGGGAAGAAACCAGAAAAGCAGCGCTGAGCATATTTGTTATCTCAAATAGCAGAGTCATGCCTAGGCACAACTAAACTAAGTTTTAAACTTAACTGCTGGACTAGCACAGGGCATAAGCTTAAAGAGTTCTCCTTGGGAAGAACATCACTTTGCTACATTCAAACTAAGCATACTGTGTCACCCTTCAACAACAGCAGAAACCCGCCATCATTCGGAATGACAAGAATAGTGTCACAAAACCCCTTCTGATTGTCATACTGAGAAACAAATCATACCAGGCTAGCTGTAGGATTGATTTTCTTTGTTTCAACTTTCTTCTCTGCAGTTAACTTGCTTACTGATTGCTGAGCCACTTTAATTCTGAAACAAAACACATAGAAAAGACATCATTAGATTCAAGGAAATTAAAGCTGCTCTGTCTCTGCTTGATGTATACTCTATCCGTAAGAACCATCACCACTGAATTTTTTTAGGCACAATAGTCCAACAAACGGTTATTACTATTCAAAGGTTCGTAATAAAGTACCAAAAGTAGATCACAGTACATTTTTAGAGAAAAGCAAAAGGACAGTCTGTCTGTATTGCTCACTGAAAATGTCACCAGGCAAACAATTTCTCTGTTCTTGCAGGATCTGGATTTTATGGAGTATCTTTCCCACCAAACAAGCTGCAGTGTCAAGGCAAGAAGATACCTCCCTGAAAAAAATCAAAAGCTACCTGGCTCAATCTGTTGTATATATAGAATATACTATTTTGGTAGGCCATTTGCCAGGCTACACATTATATTTCCTCTGAAAATCTTGAAATGAAAGCATCTGCCAGTTTTTCCTTAATGTTTACCCCGTTGCTTTACACGGAATTGACTGACCATGTGTTGTGGTGATAGGGAGGAGAGGCAAAAGATTCTTGTCTACGGCTAGCTAAAGCTGTTGCGTGTGCAGCTACAGACCACCCTACTGAAAGCACTATTGAGATAAGGGGAAACAAGAACACAGATCTGATTCTTCAGTTTTTGCCTTTTGCTCTTAGGGTCTTGTGTACAGAACCCTTGTTTCTGTGAGGATTTAACAAGAAGAACCCAATCAGAAGTTTAATCAAGAGGAAAAGGAGAAATAGAGAATTTAACAAAAAGGGATTGAACTGTCCTCTTACAGACAGGGGAAAGGGTGGGGAAAATTATGTGCTAAGCAGTGACAAAAAGGAAAGAAAATCCTTGGCACTCCTAATACAGGATCTGGCCAGCTATCAGTGCCTTTAAAATGCTGATGCCATAAACACCTACTTCACAATTCTACATGCAAAAGGCAGAGAGAGTGAAGTTGCGAGTGAGTCTTTGCAAGCAAGGAGAACTCCGCAAACCAATTTTCACTTATGCACACCAAATCAGTCTTTTACTATAAACAACATATTTCTTGGCACTCTTGAGCTGAAAAATTCTACTTTCTTCTCCTATTTAATTTTTTCCACTGGCAGAAATAATTGCTATGGCCAGTCAAAAAGCATTTAAAATACCATGTCCAGTTCAAACCACTTTCGACACACTCAATTTTTGAGGAATTTTGGAAGAAAAGCAGAAAGGAAAGTGGATTATAACTGCAATTACTGATGTGTACTTCCTTGCTGTAACACTAGCAGCGAACTAGATTCTTTTAAAAACATAGAACACATTCATAAATTCATTATCGTGTTTATCAATGCTCAGAATTGGAAACTAAAATTCCTTCTCTGAGCTATGTATTTTAGAAGAATCTACTTCTAGTTATTGTTGTCTCACTTTCCAGTGCTTAAGAACAGAAGGAAACACTTACACTACTTTCAAGTAAACTTATTTTCAACACTGTTTAGCTACAACATTGATTGAAGCTGTAAGTATACCCTAAAGTACACAAATATGAAATTATTATTCTGTAAGTTTAAAAATATATCTGAAGTCTTTTTAAAACTTAATTAGCGTTTGCTTCTTCTACAGGCAAACAACTAAGTGGTAACACACCATTCCATCTTTTTAAAATATTTTGTTAATCAGCACAGTTTGCTTCTTAATGACGGATGACAGCAGCCACTGGACAGCGTGCTATTCCTCACGGCTACAAAGTTTATGCAAAGATGATCATGTATTTCAAGTGACAGTATTCAGGTTCAGCAGAATCACACCAAGGGATCAACTTCTAAACTCTTCCCTATTTTGAGCACATTTTCTTTTCGATCACATTCTCTTTGGTCCTAGGATTGTTTTCCGAAAAGTTTTTAAATGTTTAGAGCATATATTTTCACCTGAAGGGAGAATTCTAGGGATTATAAACTTTTAGACTTATGCCTGCCACTGATTTAGGCGTAGCTCTGTGTATTTTATTCCATATTTGCACAATTTCCAGGAAACGTGGATTTTTTAAAGTAGAATGCATAGTTTGGAATACAAAATAAAAATAAACCATCTCACTAATATGATTTGAATCATGCGATATTTGGCTCATAACAATGACAGACTAATTATATATTACATATATATTTTATAAATAATAAATAAATAAATAAATAAATAAGTAAATAAATAAATTTGGTCTCCTAGGGAAAGAGCCATCCCTTTACTAACATATAAATGATAAGATTAGCAGGCATTACCAGAAATATAAGCGCATAATTTAAAAGAAATTTAATTCTTTGTGATTTTTTAAAATCAGATGGTTCAACTTCAAGATAGTAGTTAGGTCAATAACTACATTAGTGAAGCACCCATGCTGTAAAGCTGCCTTATAAATGGAAATAATTCTTTGTTAAACATGGGTAGGATACCAGAACTAGTTATTGTTTTGGAAGCACTATGCTTGAAATGAGAAAAATGAAATAGTATGAAAACTATCAAATTCAAAATAATAAAATTGGCTAACAGCAGTAGTTGATTCTTCACATTTTTTCCATTTTTTTACTTTCATTAAAAAAAACCCTAGATAGGAATACATGATTTTAATTGTCCATTAAAAGCTATGACAGCCTTCCATCAAAATTTACAAACATACACAATATTCTTTAACTGCATCTAAAGTTGAATGTATGCACAACATTTGACTGAGTCTGTTACTCAGATAAGTACAAAAAACCCACATCACACACTTAAATAATTATTAAGTAGCAAATAGACAAGCCCTGTTAATTCAATTTAGGCAGGCCTCTTCTCTGTTCACTCTATTTTTTGCTACCACCTTTCCTTAGCACAAATATAAATAATTTCCCATTTTTATAAATGTAGCATAACTTTGTTTGAATAGCTTTCCATTAAAATACTAAAAATTAGTATATTAATGAGGGGGAGTTTGGAGATGTGCAAGTATATTGAAATTAGAAGTAAAATTAGAGATGAATAAGGAACAGAAAGAACAAAACTACAAATAAAGTACATTCAAAAGGATGGAACTAAACTACTAATTATTTTCTTATCTTTTCTTAGACCCGTATTTTATTAACCAATCTGCAGATATACCATGCAACATTCTATTATTTTTAGTTAACTTAAAATAAACTATTAAATGTATTATAAAGTTACGGCATTGATTGTAGTTTATGAGAATTTATATAGATGTAAATTGTTTAACTTCTTCTTATAAAAGTATAAACTTCCTCAACTACTCTTAATTGTTCAGCAATTACTTGTTCAAAGTCTGTTTGAAGTGAAACAAAAGCTAAGTGACAGAATGACAAAATGTAAGGTAAATAAATATTCTGTCAAATATCCCTTCTTCCTTGTGAGTAACTGCAGTTATATTAGATGATAATGAAGGTGGCCAATTTTAACATTTATAGTTTATAGAAATTAGGTGGAACAGAAAAGAATTTGGGGGAATACGGGAAATCCACTTAAGTCTTGTGTTCAGTTTAAGGGCCAACAAAACATCTAAAGAGGACTTTGAAAAACATTTACTGAAGATTTACTAGACTAAGCAGTGTCTCAGTGACACTGCTTAGGGGGTGAGATTTACAAAGTATGGGCTTAAAATGTTTACTCACTTCATCTTGTCACTTAAACTCATTTGTTATTTAAGTGTAACATGAGACACCAAATAGAAGATGGGAGAGAATGCCAAATCTTACGTAGTAAAAGGGCTCCTTAGAGAGGCAGGGAAGTCATTAAGATGGTGCAATAACCAGCTGGAATGATAATAGGGACTAGTAAATTCTTCCACTCAGGTAACTTCAATTAATATGTATTCTGGAGAAACAGTAGCAGAATCAAGCCCCGAGATAGAGCTCCACAATGTACATCTCACTGGCGTAGGCTGAACAAACATGAACTGAGCATCCCACCAACCACTCTGTACCCCTTTCTTCTGAGTTTTTGTCATATGAATTAATGTACAGCGGGGCAGCTCACATGAACTGGACATTTAGAGAGGCATCACCATGAGGGGGAGTTTGGAGATGTGCAAAAGAACGGACTCAATGAAAAGCTATTTTTTTCCTTCCTATACCAGTATAAAATAGCATGGATGGATATACTAGTTTAGCCATGTTTTAGAGATTTCATGGAAGAGAAATTGGCATTGAATCTAACAGAAGTGAAATCAAGGAGGAAGAAAAGAGAACAGAAAAGTCAAGAGAAGTATATCTAAAACAGAAATCCAAGAAAGGATAGAAGTGTGCAGTAAAACACGCTAGAAAAATAGTGACAAGGGCACTTTTGAACAGAGAGCACTGCAGAGCACAGAGACCAGAAAGGATGGTAGAACAGCTGAATCACAACACAGAAAGAAAAGGTGTGCAGGTGTTAATTTAGCAAGCAATAACATGAGTCCAAAACATTAAGGAATGCAGGCTGGTTAAGCCTTGAAATCTGACCAGATGCAGTATGGATGTGTTCAAAAGAAAAGTTACTCTCCTTCAACAGTGAGCAAAAGAGGTCAATATACCTTAATGAATAAAGAAGATGTGATGTATTGTACATTACCATACAATATAGGAAACAAAATGGAATGAAATTATCAAAACAGTGTATTTAAATAGGGGAACCAAGACTCCAATACTGCATATGGATCTTTACTATAAGTAATGGAATATAATTGGCTTTTTCCTCCCTCTATGTGGCAGATGTTGTCTTCCCCTGTAAACTGGATGCAAGTCAGGCCTCTTAAATTAGAAGATACAAGTGAAAAATAAAGAAATTATTTTTATTAAAAATTACTGTTTTCTAACTAGGGACACAGAAGCTAAATCTTAATTAGGGACACAGAAGCCAAAACTAAACATAACGCTGTATTTATTAAAAGTTTCCTTCATAAGCTCATGAAGGAAACGACATTATCTTCCTTACAGGAAAAGATATTATCAAACCACGGACTAACCAGATAAACTTGTCATTTTCACCCCTGTCATTCAAGTCAGACAGAAGTAGGTGTAAGCTGGCATGCTCCATGCTCTAAAGCCCCAAGTTAGGAAAACCAGAATCTCTTCTAAACAAGCCAGTTGCTACTTGTGTATGTTCAGGCTCTGTTGGTGTATGAACAGAGACCAAATTATCTGGTTCTTGCTCAACCTCTTGATATTCTGGAATAATCCATTCTCTTCGCTTCTACAGCTCCTTCCATGCAGCTGGTGGGTTATGAGGATAGCTGTCGGTTATGAAATAGCTTGGAACAACAGTTCTGTGCCACCTGAGCTTTCCATGACTTGAAGTTCAAACTTCTCCCATAAGACTGTGGTGGCACAGGAATTGTGCAAACCGTATCTTCAGATATGGGTGGAGACACACAAGCAGGGGTAGCTACAGTCAACATCCACTGTTCAACCCAGAGTAAAGCTACATACCCAGCCCAGATCCTTAACACAACTGAACAGCGATTCCCCTTGAGACACTAAGAAATATCCCCATAGATCAAATTTCTTTCATTTGTTACATGCCTTCCTGCACTCAGTCATATCATAATCTCTGTATGCAGCCCATAAACTAATCCTTAAGTAACAGCACCGTTTCCTGAAACACTGCTAGCCCATGCAACATAGCAGGCTACACTGCAGTCTCAAAATTTTAGAAGACAGATGCCTGTGTATTACCTGGTCTGGCGGATGATTTTATGAAGTCCTTGGTCAGCTTCACAATTAGGAGCCTTATAAACAGACTATGAAGTTTGGACATTGTCCACTTCTGTTACCATGTTGTGCAAGACAATTGCCTAATCAAGCCTTCAGGCTTAAATCTTCTGTCAAGAACTTGGTCATTATTGATCAAATCTTTAAATTGCATTTAGAATAAATGTCCACTAACTAAATCAGTATAAATGTAGTGAAATGTACGTATGTTGTCAGTGGCATTTTTCTCCAAACCTCAAATTGCTAATACGCTTGATATGTTTCTATTTCTTCTGGATCTACTGACAGTGTTTTGATTATCTGTATGAAATGGGTGAGAAATTTTAGCTCTGTAGTCACAAGAAAAAAATATCTATTTCTATGCCTTTAGGAAAGCTAGTGCATAAGAAAAAACAATAGGAAGAAAAAGGCTACAGTTCAGATCAAAAGTATAGAATCATAGAATTGTCTAGGTTGTAAGAGACCTTTCAGATCAACCATCAACCTAACACTGACAAAACCATCACTAAACCATGTTGATAAGCACCATGTCTACACATCTTTTAAATACCTCCAGGGATGGCAATTCCACCACTTCTCTGAGCAGCCTGTTCCAATGTTTGATAACCCTTTTGGTGTAGAAATTTTTCCCAATACCTAATCTAAACATCCCCTGGCACAACTTGAGGCCATTTCTTCTTGTCCTATTGCCTGTTGCTTGGGAGAAGAGACCGACCCACACCTCACTACAACCTCCTTTCAGGTAGTTGTGGAGAGCGATAAGGTCTCCCCTCAGCCTCCTTTTCTCCAGGCTAAACAATCCCAGCTCCCTCAGCCGCTCCTCATAAGACTTGCTCTCCAGACCCCTCACCAGCTGCATTGCCCTTCTCTGGACCCGCTCCAGAATCTTAATGTCTTTCCTGTAGTGAGGGGCCCCAAACTGAACACAGTATTGAGGTGGGGCCCCCTCCCTAGTCCTGCTGAACACTGTTACTGATACAGGCCAGGATGCTGTTGGCCTTCTTGTCCACCTGGGCACGCTGCTGGCTCATATTCCCCGCTGTTGACCAATACTCCCAGGTCCTTTTCCGCTGGGCAGCTCTCCAGCCACTCTGCCCCAAGCCTGTAGCGCTGCATGGGGTTGTTGTGACCCAAGTGCACTTGGCCTTGTTGAATCTCATACCATTGGCCTCAGCCCATCAATCCAGCCTGTCCAGATCCCTCTGTAGAGCCTTTCTATCCTCACGCAGGTCGGCACTCCCGCCCAACTTGGTGTTGTCTGCAGACTTACTGAGGGTGCACTCGATCCCCTTGTCCAGGTCATTGATAAAGATATTAAACAGAACCGGCCCCAATTCTGAGCCCTGGGGAACACCACTCATGACTGGCCGCCAACTGGATTTAACTCCATTCACCATCACTCTCTGGGCCCAGCCATCCAGCCAGTTTTTTACCCAGCAAAGAGTACTCCCATCCAAGCCATAGGCAGCCAGTTTCTCCAGGAAAATGCTGTGGGAAATGGTGTCAAAGACTTTACTAAAGTCCACGTAAGCAAAAGCCCAGGTTAACCAAATATGCTTCAGTCCATCTGAGCTGGCCACTAGTAGATACCTAGGAACATATCTTTACCATTAGCTACCAACACTGCTACAGTCAGAGTTTCTGCTTTTCAAACCTGTTATTGCCTTTGTGGAAAAAAAAATATAAATCACTAGGTCTTTTTTCACAAGATTAAGATGAGACCATCAACATGTTTTGTGCTAGAGATGAAATTAAATAACTAAGAAAGCATTTTTAAAAAAGGACCTTTTATAAAAAGTAGCATTAAAAATAGGATTTTTTCCTACTTTTAAGATGAAGTATATAATTCTGTTCATTAAATAATGATTATGTCTTCTCCAGCTGTTGAGACAAGCTTCAGTTTTCTTTTTCTTTTCTGAATTCTGACCTATAAAATTTGTATGTATGTTCAATCTGAAAGAGACCGCTTAATCCAGTATGGTAACTATTGTAGCAATTTTATCTTTGCAGTCTAAGCAGTGGGTCAAATTAACAGCAATAATTCCTTTTATATCTGATTATTTCGTATTTAAAGGGTAACACCCATAAATACATAATGATAATCCTTGTCACATTTACTTTGCCAAACATACAACCACAGTTTGTGATGAAACTGCTCACTGCAAACTACTAGTACTTTTCCTGTATTTATACATTTTCCCTATATTCCGACTGGGCTAGGATATCCTCTTAAAATATACCTTGAATGCTTTAATAAACTTATAGATAGGCGTTCATATATATGTCTCATGTATTTAAGTTCTTATAAATGCGTATTTGTTTTGATTCTGAATTCATAGACATGCCCACTGCAAATAAAATTAGTAGTATAAAAAAAGGAAGTGAGAGTGGAATTATATGTAATCTACCGTGGTGTAAGTGCCTTGTTGTCAAAACAATATACGTTTGTTGTAGTCTTTAATTCAGTTATCATCTCAAAATTTTATAAACAGAAGAAAGCAAAAAAAGCAGTTCATGTACCCAGATGCAGAGACATGCTAAATTATAAAGCTGTGAACAACAAAATTGTTTTTTACCCAAAACACAGCAAAAAAAAAAAAAGTCTCCAACATTTGGTGAGGATTATGGTGCATTTACATTAAGCTGTTTGTCAGGGATGAAGAGGTGATCGTCAAAATGAATTTTATTTTATTGTAGTTGCATTCTAGTATTGAAGGGAATGTTTCATCTCTATAGTCATCTATTTATTATATCGTATCAATTTAGGTTTGTTATCTATCTGTAACTCTGTCTTGCATTCCTAAATGGTGTGCAAATTTTGCCCAGGAAAGAGACAATGATTCAACTATATTTTGCAGGCGGCTAGTTTTTTTTCACGGTAGGTTAAATGCAGGGCAGCTCAGTTAAAGTGTTTCCTCTACTTTAAGAAAAAGTCTCATAGAAATCTAATTAGATTTCTACAGTTGTGTTACATTTGGGAGCCAAGTAGTTTTTAGACAAAACCGGCTCTTGCAGCTGAGGCTGTCATTTAGTTTCAAGGCGGTACTCTCTTCTCCTGAAATTCAGAGATTTTAATGGTGTCTGTTACACAATGCAAAGTAGTTACTTTTAAGTATAAAATTTTAATTCTGGAATCTTAGATCTTTTGGCCTATTTTTACTACTATTAATTTTAAGCTAATACATTTTTAATTATACCTTTGCATAATGATAATTCCGCATATTGTAATTCAATTTTGAATTTTCTGAGACATGTTTCTTGAGAGACAAATTATAATCCAGTATTGGCCATATTAGGTTAATGGTTGGACTCGATGATCTTGAAGGTCCCTTGCAACCTAGATGATTCTATGATTATTCTGCTTTGCTTCAGTTTTTACTGCTAAGGTCTGCCCTCAGGAACCCCAGACGCTGGAGGTATGAGAGGGAGCGTGGAGTAAGGAAGACTGTCCCTTCATCGAGGAGGATCAGGTTAAAGATCATTTAGGCAAACTCAACACCCACAAATCCATGGGCCCTGATGGGATGCACCCACGAGTGCTGAGGGAGCTGGCAGATGTTACTGCTAAGCCACTCTCCATCATCTTTGAAAAGTCATGCAGAACAGGAGAGGTGCCCTGAGGACTGGAGGAAAGCCAATATCAGTCCAGCCTTCAAAAAGGGCAAGAAGGAGGACCTGGGAAACTACAGGCCAGTCAGCCTCACCTGTGTCCCTGGAAAGGTGATGAACAGCTTATTCTGGATGTCATCTCTAAGCATGTGGAGGAAAAGGTTATTGGGAGTGGTCAACGTGGATTCACCAAAGGGAAATCATGCTTGACCAATCTGATGGCCTCCTATGATGTCACAACTGGCTGGGTGGATGAGGCAAGAGCAGCGGATGCTGTTTACCTCGACTTTAGCAAGGCTTTTGACACTGTCTCCCATAACATCCTCATAGGAAAGCTTAGGAAGTGCAGGTTAGATGAGTGGACAGTGAAGTGGATCGAGAACTGGCTGAATGGCAGAGCTCAGAGGGCTCTGATCATTTGCAGGCCTGTAACTAGCGGTGTTCCCCAGGAGTCAGTACTGCGTCCAGTCTTGTTCAACATAAGTCATCAATGATCTGGATGAGCGGGCAGAGTGTACCCTCATCAAATTTGCTGAAGATACAAAACTGGGAGGAGTGGCTGACACACCAGAAGGCTGTGCCCCCATTCAGCAAGACCTGGACAGGATAGAGAGTTGAGCAGAGAGGAATCTAATGAAGTTCAACAAAGGCAAGTGTAGGGTCCTGCACCTAGGGAGGAATGATCCCATGCACTAGTATAGGTTAGGGGTTGACCTGCTGGAAAGCAGCTCTGCAGAGAGAGACCTTGGAGTCCTTGTGGACAACAAGTTGACCATGAGGCAGCAATGTGCCCTTGTGGACCAGAAGGCCAATTGTCTCCTGGGGCGCATTAAAAAGACTGTGGCCAGCAGGTTGAGGGAGGTCATCTTCCCCCTCTACTCTGCCCTAGTGAGGCCACATCCGCAGTACTGTGTCCAGTTCTGGGCTCCCCAGTTCAAGAAAGACAGGGAACTACAGGAGAGAGTACAGCAGAGGGCTACAAAGACGATCGAGGTAATGGAGCACCACTCTTATGAGGAAAGGCTGAGTGACCTGGGTCTGTTTAGCCCGGAGAAGAGAAGACTGAGAGGGGATCTTATCAACGCTTATAAATAGCTAATGGGCCGACATCAAGAGGATGGGGTCAGACTCTCTTCAGTGGTGCACAGCGACAGGACAGAGGGCAATGGGCACAAACTGGAACACAGGAAATTCCATCTCAACATGAGAAATAACTTCTTTACTTTGAGGGTGCCAAAGCACTGGAACAGGCTGCCCAGAGAGGTGGTGGAGTCACCTTCTCTGGAGTTATTCAAAACCTGCCTGGACACGATTCTGTCCAACCTGCTCTAGGTGAACCTGCTTTGGCAGAGGGGTTGGACTAGATGATCTCCGAAGGTCTCTTCCAACCCCTGCCATCCTGTGATTCTGTGATTAAAATTCCTATATAAATGTAAACAATGAAATCCATTTTTAGGTATCTATGTGACTAGCTAATTCAGACACTTTCTACTCTGAGTTTCTGCAACTCCTACTGAAATTTGAAGGGTAATCCAATTGTAAACAGGTTTACAGAAGGATATCAATGCCTCAGTTTCAGAACCCAAGTTTGAAAATATTGACTTACATTGCCAATTCTTCCTCTTTAAAATTTCCTTTAAAACAAGAGAATTTGATCATGATAAACAGATTATTTTTTTTATTAAATTCAAAACAAACAGTGCATCCAATTAATTAGCCCGTTAAGGAAGACAGCTGTCCATTCCTGTCATACTAAGGTTTTTAGTTACCAATGTGCACAATGACTCTCAGCTTGTTTTCAAAATTTCTTGGACAGCAGCTCATCAAGTGTTAGTCTTATACTTTGTAAAACAGAACCCCTAAGTGGTCATGACTTTACAGGACATTTTCAGGTAACGAAAATAGTTTTTCCATCATTTTAATCTACTGATTTCATGAGTTTCCTCTTTTCAGTAGCACATTACGATACAATTCAGGATGATGAAAACAGTTCTGTTGTCATTCTAATTTACTTATTACACTATGCTCCTCATTTCAGCAGCTCATTGTCTTGATGAATCACCCAAATTTTGAATGTAAAGGACAATGAATTGTCCTTTTGAGATTAATGAAACTTCGCAAAAATAGTTTGAAGTGAACTCTGAAAAACAGTCTCTATAATCCAGAAAGTGTCAGCTCTTTGAAGTATTACAATAACTGGTGCTCTGCGTTCTACTGGTATTGCTTTACATTTATGAATAGGAATAAAGGTATCCATCAAAGGAGCTGGTGAAATATTTGTGCTGTATTTTTGTTTGTACATTTTATTTATATAATTATTGAACCACAAGAAATTCTCATCTCACCCCAGTAGGAAAGCACAGAATATAACAGTTTACTTACAAACAAAGATTTCTTGAATGTAGTATTAAGAAGGTTTAAGAAGTTATGCAGTGTTAAAACATTTACAAGGCATTTTAAATCAGTTTCTTTGAAGGGATCATTGTATGCCATCAGCAAGGTGCTAATTACATAAAAAGTAATGGATATATGGTCTGGATTTCTTTTTCTTGGATAGTTAATTTGCATTCCTCCTAACTGCTTTTGGAACAACAATAAGTGATGATTCAGCAGAAAATATATCCCTGAGATGATCCTTATCATTATTATAGCAATCTGCCAGTGACTGTTTATTTTACACAGTTTTTTGATGTAAAACAAATTTGCATATTGATCTAGACACAAGGAAATAAAAGATTCTTTGAATATGTTTGCAGTTGTTAGGTTCTAAACCAATCTAATCATAACATAGATGACACAAAAAGCTACAATTTTCAAGTCTTCAAAACCTGTGATGTCTGTAAAACAATGTTGATAAGGCTGATAATTAGGAATTTCTAATTTCTACATCTTGCCCTTTAAAAATCTATTCTACATGAACCTAAAAGCCACACTGATTTGTAGCAAAATGGAAAATGCAAGTGTAAATGAGTTTTCTACTTTTGCTGATACTTTTCTCTAAATCTGTGTCAATTTGGAATGAAGTGATTAATCCATTCTTTCCAAAGCATGAACACATTACCACTCTTTAGGACTTTTCAAATGAATTGAGACACAGTAAGCATGGTGCGCTTATAGTGAAATTGTTTTTTCTTTGTAAAAGATTTTAAGCTTCTTTAAGAAAATCAAGCAAATAATTGAAGGGTTTGGTGTGTTTTTTTTTTTCACTCTAACTAATAAAATCAGGAGACTGTGGTGAGATCTAGCGGCAAGTAGTTTGATGTCCTCAGCAGGACACCAAAAGTCAGAAGTAGTGCTGTAAATTCAGTGTGGGGCTTCGACACTGTGCTAAGTGTGGCCTGAATCTCTGGGGCTTCCCTTTGATGCAAGTGCAGTATATTAACTGGAAAAGCATTCACTTTTATTTGTCTGTACTGTCTGCGACAGCAATATCGCCTCATTTAGGCTAGTTCAACATGAAAATGCACAGAGAAGCAATCTGTTACAAATTAGCACAGCTCCCCTTTCATTTTACTAGCTAGTAATTGGAAGGGGTTACAAAAGTGTAATTTATCAGATTATATGTGTTTATCTTTTTGTGGGGACAGCATGCCTTTGGTGAATTTTCCTACGCACCCTGAGGGAATAATCTTTCCTTGATGTCCATTAGATCTGAAAGAAAACAATGACGCCTGTGAAATACAGGAGTATAATTTGTTGGGTTTGAGAAGGAACAGTTTCCCAGACATCTAAAATGGTATTAATGACTTTATTAGAACCTTACCGTTCCTTGGAAATGCTTTTGCTCTCTCGTTTCCAAATGGTCTTGAAGTCACTGCAGAATTCGTACCACACCGTGAAAACGTAGTTTGGTGTGATCTCCTTCTCGCCAGGCTTTGGCTTTATCCCGAAGTATCCCACTGTTTCTTCAAAGCTATGAGGGAGGAGGAAAAAAAACTGTCAACACATAAGCCCACTGGGGACAGAGTTTCTCTGAAGGCTGGTTCCTGATTCAGTAGTCAAGGCTGGTAATTACCATAACTTGCCCTAAGCCTTGGAAATCATAGCAGCAATTCACGCCGAGTATAACTAACCTTCCAACACCTACCTCAGTCCCAGGGGGATAACTTAGAGATGCATGAGCCATCATAGAGAGATGTCAACACAGGCAAATCATGGGCACCCAATTTTAATGAGAAAAACTTAACTTCGTGCATTTCAGGAAATTCTATATTATATCTATTTCTTGAATTTTATTCTGCAACACTCCATGAAGACCTTATTCTCCCATTTATCTTTGTTGAAGGACTATGGAAAGGTCACATGCCAATCAGGAAAAAATCTCCAGACTTGGTTAAAAATAATCTTCAAGTACTTAGGGAGAATTCGGAGTAGCAACAAAATGCCACAGACAGCGCCAACAGTCAGTTTGCAAAGTTTTTACTGAAAATAAATCATCTCCTTCCGCATGTGTCAATAAGCACATAATAAATTTTATGAAAATACATTGCCAATATTTTAATGCTTTTGTAATTTTAAAATGTGGCTACTGAATTGCTATACAGCTGGGTATTTTCAAAGTAGTCTTTTATAATAGATGATACTTCCGATAGCATTTTAAATGACTGTGCGTTTTTAACCTTTATAATATTGCTTTGCATAGATAAAATGGAATAGCTCACATTATTAGGTACATGGAGACTCATCTAAACAAAACAAAAGTATGTTCATTTTCATAAAGGTTGAATTACTTTTCTCTGCAAGGTAGATGTAATAATGCTGAATGATATGGTGATACTTATTAAAATAATGCTATAATTTAAAAAGAAAGGTAACAACATATTTCAAAATAACTTGTTTTTCTTCAAATACTGATTTTATTTAAGAAAAAGAATGTTCTATTCTTCTTTACAGTTGCCAATACATCCTAAAACTAGAACACAGTAAGTGTAAATCTGGAAAATAAAATAAAATTCAGAGGTGTATTAAAGACTTGTAAGGAGTCCCCAACTATTCAACAGATGTCACTTGAGCAACAGATGCAGCTTCAGCAAATACTTCTTTCTTAACTTATACTTGCATTTGTATAGTCCGCATTGCATGCTTTCATACAGAATTGCCAAGGTTAGGTCAAGCTTTTTCTGCCTTAGGTTGAGATTCAAGGTTTTAGCTAGGCTTGAGGAACATAGAGTAGAGAAGTTACCCCCCAAAAATAAAGGAATATATACTCCAGCTGCTTCACAAAGTGAAGAAGCTTGGATTTCAGCCACAAAAGCCAATATACTCTGGCTTTTTTGATACTTTAAAGATGGATACAGCTTCTAGGACATGCTGAAGAATATCACATATTGTTCAAGGTGAGCTATTAATATTTTTTTAAATGCTCATATGTGATCAACTTTAGCCTTTTGAATTTCTTACATAGGTTTTGTATGAAACACGTAACTATATTTTGAGTCAACTGGTGATCCACGGTAAAGGAATCACAATGAAATAGGTAAGAACAAGCCTATAATACTCAGAGTTGAAGGGTCCTGTAGTGACACTACAAGGAGAAAATAAATAAATAAAGACAAAGCTAATGCAGCTTTAAATACCCATGTAAACCATTCTGGGATTTCAAACCCTAAAAATACTAAAATAATACTTCAGTCATAGTCATATGGTTAAAACACGTCTACTGGGCAATGTAATTTCCATTACATTCACTTTGGCCAAATATTTCTCAGCTGTTCCTACCCTTGACTAGGTTAGCTGAGCCAGGAACAGCAAGACCAGAAATTGTCTTCTCAGGTTTGCTTCATGTAACAGCAGCCCTGGTGCCATCACGCCCTCTTCTTCCTAAGGGAACCCTTCTCCACCCCAGCTGTGGCTGATACAGCTGTCCCTGCATGCTCCAGGATTCTAAATTTCTGCACACTCTCTCACTCTGCCTTCATCCTGATGCTTACTCCTCCTCCCCTCTTCATCTTTCATCTTCAGCCCTTCCCCCTCAATAGCACCGTTTTGTTTTCACCCAGCTTAATCTAGCTTCCTGGACTGTTTTCTGACTTTCAAATGTAACACATCTTTTTAGCAGTAATTTAAAATACTGAATGTTTAGTTAGCAACTGAAAAAGCCAAACTCTGTATCAGATGACAAATTCCTTAAGTCAACTGCAAATTAATTCCCCGTGCCCTGGAGAATCTACTCTGCTCCAGAAAGGCTACAAAGTAGGTAGAATACAAAAGAGCCTGTACCACAAAAGGTAGGTTTGGAGCTCAGTAAAAAGGAAACAAGCCAGCCAGCCACCCTTACCAAATGAAATTAAGAAGTAAAGCCCCAGTTGATGTCAGCCAACAGTTCAGCCAATTTAGGCACCTTCTGCAAGCAAATGGAAACAGTTCACCTAAGACTTGAACTGCATTTGGGAGGTGCCTATCTCCTTTTTCCTGACTCTCTAGGAAGACTAATCTAGGTGTGTCAGTTAGGTGGAGTGACTCTGGCCTCAGAAAAGTAACATAAAAATCCAAACTACCATAGATCTGCCTTTAATGATCACAAAGAAAAAATATTGATAAGAAGTTAAAAATTAATTTACCCATGTTGATTTATAGCAGTTCCACATAACTAACACAAACAAGGTTAAAGGTAGATCCTTCACTCTCACAAAACTTCAATTTGGAAAACAATATTTATTAGAAATACTAACTTATTAAATATTTTACTATCTATCTAAAAATGAATTCATCTCACTTCTCCCCTTATTTTGTCTCCTTTGGCCTAAGTAAGGCATAGATACTCAAGCAAAAAAACCATTAGGATTTCACTGGTTTCATAGTATACTGCATTCAGTAGCCTAAGTGATGAAATACATTTTTTACTACATTAAGTAGTTAATCAGTTATTATGCTATTCTGTAAAACTCTGACTCAGTTCAATGTTGACAGTAATCAAAACCTCAAACACAGTACACTGTCTGGCTAAAAACTCAACTGAACTTTTTCCTGGAAGACTACATATGAATTTTTCAGAAAGCATATTACTTCTTTGAAGTACAGATCCTTTTCCCTATTTAATTTAATTCATAAGATCAATAACATCTCTGACCAAAATAAACTGTTAGAAAACACTAGCAAAAATCTTACCATTTTTGTGCATTTTCCAAACTGCTCTCTTCTTTTTTACGTTCTTCTTTAGCTGCCAATGAAAAACATTTCAAAGATATAGATTACTGCCTTATTGTTTTAGAGATCTCACAGATTAAACATCTCTTACATTCAAAATTGGATAGGTTGTATACTAAATTTAATAAAAGTTATAAACATTTCCTAATTTTCAATTTTTATTTCTTTTTTGTACCTAAATGAATGCTTCTAGTGTACCAATAAAGTGTATTCGATTGGAAAAGTAATTTAAAATCCATACTATAATATATAGTGGTAGATATTAATCTGAATGAAAAGCAAATAATTAATGTTATTTGTTATATATATATGTGTGTGTGTGTGTGTCTTAAGTTATGTATGTTTCTTTATTGTTGCAGACCAGAACTTAAAAATTTAAACCTGTTTTTGCAGTGCAAATAATTGGGAGTTCAATTGGAACTGAACAGGTACCAAATATAGTTAACACCAACTGTTCCATATAGCTATCACATTTTGTTCAGGAAGCTGGAAAATGAAAACACATGTACTAAGCTTTAAAAGTATGGTATGTACATGATTTTTTTGAAAAAGCAGCCAAGAGTTTGAAATATGGTTAGTGAATCTAAGCCCCTCTGTTACAGAATGCTCACACGAACTACTTAAAAGGAATTGATTTTCAAAGGATGGGCATTCTCCACTTCTGAAATTGTTTCCTGAGCTGGATACTCAAGCAAAGCACTAGTTTTTTCAAAAAATGTTGATCAATTCTTCTTAATACAGTGGAGCAACTTTAGCTGGGGCAGAATACCACATGTGTGAAACAATATTAATATGCAAAAGTTATTCCTATTATGCATTAGAATAATCCTGTAAGAGCCAATATTAACATAAACAGAATTCAGACACTTTATATAAAGATAAAGAACTCTATCCTTTTGCTGCTCAGGCTATAGGAGTGCATTGTCTGGTTGAAATACAGTTACAAACTTGAGTTTACAGACGAGGCCACTGAGAAATTGATCCTGAATGGTTCCATTTCATTATAAGGCTGCCAACAGAGAGGTTTGTACTAAGACTTCAAAACATTTGCTGTTAACAAAACAAATTAATTTCAACTTATATGTTTACCTACATTGGGCAAGTATGCTTTATTTCAGTTTCCTCAGTTTCCTTAAGTTAAGAATATAATAACAGCTATATCAGATTGGCACAGGGATTCATCTAGCCCAATATCCTGCCTCTGGCAGGCACTGAAGCGGGTGCTCAGTTAGAGTTAAGGACCAGGACAAACACATGATCCCTTCCCTGAGTGTTCTCTGGAGATTCTGTAGTTCATACAAATGTCTCCTGCAGTGGATGTCATTTCAACGTAACTCTCAATGGATTCTCTCCCAAGAACTTGCTCATTCTCTGCTTAAGCTTTTTAGCTTCTACAAACTGCTGTGGCAAGTGTTCTATAGCCTTACTGCATGTAGCACATTTTGCTTGTTTTGAAATGGACTCCTGATATTACTCTCTTGTATTAGAGAAAAGCATGACCGCAGTGATCATTGAAATACAGTGACTATTGTCATCAGCTTTTTGATTAGGATACTTTTGAAGCACATTTCCTCACTGTCCCCATTTATTGAGCATTGATTTGGTTTGCAGATAAGTTTTAGTGCTTGCAAACTAATTTCCATTAGGAGGAAACTAAACAGGAAGCTCCACAGCAAATGCACTCCAATAATTAATAGGGACAAAAGGACCAAAATAATGCTTGACCCTTCACACAGCTTTGAAACATAAATTAGAAACGTTCACCTCAGACTAAATATAACTCAAAGCCTAAACCTCTACTGTAAACACAATGGCCTCAGCTGCTTCAATCTGCTGATCCAATCCTACTGCACCAAATTATTCCATAATGCAGCTGTAGATGTTCTACATTACACGTATACAGATTACATAGAGGTCCTTCAAAATGAGTTCGCATAAGCTGCATTTGGTAAGGAGACTCCCTTCTGTCTGGCCTTGGAGTCATTAGGCTTGACCAGCTTTGAAAATGACAGGGAACCGTCAAAAGTAAAGTTTGCTCATCTGTCTCACATCTAAATGCAAGTTCTTAATATGCTCTGCTGTTAGGATTTGGCTAAGTCCATATCCTGAATAAAGCATCAGATCCTGTCATATGACAAGCAGACAATCTTAATCAATATATGTTCTTTGAATATAAATACGAAAGCCAGGATCAATTAAGAATTTCTGTGTCTTTCTACAGACAAGGGCTTTGAAAGGAAAACAGGTATTTACAAAGCATGCAGTTCTAATTTTCTGTAAGAATATTCTTTTGTAATACAGACAGCTATAGACTCTGAAGACCAGCCACTAGTCTTAGTCATCTTGCTTTCTGTATCTAGCTCAAAGAATAAGAGAATAAACGGACTATGATCTTATGAATTTGCCTTATGAACCTGAGATATTTCTGGTGACTTCCTTTTATGAAAATGCAGAAGTAAGCATTTGAAGAGTCATAATCCTGTAACAGTTCTAAGAGTGAAACTTACTAGAATGAAATGGTAAAAAAAACCCCAACTTAGTTCTTCTACATATTTCTGCATTCTTCTACATCCTACAGTTCTTGCTGAGGACGGAACAGCATGCCAAATACTATTTTGAGAACGAGAAACTACCAGAAAATATTTATTTTTAATGGGTCTAATATATGCATAGCAGCTTCCAGTTACAACAGAACCAAGACCTCTTCAGGCATCAGGCTACTACGAAATAGGTCCCCAAACAACAAAGGAAAGAAAATATTGGATACTGGCACAAACTAGAAGTTGGAGGTCAGTAACTAAAAGAGACAAGCACAGAATGATGAAGGACAAAGAAGTATAAAGGGGTAGACACAACTGCACAAAAATCTCACAGCTATTCTGCCACTCCAGTCAAAATTTTTAACGCTTAATAAGTCTGACTGGATAAATTTATCCAGTATTATAAATACTAGATAAATTCTCTCTGGTGTTTCTTTCTGACCTTAAATATATGAATGCAAGTAAGAAGGGTAATTCACACAAGTCTACTGATCTAGTTGTACCCATTACAGCTGTCTTATTTTTCAGTATCCTACTATTTTCAGAATTGAAAGATCTAATGTGTAACTTTTTATAACTTTTCTAAGCATTCTGGAGCAATGACACTCTTCAAAATTATGAGAACACTCAGAGAAGTAGCAGTTAGGATGGAGACATTAGAACTCTTACTTTTATATTCCTAGGCTGAGTTCATGTGGTTCAAAAATGTATGCTTCTTGAACTTTTAGAGATTGGTAAATTATAAATTGGTAAAAGAAAAACCCCACCCTAAAACAAGGTATTTGATTTTTTTCCCCAAGGAAGGAAATAGATAATTTCTGACTCGTCTTCCAATGAACCACAGTTAAGATTAATACAGAATCTAGGATAAGACATAGACAGAAAAAAAAACAATCCCAAAACTCAAACAACAAAACCCCTACTGACATTACTCTCTAAACTTTATAGAGCCTAGATAGAGGTTGTTCAAACAGCGACAAAAGGTTATTGTGAAATTTTCTAGGCTCACAAGAACTCACCTTCCTTACTAGTCAAGACTAAAACTGCTTAAGTAGTCATGCTGAAAGGTAGTCAAAAGATGAAACCCGCCCTGGAACTTTACTATCCCTTTAATCAAAGATTGAGGAAGAAAAGTATATCCACGGAGAGGTTCAGTTAGGTTATCTTTTTCCAAAAAGTCAAATATCACATTCTATGACATTACTGAGTAAGGAGAACAAGCAACAAGAGACCTTATTTTCTTGGTCTTTCTAAAGCATGAAGACATACCACCATTTGATAACAGAGACTCAAATATCTTAGAAATTATCCATTGCTGATATAATTGGGTATCAGAAGCTGAACTCAGAAGACTCTATGACTAAAATCTCCATATATATCTCCAGTATCAAGTACAATTGTTGTATGAGGGAAACTGTTTTTAATAGCCCTGTTTAATCAGTGACTATGCAGAGCAGGAGAAAAAGCTCAAAGGTGGCCTACTAGATGGGTAGAAAGACTAGAGAGGATCATCAAAAGCAATATCTATTTTTGTACAAAATTCCGGACATGCTCCAGAAAAAAATTCCTAGACGCTATAGCAATACAAAGAACAGCAGGATCAACAGCGGGATGAACTTAGCCTCTTTTGGTCTTGGTTTCAATAGATCTGTTGCCAGTGAAACTTTTTGAATTGACTTAATTTTTAAGAAATCCTTTACTCAAGAGTTACTGGCCTACAAGTAATAATATGGAAGATAAAATTTTCACAGGGCACTTGCTAGCTAGCACACGTCAGTTCTTTGAGCTGCAAAGAACTATCATGACCAATCTCATGAAAGTGAGCTTTCCTAAGGGTTGTTATTTTAGAGACCTGGTGGGTTGACCCCAGCCAGTAGCTATGCACCACACAGCCGCTTGCTCACTTGTCCCCCCTTCCCCTGCAGTGGGATGGGGGAGAGAACAGGAACAGCAAAAGCAAGAAAAACCTTACGGGTCAAGATAAAGTCAGTCCAATAAGTGGAGGAAAGTGGAAGAAAAAAGCAAGTGATGCAAGGTAATCACTCACTACCTCCCACAAGTAGATTGATGCCCAGCCATTTTTGGAGCAATGACTACCTCTCCCAAAATCCTTTCCCCTCCTTTTTTATTGCTGAGCATGACATTATCAAATTATGAAGTTTCAGAAATTCTAGAGTAGGTGCGTATCCTGCTCTAGAAAGAGATATAATCAAGAAAAATCCATCTGTCTAGAGCTATACATAAAACCTGAATTTTCTGCTATTTCTCCATTATTTTATTGAGTTACTTTTAATATAACTCTGCCTCCTGAGAAATAATATTACTTTTAAGATATTTCTATACAAAAGAGTTCTTATTACTTAAGAATTTACTTCATCTATAAACATAGCAAACAGGAGAGAATAAATACAGTGTAGAAATTTTAAAAATTTAAAAATTTAAAAATTTTATATTTCAGAAATAATAAAAAAACCTTAAGTGTTCTATGTACAGATTCCTAGCAACTAATTTTTCTCATATGTATTACTTGATTAACTTTCTTTAACTAGTTACTAACTTCCAATTGGTAGGCTTTAGGAAGTCATGGAATTCAACAGAGAGCCTGTAAATAACATGTAAATATTTCATTGTATTAGATTGTATAGACTGTATTAGATTGTTATTGTATTAGATTGATATACATGTATAGATTTCTATTCCAGTATATGAGAAAGCAAAAAATCCTCAAAACAAAAGATCCCACGCCCATCAAGAGATCTTTCTTCTATTGTACCAGTTAGGCAAGAAGGTCTGGGAGCAATGGAATCAATGAAGCCTGGCCTATTGTGGAGCTATATTTTAGGGTTAGTTCCCAGACAGATTCATTAATGTTTAATTAAGGGTTGAGTTCATGATACAGCCTTTCTCTCCCTGGAAGGCTAATAGGGTCACTCTTGTCTATTTAGCCACATATTTTTATTGAGATTTTAGGCACTTAATATCTTAGGATCTCTAACTCTGTCACATTTGGTCAAAATCGGCCAATGCATTAAAAATTATTGGCAGGGGAACAATCAACGGGCAGTGCGATCACTTAAGCCTTGTTTCCTTTACCTCTTCTCTAAATTAGAAAATGTCACGTATTTAACATGGGATTTGGCTATGCAGGTTTTTTTTAGATGGTTTAAATACTGGTATAGACATCTTAAATCCTTTCAAAACAATTTTCAGAACACTTGCTGCCATGAGGTCTTAATCATCCTTCCCTGAAACAGTCCTTATAAGTTTATTTTCCTTTGCAGTGGTACAAAAATTGTTTTTAACTAAGAAACCCACATCCAATGACGAAAACGTACAAATGTTTCTATCGTACAAAGAGTCTCTGTGCAGTCTTGGAAAGCTACTTAACAAACAAGTTTCCCCACAAGTAACCAGGAATATTAGTTACCAACCTGCATCTTAGGTACTGAGCAAGTACTAATTAATTAACATTTATCATAAAGAAACTGTTAAACATTATAAAAAATTCAGCACTTTTAGTGTTACCAAACCACAACAAATTTTAAACATTTGTATACACACAGAGGCACACAGCACCAGCAGAACACACTCAAGCAACACAGTCAAGAAAGTGTTTATTATCATAGGTAATAAAAAACCTAGGAAATTATGTTTTCTTTTAAAAGTGATAATGCTGTCTATAAATGTGCCAGAAAAAGTGTTGAAGGTCATTTTACCAGAACATTAGAACTAACTATGAAGAAAAAAAAAATTATATTTTAGTCTTATGTGTCTTAAACTGTATGTTTCTTAGTACGAAGCTATTGAATTCTATGAGAGTAGATTTTTAAATTAAAGCTGTTTTTTTCAGTTAGCTTCTACACAAAAAGGTAATTGTTTCATTAAAATTAGGACTAACATTAGTCTTACTTTCCTGTGTTCTGGGGTTATTAATTACAAGGCAAGAATAAGCATTATATTCTTCAATTTCTTCAAATTAAATTATTTGAAACTGCATTCTGTTAAAATGCAATCAAGCCATTAATCTCTTATTCTCCCACAGTTGTGATTCCAGAGAATAAATGTTTTTTTAAAGCCTATTAGTAGTTAAACACTATAGAAATATATTCTAATTCTAATTTCTTTTTAATAAACTCTTATAATGTTGTGGTCAAATTCCAAGATCAATCTTTGAGATGACTAAATGTATCTAAACAGTTTATGGAACTGAAAAATTATTTCTAATCCTTTCAAACAGAACAAGGTTAATTCCAATCTGTTCTGTGTTTGGAAAAACTAACTATCCGGATTATCTGTAACTACAATCTCCTGTTGTAAGCAGAAGTAAAAACTTTAAGTATCAGCACATTTTTAGACCAAGGACAATACTTTTAAATAGTTGAATAATTATTAAAACCAATAAGAAGCAAGAGGTCTTCTCAAAAACAGAAGGAGGATATAAAAAAAAAAAGTTAATTTGATGGTGAACCAGCCGCAAATTTGATGGGTAAAGAATGAATAATTATACAGATATAATTAAGCTAATTTCAGAAAAGCTTGTGAAATTTGTGGCCTGAAAACTTTTAGGAGAGAAAAGCCATAGCATTGCCTCCTCCTGTGGAATGGTAACAATGATTTATGAAGCTAAAGTCATTTCTGCTGATTGAGCTCAGTCAAGATTGGTTTCACATGATCAGCTAAAGTACAGCAATGCGTGATGTGTAGTGGCCCCACATGTTTGAACACACTAGGACATGCTCTTCTAGGTGATCCAAAGGATGGGGGTGGGGGGTTAAAAGCTGCTGCTTTGTTTTCTGTACATTTTCCCCTCATTAGGATACACTCCTCCTGCAAAGTAAGCCACTTCTGGTGGTCGGGAGCAAAGTCTCATTGTAAATGCACAGCAGGATAGTGGCAAAGCTGAGATTAATTCTCCATAGATTTATATAGACCTTTCTCACTGTTGATTGCTTGTACTGTTTCAAAGGTGCGTATGTTGCCTTTTTTTATTGCTGGTTACTGACTTTATTCCAGCATATGGTGGTTGGCGCCATGACACAAAGTGAACATTTTATACTAGAATTAAAGTGGATATTTGACAGTTTCTGTCAGAAAGTTCAGAGCAAAGAATTTGTGAGACAAGATTTATTGCATATTTTATATGGGACACATCTGTTTCTTTGCTACTTTTTTGTTTAAATAAAAAAAGCAATGAAGGTTCTTTAAGAAACAAAGACTATCAATAAAAAGCATGAACAGAAAAACTACATTATTGAGAACGAATTTAATCATTCTGACCTTCTAAAAATGTGCTGCTTGGAAGTATGACAGTCACCTTCCTCTTTTTGTTCAGGCGTATAGACAGGATGGGGGAGGAGAATTAAGCCCAAACTGATTCTCAAATACCCAGCTACCCATATTTAAGGGTAAATCAAATCAAAATGAAAATCAAATTAAATCTAGGTATTGATATCAGATATTCACGTTTTAAAGTAAGGTGAAATATTAAGGTAGATTTTGCGTATTTTTTTTAACATCCATAGCTGCACTTCAGTGATGTTAAATGCGCCAAATGAACACTCCTTGTTTTGAAAATCTCTTATAAAACTGCAGATCAGGTATACAAGGTATGCAGCAAACTTTTCTACATTTATCTGTTAACATCACTGAACCTGATATATTTTGGTTTCTAAAGTTCAGTGTTTTTGTCTTCATCATACCTGAATCAAAACTGAATTTGGAGAACACCTAGCAGGATCCTGTTCAAGAAATAAAAGAAGTATGCCGTATACAAGAGAGAAAAAAAAAATCTTTCAATAAAACTCTGAATTTTTAACCAACAACCTTCCTGTTTATAGAGATCCGTATTTACTATGAAACCCTAAGATTCAGCTTCAGAAATATGAAATGTAAATAAGTAGAATTAAACAAGAAAGCATAAGTACAAAATAAAGAAATTATATTGCTCACATATCACATATGTCTTTATGAAAAAGCACACGTGTCTTATTTAACTTTTACTTAAAGAACGCATCAATAGAAAAACCAACTCTGTTGGACTACATACATTCTACACAAATAGTTATGAAAGTTTGTTAAAAACATAGGCTCAATTATTTCCCAAACAAAAATGTAGTAATTTCCTCTACAAAATCACAAATATTTTTCAAATTATTTCATACTACCAATGTATTTAATTCTTGGTTTTAACTCAAAGTTCTTCTACAATTTAGATTTAGACAAGAAAACTTATCCAGCTACGAGTTTGAAAGGCCTGCAATTTGAAACAAAATGTAAAAAAGAAGCAAACTTGGACCTGCAACATTTCTCCTTCTTGCCACAAATACAATACAGGATACTAACTTTAAAAAATCTTTTGTTAGGATTCTTTTAATCAATGCTTTTACAAGAAACACCAAACTGCATTCAAGTACTAGGCATACATTTTTTCTGAGCTTGCCTTCTGTGTGATAAACACATAAAGAATATATTTTAAAAAAAGGCTCTCTAAATGTCTAAATAAAAAATCTACTATCCTCTTGACGGGGAAAGGATGATGGGAAAAGTAAAGTATGTGTGACACATCAGTCAGGCCATTTAATTAATTCCTAGAAAGCACTCAGATACTATCATAGTGAGAGAAATGAGAGTGTATACAAAAGAAAAACGATCTCAAGTTAGCTTAATTTAAGAATGGGAAAGTAACAAAACAAGGGTTATTATTGCATCTACCTGATCTATTTTGGCTTTTTACAGCTTGCTTATTGTCTCTTGAACTGTATGCTGGGAATATCTTTATTTTTTTCCCCCCGTAGTCGAGGTAAACGTTTTTACATTGTTCATGTTTATCCTCATGTGAAAGGAAAGCAGAGAATATGAGTATTACGTAACAGGACCAGGGAACGTGAGTGCAGCAGCTGAGCCCATGACTATCTTATTGTTTATGAGGTACCTCCTATCTCTTGGAAGTAGCTTTTACTCAATAATAATAGTAGGACCATGCAAAAGGCAGACAGTAGAATAGAAATATATGCAAATGATCATTTAACTGAAATCCTAAAAAAATGGAGGCAATTCTAACTGACCTAGTAGAAGAGTTAAATATAATTGTAGTCATAGTTGGCTTTACTTGACTACCATTTTGATTCTATCATCTTATCTATTAAAAACACAAAAACTATTTCTGAGAATCATAATTAACACAAACCATACCAATATCGTTTGTATCTAAATTAATTCTGCCATACTAACCCAGTCATAGTGAGCATAATTCCTCTTCATTTTTTTCTCCGTTAGAACAACAAAGTCTTGAATGGACTTAAAAAATGATACGCAGAGTAAAAGTAACAATATACTATGGAATTTGATGCATCTGCATCTACAATGGCAGAATAATCTTTACATCAAATATTTAATAGGGCAATTTATTTTACAACATTTTTGGAAGTGATATAAAATGTTTGGAAGTGATTTTTTAAATTTGAAAAGCAATTTTAAATCTTGAGACAATTTACTTAATTCATATCAAAACCAAAGCAATATCAAACTACATTGAAATGAAAAATGACTGGCATTTAAAAGGCAGGAAAGTCAAAGTTCCCCTACCATTATTTCAAACAGAAATGGAGAGTCAGCTCTCCTAATTAAGCTTGGGGATTCTCTGTCCTAGGAACTGCCCAATTACATGTAAGCAAAGAATCCCTGATGTGGAAAGCTTAAATAATCATAAATACGCCTTATCCAACTGCCATTCAACTCTTAAGTCAATGCTGGGTCAGGCTCTTTGTGCAAACTCAAGGTAAGGAAACACATTATAAACATTTACTCATTAACTGTACTGATAACTCTATAGATAATCAAACCACATTTTATAGAACAGTTTTTCCTTTTAGCATTGTATTCTTTAACATTTTTCTGCTTGGCCACAGAAGCTACACTGTTGTGTCTAGTCAGGTATCGCTGCCTGGGGCACTAGGACCCTCTATGATACCATGTTCCATTTCAGAGATGGCAACAGTTTGCGAAGGGAGTTTTCAGGTTGTAAGGCATTCTCAAGATGGAATTCTTCATGCACATGCTTTGTACAAATAGTTATATCCTAAAATAAGCTTTACAGTAGCTGAAAAGAGGTCCTTTGAGAAATATTTTTAGACACTTTCAAAGCAGATAATTTGGGACAAAGTTTAGATAGAAGAAAAATCATGATGCTAAAAAGCTTGCATTGATTTACACGCCATGAAAGAAGTATTGTTCCAATCAATTACATACATACATCTCTTAAGAGAAATAAAACTACTGATTTCTCCAACTCTGTCAAGGTGTTCACAAAGCAGGACTGCAGGGGGTCTTTGCAGAACAAAGGTACATTTCAAAATATCTTGCCTTGGCATCTGAAGTATTTAGGTACAAAGATATTACAGAAGTTGTTGCAGGAAAAGTTGAATGATGACCTGAAATCAGACTTTTCCTACATTTAGAAGTCAGTCTTATCACAGCTGTAGTTGTACAACACTGTATCATCCGTATGTTTTTACTCTGTTTTGAGTAAATTTTTGAGTTTACAATTAAACAATTTTGAGAGTTTAGCACCAACCTGGTGCTTTGTGTTTTAACTAGCTTCAAATTTCTGAGAATTGCCCTGTGAACATTGTGATTGTTATTTTTGTTCTCAAAACAAATGGTCCTGCTACATCCTGTTCAACAGGTTTGGGTGTCAAATTTATTTATCCTTTTTCTTAGAAAGAAGCTTCCTTCTGATTGCTATTTCCTGTCTGGCCTACAGATTTTACCTGTTATCATTGCTTAAAAAAGGAAAACACAGTTTACACCATAACAGAACCTAATCCAGAGAGCTCCAATTTCCTGATAAAATTTTCAGCACCTAGTATTTTTATCAATCATGCTCCAAAGCATTAAAACAGGATATTCATGTGTTTGCACAGGTCCAAAACATCACTGAGAAAAATGATCAACATACCAAAAGTATGAAAGAAATTCTACATAAATGCGTACCAGATTAAGTATGTTATTGCCATAATCAGTTTGCATTATGGTAGCAGAGAAGGGTATTTCCAAGCTTAATCCAAAGACTATGGTGTGAAATTACAGAGTATGTGGGACAAACATAAGGTGAGAGTGACCAATGTGATGGTAGGTATTAAAGTCTTTTTAGAGCAAGTGTGTTTGGGACTTTCATTATTTATTAAGTGCATTAATATCTTCTATCCAATCCTTTCCACTTCTTGAGTCTGCTCTTTCCTTGCAGTAATATCTTCTATATATGTAAGCACTTGCTCATAGGATAAATAATCTAAAGTAATTAATCAGTGAGCATCCTGATTTCCTGCCAAGAAAAGTTTTGACAGGGATTTAAATTATATTAGTTCATTGACTTTAAATATCAGACAATATAAGACAAGGATGTAAACAGAGAGGAAATTCAGATAAACTGCATGCTAGCGGTGTTGACTGCAGTACAGCGACAGAAGAAGATAAGTAGATAAATAGGAAATCATGGGTAAAATTCATAAGAATACAGTAAAGAAGAAAAAAGCAGCTGGATGAAAAGACTAGCCTAATAGGATCCCTGTGAAAAACCAACGTATATAACCTATGGTTCCGTTTACCTATAAGCCTCTGATATAGGCTCTGGAAGAAATCTCGTGGAATTGAGCAGAAAATAAGGGTTTCAATGATAATTTAAGAGACTGATAGACACTAGACAGCTGATTGTGGTTATACTAAAGGTACCAGTAATACTATGTATAGATTTTATAACTATCACATACATCATAATGTTTTTGTATTAAATCAAGGGTATCAACACTAACATTCGTTATGTCACTCAGTCGCTACTAATAGGAAATGCTTCTGTATCATGAAGTGCCAGTGACTTTGCAGCAGCCACGGTAATTCAGTATAACACAACAAAATTGAAAAGAAGCAAGAAACTGTTGTCTGTAACAGATTCTTTCCTTGGCTTCTAAAAGAAGATACCATTGCATTTTTAATTACAAGTCCTTCTAAATTACATCGATATTACATATTCTAAGGGAGTGCAACCCTCCAATTTTTATCTTAAGTCATGATATAGAGGAACTTATTATAGCAATTTGATGTATATGTGTCTCAAAAATAATCAATTGAAAGTTTCCTGAAAAGTTATAGTTTCAATTAACACAAATTTTCAGGACTTTGATGCTGGTAATTCTTCTGGTAGTGTAGGAGGAAACATTAATTTCAGAGCAAATTCTTGTTCTTTGAATCAGCTCACTGTCAATATTGCATTAGTTAGAGGCATATGGATGCAATCACATTCCAGGACACCTTATTTGGTGTCCTATGGACCAAGGCTATTGTCTAACTACACAATCTCAAGAGTACCACAGCAATAAGATTCTGTGCTTTGCAGATTCATGCCAATTTATGTAAATCACTCTTTCATCTGTTTAAATACAACGATCTTTGAGTGATGAAAACAGTTATGACTGTCACAAACAGTTTGAAAGATTAAAGAAATTCTGCTGCTGGCATATAAAACAGCGTTCCACATCTAAACACAAACTTTGCCTGGTCTGTAATGTCATTGCTGGGAAGGATAAAAAGTTTAAAGCAAACATTATCACTGCAAGGAAGTATGACATATTTTTCATGTTTGACACTGGACATAAATATCCTCCCACACTGTTTAATGTGAGAACTGCACATGTGTGGCAGAGATAATAAAACATCTCAGTGAAAACAAATGAAGGGGAAAAAAGAGTTATGATAAGTAGAACAGAAAATAAAGCTTTGAAGTTAAAAGTCTTCATATTTGTACAGTTTATTCACAAAAGGAAGACTCAGTAGTTGATATGCAGACTGGATAGTCACAGAATCTGCAAGAGAGTCTGATGTCCTGTAGAACTGGTTATCTTTACAGAGAGAGGTTCTTTGGTTGACAGAAGCAGCTTCATAATTGCAGGTAACAGAAAATCAGGGCAACGGTAAAATCCTTGTAAATGCTATTGCTCTTCTGCTCTTGTTTTTACGCACCATATTTTAAAAAGCAGCTGTTACTGAAATTTGGTGCTCTTAAAAATTATTCTTGATTTTCTTGCTTCACTTTTTCAACATCAAAAAGTTCAAGAGCTTGACAAATACAATGGAACACAAGTACCATAATCCGATATGTAGATTAAGGTAGAGGAGTACAACACTATTGGGAAGACAAGTATGTGACTTAGTTTCACATGCAGTTCTAGAATATTATTTTTCTTTCTTTCTGTTAATATTCTTCTTGGGGAGAAAAGCTATATTTTTATTGCAGAGAAGTAAGAATTATAAATACTCCTTAGGGGTTTCTGATGTTTTGGGAAGTCATTACAGGCAAGATCTACCAAACTGCTATGAATAAGGAATTAAAACATAATCTCTATATCTGTTTTAAAAACAACAATGTAATGTTGTCAGACTCTTAAAGGAAACAAGTGCCAATGTAAATTTCTTCCTAATCTCTGACTGTATTAAAATTTATAAAGGTATGTCCTGTTGACAGTAAGAGAGAAATATAAAAAATTATTGTACTGTGAAAATGGTACTGATAATAGCGTCTTGGAGCATTCTTGACTTCTGATTCACTACTACTAAATGACATTAGCATCCTGCTTTATACTTCATAGACTGCTTTGGGTTGAGAAGCAGTAGAGTTTTGAATGGAAAGATTTTTTTTGCAGTAATAAAAGAAATTATACTATCATGCTCCTACACTCAAAATACTTACAGGGCTATAAACTAAGACAGGAAGTTGCTTTCCCTGGGCTAATACAAGACGTGCTGCTAGATGAAGAGAATAAATCACCATGCATGAACACCTAGAGCGCAAGATCAACATTTAAGATGGAATATTTATACACGGAGGAACAAGTAGGAAATAATCAACGAGAAATCAAAAGTCTGCCAGCTGAAATATACACAGTAGAGTTAAAGAAAAGTTGGTGGCATAAATTATAAGCAATTATAAGATGGTATTTTATGTACTGTTGAGGAAGAAAACGGAAACAACTAAAGTTGGATGAAAATAAGATGGTAACGAGTAATATGATGATAAAATTATTTGAGTAGGGATATTAGGAATGAAAACCAGCAGTAATAAAAATATCCCCCTGGATGCTAGCTTGAAATCAAAATCTAAATGATTTATGGTTTCAATTATTTGGTTAAAAGAAGTCAAATATACTTCAACAAGGTTTCACTTAGAACTCTGTGATCTAAAAACCAGTGATTCCAAATAAAGAATCAGTATTTCATATTCTTACCACTGAACAAGTTTGTAAGAAAATACAGAATCACAGTATCCAATGAGAATTTGTTACTTAAATTGAATAAATTATTTATCTGGAAATAAAGTTATGAAGGTGTAACTGAGAGAGGCATGAAGGCATGGAGACATGCATGAGAAAGGAATTAACAATTCTTTATGTAATGGCAGTGACCTAAATCAAACAATTCACGTGAAATTGCTTCACACATTTGAAAAGGCCAGGGCCTAGCTCTCTGCCTTTTTAGGCAGCCAGGTATGTTATGGAATCGCACAAATCTCCCTGTTTATCCTCCCTAGTCTCATGTCAGAGAGTGTAGCGGTTTTGATCAGAGTTTCTGGCCAGTACACGTGGATGCTGTTTTTCCATAACATTTCTTAATTTCTTGGTATAATCCCCCAAAGAATAATACAAAACAGAAAGTAGTTAACATACAAGCGAAGGGGGCTAGCCTTAATAGAATTTATTTCTCGTTTTCTTCCCCACTGGACTGCCTCAACAATCCTCTATGGGGCATTCCAACAGGCAAATGAGGAAATGTGGATCAAAGTTCCTGCACCAGAAATACATTAAAAAGCGCAATAGACTGGATGCATGCCCAGGTAGCTACTGCAGCCTGGCTAAAATTATTAAGAAAAAATCACTCAGCAGTAAAAAACATATTTACTGACATTTTCCATGTGGTTGCTAACCTTGTCTGAAAAATGCACTACCTCCTGACATAATGCTGTGGTCAGTAGCTTGGCCCATGAGTCTGTTTTTCTGTTGTACAGTCCCATGACTGCACAGTGTTCTTTTACGTAGTATAAGACCTACAGAAGTTGTAGCAAAGCAATGAACTTAATGTTTCCGAAGTGCTAGGCTAGAATTCTAAACACGGGACAATTGCTTTTCCTATAGGATTAATCTCAACTGATCTACTTTATTTGACAAATCCCTCCCTCTCCATTTTGCCTGTCACCTTGGACACTTCAGTGTATCACGTGCCTTTCCCAAATAGCTTTGCTTTCCACTATTAATGATTTTCAAAAACTGTTCTGTCTTGACATCAGGCTACTTGCTTCCCAGGCTCTGTTGTAAACTAAATGCATTCCTTTAATAGCTAAGTCTCCATCACCAAGATGCTTTCTTCTTAGAGAAATGCAGAGAGGCAGCTATGCTTTTCCTATGCTAACTGCTATGAAGCATAAAGACTTTTTGATTTGCACATTCCAGTATATGAGGGAGGAAATCGAGCCCAGATTAAAGTTTTTACATACTTTCTGACCTGGAACCAATGAAGGGGAATTTGGGACCCGATTTTGCAAGATCCTGCATGAATCTGTGTTACGCATTTCCACATCTATTAAAATGGACAAACAATGTGAAATAGTCAAGCAGCAAAATAAGAAATTAATTTTTTAAGGCTATTCGCCTACTCCTGTATGTCATTTACTTTCTGGTTTATATTATTCCTGAGAGAATGCATAAGGAGAATAAGAAACGTCATGAAAAACTAACACCAATGGCTACTGGCCAGAATCCCTTCTTGTGAGCTTCGTAGCTGCAGTAACCAAACTCTTTCTTTTCTCCTTTTCAAAATAGAGTATTTTGCATCTTTCTCATATTCATCTAGCTATTCTGATTTTTTGTGTGAGGTAGCTTCATATCAAAAGAAGAATTTTCTTCTAAGCAATTCTGAGGAAGAATGTCATAAATTAAGGAGCATTCCTTAATTAACTACATTAATTCCCTAATTAAACCAACCATTAATTTCATTATTTCAAAGTTCTTGTTGCATATCATTGCACATTAAATGGAAAACATTATGAACATAATTTGGAAAAAAACATACAGTAATTCCACTGTAAGTGTATATTAATTTATAGCAATTCTTAGGTCTCCATATTAAGGTAAAACTATTCTAATTTGTTGCATATAATATAATTAACTCTACTGAAGATTATTTCCACTTTGAGAATAATCTAAACCCTTTTCAAGAAGCATGGGCATATCAAATACAGCTAATGGAGTATTAATACAGTTTACACATTATGTCTTTCATGTGGGAATCACAAAGTACTTGACAAAGATTATCTTTCACTACACAAAATGGCAAGATCATTATTTAACATTCTGTGTACCAGAAAAGTTGAAACACTCTCTGAAAAAGATTAACTAACTATTCTAGCATCCCATGTCAAGTAGCTAAACTGGGAACAGAACCTAAAGGTTCTGGCACCTAACTCCCTTTTGAAGGCACCAGACTACATTACATCCAGTTACACAAACCAGCACTGACATCAGCAGAAGTACAGTTTATCCCCTCTAGAATTTTAGAATGTCAGTCTCCATAACACTCTCAGTGTTTTTTGTTACAACACAGCAATTTAATTGGTATTAATTGTAATTAGGAAATGTAAACAGTTCAGTTTAAGGAAATCAATATGGTTTTTTTCTTACAGTATTTCCAACTTAGCATTGACTAGAAATGATGGGAAATTGTGCATTCAAGAAAAACCTGAATATCTATGAGTTCCAGCCCTATTTTCAAGCCAGAAGTTTCAGAAAAGCATCTGAGCTTTGGATACTTGCTGTGAGCTGGCAGAAAGATAACAGTTTTTTCTTGCATTTGCTTAAACCAGCCACAACTGTTTTTTAAACAAACAAAACTGAAAGCAGATGCTTAACGGATGCTCAGTATTATCAGTTAACTCCTAATGTCAGAAAAGCAGCTGAACCTCTGAGCTTGACATTTGTCCAATGCCTATTTTAGTACCATAAATCAAGATGGGTTTCTGTGTTATTTTTACCTATCTCCAGTGTAGAATTTTATAGGATTTCCATTCTAATAACTCAGAAAGTACCATCCACCAATTATAAAGATTTGAATCGATCAGGTGACTGAAGGAGAAATTGGGTCAATAATTACAGGATCTGACAACCTACCAACAACTCATCTCAGAAAAAAGGTAGATGAAACAGAAATGTCAAAAGATGAGAAGTTAAATTAGACAAAATTAAATGTGTATGATTAGATACCATAAACTGCAATATTATAAAGCAAAAGGAGAACAAGGGAATATAGGAAAAAAGTGGACAAGTAAGTAATTCTTGTAGGTTTGCTCTTTCTAGAATACAAAAAATCCAATAAATTTAATAATTTATATCAAGAAGTCATTGTCCCAGGACACCGTGCAGGAACGTATCCTCTCTTTTTAAAAAAATATATACATTTAAATGCATTATTCACAAACATAGGGATAAAATTTTCTGTTACACTGACAACGGTAAATATATCTCAATTTCCACATTGATAGGCATAAACAGGGCAAATGTTTGGAGGAATATGTTTTTCTATTTGAAATTGTAATGGACAACTAAATTGTGAATTTCTCTGAAGCAGAACTAATCTTCTTCCAAGATCAACTAGGAATTTTCATCATATTCCACTCATCAGAAAACAGTACCCTCAGCTTTGCAGGAGAAACCAGGTACTGTGTTGCCTTTATTTTTGGGGACTGTGGTGATAAGCATTTGCTATTCCTTCTGCTGGTTTTAGCTGGGGTGGAGTTAACTTCCTTCATAACAGCTCGTATCATGCTGTGCATTGGGTTTGTGACTAAGCAGCGCTGATAACACACTGACGTTTCGGTTATTGCTGAACAGTGCTTGCACAGCACCAAGGCCTTCTCTATTTCTAACGCTGATCCCCAGAAAATAGACTGGGGGTGCACAAGAAGTTGGGAGGAGCCACAACTGGGACAGCTGGCCGAATCGACCAAAGGGATAACCCATACCATATGACATTATGCTCAGCAATAAATCTGGGGAAAGAAGGAGGAAGCGGGGGCAGTTCAGAGTTATGGTATTTGCCTTCCCAAGTAGTGGTTACGCATAATCAAGTCCTGCTTTCCTGCAAATGGCTGACCACCTGCCTAACTGATGGGAAATAGTGAATTAATTCCTTATTTCGCTTTGCTTGGGCACGCAGCTTTTGCTTCCCTTATTAAATTGTCTTTATCTCAACCCATGAGTTTTCTCTCTTTTACCCTTCCGACCCTCTTTCCTACCCCACTGAGTGGGAGTGGGCGAGCAGCTGCGTGGTGCTTAGCTGCCCACCGGATTACCCACAACAGTCCTAAGAGATCCAGGGTGTAATAAGAATTACAGCATCTGTGATATGATCGTGAAAGACACCATTTGGTCAGGGTCTTGGCAAGACCTGGGCAAAATTGAATTATGGCCCAGATCTACATCTGAGTCTGTCATTTTGACTGCTCCGCTCTGATGCATTTCTGGCCAGTAGTGAGGAAAGAATGCTCTAACAGGGTAATTCATACGGTAGAATGAATCAATTAATCTCTACAAGATACAATTACACTGGTCTGCTACAATACTTTGGCAAGCAAGATCAAGGAGCATACTGGAGATCATAATGGTTCTGTAGAAACATAAATAGTACTATCTCTATCTTGATGTTATTGTTAAACTGTAAGTGAAAATTTCCAATTAAATAAGTTGGAAAGACAATACAGCTGTCCTGCAATGACATAAAGATTTCCATTATACTTTTTTTTGTTTTACAAGTTCTGTGGCAAGAAATTGGCAGCTTTAATACTGTCCAAGTACACTTGCAACTAAAAGAAAAAATATATCAAATAAATATATCAATTGAGCTCCATAGCCTGGGAAAAGGGTGAGGAAGAATATTAGTTTATTTAACAGTACAATTTAACAGAGACTGATACTTTTAAAACATCCTGTTTTCACTTATCGAAGTATTTAATAAGGTAGCCTCATGAAATAAAGTTATTAAAAAGACATCAGGACAATCTTTATAAAAAGGATTAGCTAATTCATAAATTATTACAACAATCTGAATGATCACTAAGAGTAAGTAAACATTTTGCCTAGATTAGTGGATTCAGGTAGTTCACTTGACTTCTCAAACACTAAATTGTTAAACTGTTCACGATTTCTGTGAGAAATAGTAGCCCTTTGGTAATGCTTTATTCTGAACAATTCTTAATATAGAAATCAGAAATGCAGCACTTACTCTGTTTACCCAAATACTCTGTACTCCTACACCTGGGGGCAGGGGATAAGGGCATCTATTCCCTTATCTATTTTGCACAGCTCTAGAGACAATGCTGCTGGCAGAAGCAGGTGACTGGGAACACATAGTCTGGGAAAAACGAGAAAGCAGGACTGTTCTTTTCAAAAACAGCAACTGGTGTTTACATTGCCTTGAACTGATGATCAAATTGTACCTTGGATCCCACCCCTGCTGTCTTCGGACTCTAGATTGGTAAAACACTTCCTTACACCTATTTCTGTCTCACAAAAGACAAAAATGTTTAAATCTGAATTAGTCAGTTCATAAGCCCACACTATTGATAAAAGATGCCATTACTTCATGTACATATGTGAACTTTTTCTAGAAGGGTATTTTTCATTCTAGTCTTTTATAAATGTGAAGCTTTATATTCCCTCTGATTTGCTCTATGATGATTAAAGAACAAAGCAGAAAATAATCAATAGGAAATGGGTGAGATGAAGGGAACAATTATCTTTGACAACTGATGTCCGAGATCTGCATAACCATTATTCTTAACATATATTAGGCACATTAGGAATATAACCCATAACAGTTAGTAGGAATTTTCGGAGGCAACAGATATTTAATGCAGCTTACATTATGTATAACTTTGTAAACCACTACACTATTTACCAATAATATTTTCTTTTTCAAATGTGATTACCTTTCTGGAAGAATTCCTCTAATTTCTCCTTGAAGGGCTGGAGATGCTCTTCAGAAGACTCTCTGCAAACTAACTTCATCTGTTTTTCAGAGGCTACAAAAAGAAGTTGAGAGACATTTGTGGCAGAATTTGTTTACCAGAAGTAGATGTCAACACTGTAGAAGACTACATCTAAATTAGTCACCCAGACTTACTTCAGATGAAATGGAAATAAATAAGCACTAAGGAATCCAGCAATTACATTAAAATAAAAAATACTAATACCAGTCTAGCACATCAAATAGAAAATTCTATATGTGTTTAAAGAGTGGAATTTGTCTTTAGTAATGACTTTGTCCTAAAACTCCAGCCGTTTGCTGAGACTTGCCACTGACACAGCTTGCCTCACACACAAATTCTAGATGGTATTTAAAACTCTGCACTTTCTTTCTGTAGTGAGTGGAGCATGCCTTGTATCTGGACTGATTTTAGTCAATCAATGCCAAGCATCCTATACGCAACCATTTTTCCTAACACAAATACAGGAATTCAGCTTTACTTAAGCATTCAAATTCCAGGCCATGATATGAAATAGCAGTCTGTGAGAAAGGTAAATTACACATAACTGCATTTTTTTTTACTGTTTAATCTGTCTGTTATTTTAAGACCTGATGCCACGCCAGTTTCTAAAAACTCCAGGTTATTTGCCAATGAATTTTAACATTCCTATAACTTCTAGTAAACTTTGTAGATCCCAGCTTTCCACATTAAAGATGAAATGAGACTGTTAGAAATCAAAATGCAATTACCTTCCATTTAGCAACTGAATTTATGAACTACTATAAGATTTTTTTTCCCCCACAACTCTTCATTCCCAAGAAGTTAAATTTAGATGGAAATTTATTTTGGAGTTAAACACAAGAGTTACAGTTTGGCTGCATGAAACATATTCACACCATATTGCTACCACCATTATATAATTCAACTTACTGCAGCAAAAATTAGTATAAAACTGTGGAAACAAATTGAGAATTTGTAACTAAAATGTCCTGTTAATGTAAGTTTGCAGTGCAGTGAAAAAAGTCACTGGAAGTTTGAAAACAGATGCATACATTTTATTGGACAACTAGTAGTGTGCCTGTAACACTCTTGGACCATCAGGATTTACAAAAAGACAGCTTTTCAATTAATTGGGATCAGAAAAACATTCGGACAGTTGTTATGGAAAACTGTTGAAAAGATAATTGTTCCCACCAAAGTGTATCTTTTAATCTAGCATCCCTCCACGACTCAAGTAGGTTGTGGACTATGACACTACTGGGGAGCTCCAGAGCTTATGTAAAATGGCCTGTGCTAGAGTCTAAGTTTATCTTTAATCTCTAGTCTTGCAACCTTTAGCATAAGACAGGCCTTTGAAACTGTTCAGAGAAAAGTTAATGGATATTTTTTTGTATGCCAGACAGCAGGCAGAATGAAGTGTTAATTTAAACACAACAGATTGGGAAAGAAACTCTTTTATTAGCTGCTCAGTTATGTGTCTTTAATTAAATTAAGCAAAACAAATCAGAAATTAGGGAAGTTTATGTGACTTTTAAAGATCATTTTCTTATGATACATGCCTCTTACCATGCAAAATTTGAACTTCCCATGACTGTTATCACACACTGAATGAAATGTATGTATAATTAACATTTATGTTTGTAGAAGCAGAAGGAGATTTCTATAGCTATTCAAGCAAATTGTAACACTTCATTTGGAAAAAGATGGACACATTAAAATTGTATAGGGGAAATAATCTAGCAAAAAAACTGAGCCAGTATTGTTACGTTTCTGACTGGAAGTTTGAACAAAGTATCAGCTACAGGTTTGCATTTTTTCTTTGTGTTTAAAAAAAAAATCTACAGAAAATTATATAAGGCAATATTTGGAAATTATTTTAGATAAATATAAAATTACAAAAGTTTAATACAGTGACTATAGAATGCACGATTACTACAAACATGTAAGGTTGCAATGATTGCAAGCCAATAATTATTTTATAATAATCTTATATAAATAAATTTGTATACATCTATACAGAAGTAGATTTCTATGAACATGTATTATAATAGTAAGCTTGTAGCTACAGTAATATCTAAACATACTCTAGAAAGGTGTTTTCCCAGTCATATGGTGTGGCTATTGCATTGTCTAGAGTATTAAAAGCTTCCTAGATGCTTCCTATGAGCTTTAATAACACAAGATTTAGAAAAGTTACTCAGATATGTCCCATGTAAATATTTAAATGACCAAGACTAGGATTAATTGTTTCTATATTAAAATAAAGCACATATAAAACCGCTTCAATATTTTTTTTAAAATAAAGACAACTAACATTAACCTTAATCATATGACAAAAGCTACCGGAAAAAAATATGGACAAGAAGAAGTACCAATGTATAGAGAAAAAGCTGATTTTGGTAGTGAATTCTTAAGAAGGACACTAAAGTCCTTAACAAGGTGGTCAACATTTGGCATGAGGGGAAAGGAAGAGTAAGAAGAAAAACAGAAAAGAAGAGCAAATGAGCCAGATAACATAAAATAAATGAATCGGGGTGCTGAATAAAACTCTGAAAGTTTGATATGACATGAAATGTGATGAGATACCAGTTTGCATTGCTTAAGTCATCTTGAAACAATGAAACTGAAAGAGACAAAAGAAGTTGAGTAAATGCTGTCAGACTCTAAGAATTTACATTATTGGAAAGCCTTAAAAAGAGACCTTTGGATGATTCTCTCTGCTGACGATATTTATCTAGATGATATCTATCTAAACCTAAAACTAAAATTTATCAGTTTACTTCCTGAAGTTCTTTCAGATAACTGCCAAAACAGACTGAAGGGGTCTGAGAAAGTTTTAGCTTTGAGCTAAAGGAATTAAGGACAAAGGTGATGAAGTGAAAATCTGTTAATCACAAATGCAATTTATTTGCCCTATACTGCTTAACTCTCCTTTATCTGACTCTGAATTTAGGTTATACTTCACTCAATAACCTATACTTTTGGTCTACAAACAAGTAAGTACCTGTGGGCAACTGAAGGTTAACTAGTTCTGTTTAAAGTCAATTGCACTGAAATAAAACTTGAATTTATTTACTTGATAACATTAAAAATTAGAAACATCACATAGGTACGGAGTGACTGGCTGAAGGTGGTCATGAACTTCAGCTGAACTGCAGTCTCAAAAATTTTGTATTCCTGCTGAAATCTCTCCAGTCTCAGTCTTCCCTTCAATACTGAAATGTCCTATGCAGAATAATGATTCCTTGCCCAATACCTGTAAGAAAATGATGGCTAGGACCACCAACCAGATGTATCTTTTAGGCTGAAGAACTCTGGAACATCATCAAATTTGCTTGGGGATGGATATGGCAAAGAATGGTGGAAGTGTGTTCAAAGGACTCACAAGTCAGATACAAATAAAGACGCACTTGGAAGAGGAAAAAGATTTTCATGACAGGGTTAAATCAAAGGTTTTGATCAAAATGGCAGTTGTAATTCTACATATTAAAGTCAGCTGGTCTTTGTCAACATAGGTTTGTAATATTGGTGAACTATATGGCTACCATATAACTCTATGATCTGCCTCAGTTCTACACAACATAATATCAGAGAATCACAGAACTGCATGGGTTGGAAGTGACCTTTGGAGATCATCTAGACCAACCTCCAAAATATAAAATATAAATATAAAATATAAAAATATAAAGGTTTCTGTTAATTAACATTCATTGAATTTCCTGTTATATAAGGTTTCTTTTTTTTGTTTACTCAAAAATTTGCTGGAAATATATTGTTTAAAAATAATAAAATTACGAAGTCATGCCAAACATTACATTAAAATTAAAAAATGAAAACTGAAAGGTCCTGTTCCATCAGTTGCCCTGATTTTCTTTGCTAAAAATGCTATAATGTGTGAGGGAACATTACATGATTTTTAAAATATTTTTAATATATTTTTTCCCATATTCAATAGGAACCCCTTCTTTTTTAAAATAAAAATATTTTGGCAAGGTTTTTATTAGAATTATTCTGAGGTAGAGGATCCTATTATTGATCCCTTCTTTGAAATAGATTCTGAAAAGCTTTCTGAAAAAAATTTCTTTCTGAAATTCTGAGGAATCTGAAGGAAATCTGAGGAATCTGATAGCTAACACCCCACAGGTACACTTCTCTCACCATCTCACTCCAAAATAATCCTTTGAGAAAATAAACAACCTGTTTCAGCATTACTGAGTTCAAACAGATGCAAATTCTCCATTACTGTAACAAGCTTTTGGTCTATTTCTTGGTATGCACTGTATGTTAGTGAAATTAAATGTAATATGCTACTTTGAAAATTGTTTATTTCTAAATGAGCTATTGCAAAAAAAGAAAATATGAGTATGCAAAAGTATTTGAAAGCCCTTACAGATTGTTGGATGTACATCATACTTCACCCACTGCAAATCTTGGCCACAGAAATGGAAACCATTAGCAAAATATTAAAACAAAGCTGGAAACTGCTGATTATCAGTTTGCCACTGTCTTCAGATTTAATGTAGTACTTGGCTCAAAAAGTTCTTTAAAAATCCCCAATATAAGTGAAAATATTTACAAAATAGAATGTCTCTCACTTAATGCCTATTGGGCAATAGTCTTTTAAAACTCCACAGACACTTGTAAATCTGTCAAAAGAATCACTGCCCATAAACAAACTTTCACGTAAAGAGCATTTCAGTGTCAATCAGACAGGATTTGGAATTTTTTAAGCACCATTTTTAAAGTAAACGCAAAACCAGAAATAGTTTAATGTTGATAACAGTAAATTACTAACTACTTACTCACCAGAACCTACCAGTAGCATTTACAGGAATCATCCTGACAGTGAAACCAAGTATCGACACCATGAATTCCTATAAACCTGTCACTGACACTATCCCCCATGAGTTATGCTGTGAAAGCTGTTAAACATCCCCCCCCTCCCTCCCGCCCCACCAGGTCCATTCAGCGCCTGGCAGGTTATACTGCCAACCTTGCTATTTTATTTTCTTGTTATAATGCAGCCTTATCTTTGAAGGTAGGATTACTATTTGATAATTCTTTTTTAGAACCCTTACCTTTTCTGTTTCAAAGGGGATTTGAAACCGTACTGCAAAAAAATTCAATGGAGCACTAAATAACCCCAAATTTCTGTACGAGAGGATCCATGATTTTTTACACTGCACAAGCCTGTTACGCTACTTGGGCCTACACACTCAAATAGGAATCTAATAAACTTCAGATAAAACACATACATTTAAATTATTCAGCAAGTGCTATATAACTTCCTCATGATTTAGCTTGGTTTTGCTTTATCACATTTTTTTACTTGCAAACAACTTTCCAAGTTAAACAAAAAGTTACAGGAGATGCACGATTACCCGTTAGACACTGTTGTGGGATTTGGTTATATGCTTTTGTTATTCCACAAAACTTTGATACATATTTACTGCAGGCATGCACCTAAGAATGTTATCTTTATTACAATCCATTACATCCGTGCCACCTACAGCTCTTGTGCTTATGTATAACCTTGCAAGTAAATGTTTCTTTTCAGATAGAATTTTAAATAAATGCGGAGAAGAAGGGAAGACATTTATCTTGATTCCTTTGGAGTAGAGTATAAGAAATTTGACCGCTTCTAACTGCAAGCGGTTATGCTGCAACTGACCCAGAAAAGTTTCAGGACAGTATTTTATTTGCATTTTTTGACACACATTGATAATCAGTACACATCTCAATGATGGCAACACACAAAGGTTCAAAGCATTAGCACCCTAGCCAGAGATGGGTTGACTAATACAAAAGCCTTTGAACAAAACAGGGAAATGCCATGAAGTGGGGTGTGAGGTTTTCTGAGACAAAAGTATCTGAGAAAAATACAGAAGAGGATCAAATTGTGGTGGTACTCTATTCTCAAGCTTTGTTTTTATTGCTTTAAGTAAGGATCAACAATTTAATGCAAAAAAGTTTTAGCACACATAAAACTAAATACACCATTCTAACCTATTAATCGTTTGCATAGTTACTGTTCTGCGAAGTTATTTTCAGTTAATTTAGAAGAAGAAATGTGCTTCTATGCACAATTATTTTCGTCACTCATTAATAATTCATTTTTCTTAAAAAAAACATTTCCAAGGATAGAAGCTAATAAGTAAAACTGTAAACAGTCCAAACTTTGTTTGAAATACATTTTCCTTGTGACACACAGAAACAAGTATCTGTTTAGGTGCTCAAGCTCTCACATATAAATGAGACACAAAACCATTTCAGTGGTAAGTCCTAAACTGAGGAAAGTGAAATAATTGAATTAGCGGCATACAAAACAGCCTCTAAAGTTCACCTGCTCTAACGGAGATCTAATGGAAGCCGAGAGTCAGACATCTCAACAATTCTCACAAATTTGATCAGATATTCTGGCTTTGTCTTTCAGATTTAAGACTTGTGAGGGTTTGTTGTTTATTTCTTTTAAGTTTAACAACATTTCAAATTTCTACAGTAGGTGATGGCATGCAGAGGAACTCTCAGGCCTATATGAGTTCCAAGTAACCCAAAAAGAAAAAAATTTTTCTGCTCCTCGTTTTGTCAAAGCGTGTCAACATTTTATATAAATCATTTAAAAACCTTTCTGTTAAGATTGTTTTCTAAGAGTACATTTAACAAAATGAACAAAGATTGCTAGTAAAACTAAATATTTTTCACACCATAGCAACGTATCTGAGACTCTGGTTAATGTATTCTCTCTGAAATGCTAGTTTACATTCAGCGCACCCTTCAGCAGAGAAGCATACTGCAACAGACTGCACAGCACATATAAATGAATATAATGACTGAACCCTCATAATTTTCCAGTCAAGTCTTTGTAAGATTCTTTAAGTGATTCCAGCACACATTATAAGTTTTGGTTTAGTGTCAAGATCCGAACATGCAGACCTCCACACATCATTAAGATCTGTCAGGAGTGTAGAAATGTGCGCTAGTAGAACCCGCTGAGAAATGGGAACATTTCCCTTCTGTCTGAACAGTAAAAAAAATTAATATTTTGAAATTGAAGAGCCTTGTCTGGCTAATTTAGAGGAAGACAAAATTTTTAGGGAGCAATAATAATATTTTTAATCAGATGAGCTAAGATTTTCAGAGTGCTAGGGAAAAAAAAAAGACCTTTCAAACACACAAACACATTATTACTTAGTGTACTGTAGAAGAGAATTGCTGGGCAATGGCTGAAACAGTACGTTTATGAGCTGAAATTGTAGAAGCCGGAGAAGTGATCTCCTGTTTCCCTGTGTACTGCTGGATCTCTGATTTTCTGTGCAAGACAGATCATAAAGTTCCACCTAATTAATTCTTCTACCATGTTTATGGCTTTGGTTCAGCTAGAGCATCCTGCTTAGATTTAAAATCATGTAAATTCATAAACTACCTACAATATTAGCAAGAAGACTTCTTAAAGTGCTAATTAGCTTCACAACTCCTAATTTGTATCCCTCTGTCTGAATTAATGTACTTTCAATCTTTGATCTTTGGCAGTAAATACGTAAGTGACCACCTCAATTCTAGCAGAAATCTGCCTTTTCTTTTACTCCCTCGAAGAGGTGAAGCCGATGAGATCCATAAATATGAAGTCACTGTTCCTCCCAATGCTAGTATTACACACTCTCCAAATTACATCATTCATTATCCATCATACACATTGATAGGGACAATATTTCTCCTGTTCCCAGATGTACACTACCTGCTCCCAGATGTATACTACATAGTTATATAACTAATGCTTAACACACACACGCATACATATATTTATTTATTTATCTAAAAGGGCACACGGAAAAGTGCACAGAAAATCATAACTGTGGTATTTCCAAGATTCATTTTAGAATCTTAGCATTTGCAGCATGATTTTTAACAAGAATTTTCCGAGGATTCTTTAGCCAAAGAAAAAAAATATAAAAGAAAAAATTAACAGCATGCCATTGTTTAACCAACAGAAAGCTTTCTCCCTCGCCTTTGTGCACACATGCAGACATCTGCTTCCACGGAATAAACTCTTCTAAAGCGTCATTGCTTTGCTCCTCTATTATATTTCTGAATCTTATTAAAACCATTCCATACTATTCTCTATTATCACAAACTAGAAAATCTAATGGAATTTGAAGAAATGATCCACTTAGGAAAATTTCCACTTAATGTATTCACATATGAACATTACCAATGCAACACTGTCAAAATGTTAGTTTTATTGTAAAATAGAATCCAGTGCACATATACAAAATGTGTTTTTTAATGCCTGTGTTGTATCTTCGCCAAATCAAAACAAACTGAAATATATCTCATCCTGCTGAGGCAAGAGGCTATTCAAAAAGGGGTCAGAAAACTCTGAGAAGGAAAAGAGTTTTGTTGACTGTTCCTGTACGAAGCTGTCCTTTGCTCTTTTCCTTACACCACTCGGTATTGCCTCAGAATACGTCTTTTAAACGTTGGACAGTGCAAAAATATAGCGCTGCTCACTAGCTACAAAACAATGTGCTCCATTTCATCTAATGCCGAAAGAAATAACACATGCACCTATTTGGCTCCTCATGTTCCACCACCCAGTTCAAATTTCTATTTGCCCGCACTTCCAAAATTTTAAGGTGAATTTTAAAATTTAGAAGTATAACTAACATGAAGAAAATCAATGTGACTAGTTCCTGGAAAGTATCATACAACTTCTCTGCTTCTGCTGGGAAAATTTTTCTAGAACATATATGTGACTCAGATGCCTAAATCCCAGTTTTAAATTGACCTAAAACATTTCGTTTTAATTAGACTAAGGCTTCATTTGGCTGCAAATATTTTAGAAAAAAGCCTTTGATACTTTTTTGAATACTGACCCCTTGTAACGAATAAACAATCACCTCTTATTGAGAAATATCTATTGATCCAATGAATTATTTAGAAAGTTAACACTCAAACTGATACAATAGAATTTTAGAATTTTCATGATGTGATCCAGTAACCTTACTGTCTATAAAGCAAATCAAACAAGAGACAAAACCTGTCAACATTGAAATCATTACTGTATTGATAACTATTGTATCGTGACTATATTAAAACTTGACTCCATTATCTAAGGCCATATTATGTATGAACTAAATATTTAACTATCTGAATAAATAATAACACGTTAAATTAATTTGTCCACTCCTGCTTACGTAGAAATCCAACAAAAGCTGAAAATGTCCCAATTCACTAATTGAAAACATCAATTAATCTCTAGAAAAAAAAAGCGGTTTATTAGTGACATTTAATTAATTAGTGACATTTTGTTGCAAAAAAATTCAACTCAGTTTGAAGACTCTGATGGGAACACACACATTTAAGAATTCGAAATTAACTTCTTGTGAATAATAATGATTAAACTTTTCTACTTTTGTATATTTTCCTATCGGTAAACATATTCCCTTATAAACATTGATAAAAACAGATGTTCAGAATTTTAAAACAGGAAAATCACAGAGTTTTAGTCTTAAGTAAGCATCAACTGATGATTTTTTCTTTCTGCAGCTTCCTCGTCTCTATTTATAGTGACAGTGGCTACAAGAATCGAGAATAAGTGACCCTTTTCAATTTCTCATTTCTAAATTCGCTTCCATTCTTGTCTTAATTTTGTAACACACATCCACTTTGCAATATAATGTGGCACAAAGGTCCCTGAAGAGGCACTGAATGAGAGCAATGTAGAGCAACAGTTTAGTTGCAACAGTCTAGTCAGCCATGCTAAGAGACAGGGTTAATTAGCTATGATACTGGTATCAGTAAGGTAACACCATGCTAGTTGCACCCCGTGCACTGGATTTGTTTCTATGAAAAAGATTATATATATGTATGAATATATATACACACACATTCATATCTGAAAAAGAATACAAATCTTGTCATGCTGCCATTTGGGAATGTTTTTCGCTTCAACTATCTAACAAATAGCTATAGAGAAGATGGAGACAGACTTTTCTCAGAAATGCATCTCTAAAGAAAAAGCAGCAATAGTCACAAGTTGCAGGAGAGGAAATTCTCACAAGGGATAAGGAAAAATATTCAAGACAGTGATTCAGCACTAGAACAGGTGCCCAGAGAGGTGTTGGAATTTCCGTTCTTACATTCAAAACTGAGCTGGCTAAGGCCCTGTTCAACCTGATCTAAATATGAACATAGTCCTGCCCAAAGGCTTTGGACCACAGGACTTCCAGAGGCACCTTCCAACCAAACAACCCGCATTTCTCTATGATTTGAAGATGCTTGTAATGCTTCTGTATGAAAAATAACACGAAAACAGCCAATATAACATCATCATTTCTCAACTTTTCATGCATAGTTTTACTTGCTTCCCTTTTATCTTTTTATAAGGGTTATACAATTTTACAAGATGGGTTTGACATAAGCTGAAGTTTTCATGAAGTTCCACTACTTAAATGTGGAAAAGTTGGAGGTAACATACTTATGCAAGATACAAACCTGTCAACAATTAGGTTAAGGGGCCCCCAGTTTGAAACCACGTCTCCTGGAGTAGTGAAAACCAACTGATTATTATAGGTAGCTGATCCATGAAGTCTTGTTTCTATTCCAGATTAAATTACTTCTTTTCAGTCATGTAGATGTGTGTGTAAACACCTACATATATACTCATATACACTCATTTAAGTTAGTAAAAATTTAAAACGTATATACAGTACTGAAAAAATATTAGTTTGAAAATGGCAACCAATTGGCACCAACTGGTGATGATGACAGAAGAGATATTGCAAAAGGTATGTGGATTTTCAATGGGATCAGACTGTTACAATCTCATAGGAAATTTGATTATGAGAAATAAAGGTGTGACTGAATACTTTCAAGAGTGGACCTACCTTGGTTCCCACTTTTAAGCATTCAATAAGTATCTTTGCTCTATCAGTTGTTAAGGTCAAGAATACTAAGAAGTTACAATGAACATATCAGTAAATGATACAAGGAATCTAATATTGCTTCCTTATGACTAATGGAGCAGCATTTTAAAATTTTACAAACTGTATTGCAAAGAAGACCAATGAGTATGACAGATGGAAACAATCTACAGTGCAACTAATTTTGAATTATTAAGATTGTTCAACTTTGGAGAGAAAGAAATAAAAGGTTCATGGTAAAACCTATGCAAGTCTACCATGCTTTGTTAAAGTGGCTTTCTTTCTAAAAATCTTCTTATGATTACATATTTCAAACATTTTGTGCTCATTCCAGAAGAATACCAATCAAGTGCCATTGTCTAGACTAGAAGGGAAATCATGTTTTGTCATAGGGAAAGGAAAAAGCGTAAATCATTGCCCCAGACAAGGAATAAGATATTTTACAATCTTAAAATATTGATGCAAAGCAAAAAGTTTTTTTTCCATAAATATAAACTGGAAAGCTAATACCTGTTAAACGAATAAATGTATCTGCTTATGCTACTGTGTAATATTAGAAAACCTTGGAAATACACTGACTGTACTAACCTCGAGTGAAAACCTGAGCTTACAGAAAACATTTCTTTTTCCTGTGACTTTAAAGTGGAACCAGATTTCAGCCTAAAATTTTTCATCTCACTATTTAATATTGCATTCTTTTGCACTTCTTTCCCCTTAAAAGCCTATATTAAATGCATACTTTTTTTTGTCATTCTTTTTAACCTGAAAACACTTGTGATTACAAAGTTTGTTCTGGAATATGTGTTAAAAACCTGTTGGATTAATGCTGTCCAAAAATTTGTTTGAATTTTTGAGCCAAACTTTAGTCTAATCCTTTTAGACTAAAGTTAGTCTGTCCCTTTAAAGTCTAATCTGAAAGACTTCAAAATAGCAAATTGTATGGAACTCAATCTGTTTATCTGAAAAGGATGAAAGGGTTTGTGCTCCATCTAGATTTGAACTTTTGGTTCCACAGTGTCTAAGTATTTCAAACCAGAGGTTTACACCATTAAGACATGCCACTCATGATAACTCAGTCTTTCCTATGTTAATACCCGTGATAGAAAGATAAATGAATGCCTTGATAAACTAGTAGAAAATATTTTTAAATACTAAAGACAACTATTACGCAAAGCGTCTATCAAAATTGCCATTTAAGGCACAAGAGTTAATATTTATCTTTTTTTTTAATAATCCTGTACAAATCTCAGAAAAAAAGTAATTCACTAACAGGAACATTAGTTCATTTCCTAACGGCACACAAGAAAACCCCTCTTTCATTTACCACCTTTGTCTCATCCCACTTCCAAGGTAATCTGCTTAAGACTACCTTAGCCAACCAAACTGTGAAACAAATCCAATGTACCCTATAACACAGGCAGCCCCAGTTAATATTGTTCAAATTATTTACATCTGAAGGGCCGCGCCTGTCTGGATAGCTGGGCCTGACGCTTCTCTGGACTTGGTTTCTGCTACTCACATCTGTTTCAGCTTTAGACTTTCACTGGTATTCTGCCAGCAGCCACAACTTTTTAATGGCTACAATAAACTACAGAGACTCATCAAATCTTTGTTGTACGTGTTAAAATTATAACCTCTTCAATTAAAATTTTGATTTAAAAATAAACTACAGCATTATCTGAAGAAAAAAATTTGAAAGGGAATGTTTGAAAGAGATACAGCATTTTTATATGAGTAATTGTTTCTTTGTTTAAATATAAGAGAAACTAATCGCAGGAATGCTTGTTAGAATTCTGCTACATATTTCAAAGTGATAAAATACCAACATCTGAAAACATTTCCACAACCTTTTTTGTTTCAAATCTTTGCTGTCATTAACTTTATATGTTAATTGGTTTGGCTGGGTTTCAAATACACCTTTACAAAGAAGAATTATGAAAAAACCCTCAACATAACACTTTTTCTAGATTTTCTACAAATACCTAAGAAAATTTGTTTTAGAAAACAGAAATTGGTGACTACAAGAAAGCTGCAGTTATTATTTTAAGGTTAAAGTGTTAGCTTTTCCTACGCGCTGTCTGTGTCTTTGCAATGGAGAACAAATAAGATGTGAATGTCCCAGCCTCAATGCAGATCCTGCAAGACTAAGATGCATGACAGCGGGACTACATGTTGAAAAAGTACAAGATCAAACACAGATCATGTTTCTGCACAAACTAGCCCAAAAGAGGGCAGGCCAAGGGGTTTACAGGGCCAAGCGATGAGAGGAGATAGAGCACTCACTTATGCCCGGGTCGAACAAACAACAACTGATACTTTCCTACCACTGTTAACCTTTGAAACTATCCTAAAGATGGCAGTGACCTAATCCAGCAATTTCTAACTGTAAGGATAAATTATTTTGTAATGGTTTTCATTGCCGTACTTTGAAAAAAAATTAAAACCAATCATCTTCTTCAAATCTGATTCTAAAAGGACTCTTCCATTTTGACACAGAGATGTAAATGTAAACGGAGAAACTTTTATAGGCTTTTATGCAGATTCTCTTCCTAAACTCAATTTTCTACACAAAACTGCTTCAGTAAAAGTAGCAACTTTTCCTTAACAAAAAAGACAGGCTTAAAATATTCAGTCATCATTTGCTGGATTTATTTTAGAAAGTCATATGAAACACAAAATAAAAATGAAACTACTTGGAACACAGAGAGCAACCCTTCCTACTTTATTTCCACTCAGTACCTTGATTGATAGATGAGTTGGGTTTCTGAGCCCCTCTTTATAATAAACATTTTTAAATGTTTATTTTATGTCCCAGGGTGAAAATATTTTGAACTGGAGCTTTCCATTTCCCTTTGCTGTGCCTTGGCAAGCTGTGTTTTATTTCTACATTAATAGTATTCAACTCTTTCTTGTAGCTGTTAAATTGTTGTTATACAAGTACTGAAAAAGTATTTATGTTATGGAACTAACAGATATCTACAGTTAAACACACAGTTCTGGAGAAGCCAGTGGCAAATTCAGACGTAACTAAAGAAATTTTCAGAAAGATTTCTTTAGGGGCCTTTCAAATGTAAAAGGGAGAATTACTTTTCAGCATCTTTACTTTCATTTTTATTAAGAGTTTGAATTTTTTTTTTCTTCCTAATTTATGTGAGTAATTTGTGCCACAGCGTAAAAACTCTAAATGAATCAACACTATAAACCTAATTAGCAATAAGAAAACCTCATAAAGGTCACATTTTAAATGGCACTTTGTTGTTAGCAGAACAAATGTGAAAGTTCCCAGTTACCTTCTAGATCTCTCTTCAGTTTCCTTAAGTCTTTTATTAGGTCTTCAAACTTAACTTGGGAGGCCTGGAAAAAATCCTGTGGTTCTGGTAAAGGAAAAATACTCTTGTCTGTTCCTGCTTCCTAAACAAACAAACAAACAAACAGGCCACTATGAAAACTGAATGCATTTGCAGTGAAATAAATTACTTTTTTTGAAATGTCATCTATGAAACGCTATTAAAAAACGGCAGAGATAATCTATTTTAAATCATTCTTGCTAAAACAACATATATATCATTCAAGATGAAATCCTGACCATTCTGAGTGTTGAAACTTCCTTTTAGATGTTACAAAGCAAACTGTGTTCAATTTAAGCTATGAAACAACATTGAGCTCACAACATTTCAGTTCATTTTATATCAATAAAGGTTTAGATAAGGGATTAGAAGTTTCTTAAAAACAGAAACTGTGAATGCCTATTTTAATGCAACAAGTGATCTTATGCCAAAAGTTTGTGGTTTCACTCTCTCCCAATTCATTAAATATACATATACTTTATAAGCATAAATTTAAAACAATATTTATATATTGCCTGAAGTATTTTATACAGATAAAAACATACAGTTGAAGGTCTAGGCGGCTAAACAAATCACATGGGTTAACGTCTGTACGGAACTCCTAAGTATATACCTTATTTTTAGCACAGTAAGAAAAAATTATCAGAAGTAAACCAAAACAAAATGAAAAAAATTTACACGGTTCAAAGCAATATCTCCAGTGGAAATTTAACAAGTAAAGTATATAAATGGTATTAATATTTTAATATAAATATAATATAAATTGCTGTGTATAAGCATATACTAGTGAGTTTAAAATACTATCTGTGCACAGATTTCAGTCTGTAATAAAGGAAAACTCATAGATTGGAGAACTAACTGTTTTGTGAACAGTGGAAAAATAATTTTATTATTATAAACATATGAACATTCAGGGGGAAAAAAGTACAGTGGACAACATTTCTACTGTGTCCATTTATGCCTAAGGAAGAGAAATTATTTTGTTTTACAGAATTCTCTAAAACAAAATTACAGCATAGTAGAAGGTTTGCAGGAATATTAAATATTTAAATAAATTATTAAAAAAGGAGAAAAGACTACATATGTCAATACCCTGAGAACTGAGAAACATTACAGGCTAGAAAAAGTTGTTTTTGTTATGAGGCTTTTTACAAGATGTATACTTAGGTTAAAGTAATGACACTTTATTTCCCTGATCAACAATGAAAAAAAAGAAAAAAAAAGAAAAAACAAAAGTAAAAAAGAAAAAAAAAAGAAAGAAAGTCAATACAGATCTACATATCTGCTAGTTTTTTTATCTCCTCTACAGCTCATCCCCAGGAGATGTTTCAGAGGCTCCTAACATACAGAACCTCCAGTGTTAGAGATCACAGAATCACAGAATGGTTTGGGTTGGAAGGGGGCCCTTTAAATATCATCTAGTCCAACTCCCCTGCCATGGGCAGAGAAATGCCTTCACTTACTTTAGTCTTACTCCCGGAAAAAACACTCATGACTAGTCATCAATTCAACATCCTTACGTAAGAATTAAAAAAAATAGTAAAATTAACTGTATTTGACTAGGCATAGGGCTGTGAAAAATTACACTAGTATTAGATTCAAAGATTTGGTAAGGGTATCTGCTTAATCTCTAAAATATCAATCACATACTTAAAATAAATGAATAGCGATATTGTCGTTTAAAATACAGTAGTTCAAATTTTCCTCTCAAAAACTTTAGGCACTTATGATATCTATCAAAAAGCCTCATAAATGTAACTCACTCAAAGCAGCAGCCACACCTCTTCCCACATTCTCAACTTCTAACTTCATCCCCATCACCTGACTCGCCTCTCTTAAAATACCAACCTGTCCTTGTGTTCTGTCGTGAGAGAGAAATCACACTTCTGTCTTCCGTTATTACCACATCAGAACCAGATTTACAACGTTACAGTAACCAGGATTTAAGAAGATAGGACTGGAGTGATCACCTGTCCAGTCACAGGCAACTGCCTGCAGTGGTTAGTTCAACCGTTAATGTAAAATTTTCCAAAGCCTTATCATAAAACCTATAGTAAATTTCAGACCTGTTGAGGTCCATAACTATTCTAAGAAAGCAAAAGAAATGGATTTTGTTTTTCCATGAGAGCTACCGTGCTCAGATTTTTTGAAAGCTAATACAAACCCTTTTAGAATCTCTTAAAGAAACCTACTTTTGGAGAGGCTGATACAGCAAATGAATCTTTTACCTTGTCACAATGGCGTAGGTAATATATGACGACATAATCCACAAGATTAATACCATTATCCTAGGAAAAAATAAATATATTATTAAAAATGTGTGTGATTCATTACCAGTGTTTCAAGTGAGTGAAAATTTACTCTACTTCAAAATAAATATATTATTATTATTATTATTATTTTATATCGCTGTGAGAAATAGGATTCACAGTGTCTTTAGCACTAGCATTACTGACCAAAAAAATCAATCTTTTATAACATAGGCTTGATCATACCACCACAGTACCTAGAGCTTCTTTTGGTTCTAAATATCAGGGAAGAAAATATGCATTGGGAGAAGCTGTCCCCGTACCTTTTTTAATAATACAAGGCATTAATGAATATTAGTATTAATTAATATTATTCTTGAATATGATATTAACTAAATATTACAGTCACCTCAGATGCATTAAGGTGAACTGAATTTCTTGATTCCTCTAATCTCATTTCATCTATAATGAAGATCTGAAAGACGCATAGATATTTCTCATATTTTACTCCAGATATAAAACCAGACAGCGTGTACCCAGCAAGTATATTTCTTCCCTTGTTGTCTTATAAATAAGAATTTTAATACTAATTTTGTGGAATCACCATTACCATGGTCCTGCATAAAACAACTGTACATAACATCATTTTATTTTGTTACATGTCAGTGGGTCAGCATAGGCCAGATGAACTAAAGGAAAAGTGTAAAACTGCCACTTATACATTACAGGGTACCGTTTAACAACATAAAAGAATCATGATACAGGGAATTATATTTGGAATGTCTTTGAAGTTTTTTTGGATGTGTTTTCATATTGTATATTGACAGGCATCAGAACAAACATTTGTATGTGAACAATGTCTGACTTCCTGTACAGAGCTGCCTGGCCTATATTAGAGCCTGCAGCACATTATATTTTATTAATGTCATACACCAGCAAAATTCTTAACTGAGCAAGTCACTGCTGTCATGCAGACAAAGCCACTCTGCTTGCATAACAGTTTTAGAAGACATTGGTGGCAGGTCATGTGACAAAAAGGAACTGAGGTGACTCATGAACATGTGATTGCCCTTTTAGAGTAAAAGACACCTGTTATTCTATTTTATGTATGCTAACCTATCAAACCTACTACTTTGGTTTAAGAAGTATTTGCAGAAGACAAAGAAGGGATTTTGAAGTGGTGAGCTACATTTTTTAAAAAGTCTCTATATCAAGTAACTTTCTAGGCTCATGTGACAACAAATTACTTTTATGTGAAATAAGAGATATTTAACATTGACTCTACCGTAGCTCCTGGAATTCCGCTTACTTAGAAGTAATATTGCTTCCTGGCAATTCCCCAAAAGGGAATAACGGGACACAGGAAAGATAACTCAGTGTTCAAGTATACAAGATCCTGCATTCTTCTTCTTTGCAAATACCATCTACTAATTATCTCTGAGGTTTCATGTCTGCCTGTAGCAGCTGGCCCTTTTGAGTTCTTATGCATTTTGGAGACTAGTCTAAACTAATAATATATTTATTTTGGCTACCAGGAAACAGTAAATACTATAATTTTTTAGCTTGCTTTGCTAAGGAACAAGTCTTATGCAATTATACTGTACATCTGTCACTCCTTTTCATAACATAATTTTGGAACGTGCAAATTCAGTCAAATTGGAAAGTCCCAGGGATAATTAAATTCTTACAAGTTTATGGTTAGATAGAAAGGCGAGACTAAAATTAGTACTTCTACTGAGAAAAGTCAGGGAAAGGTCAGGTTTTTTACATTTTTCTTCATGGCATCTGGCCAACCAATGAACACCTGAGTACTGGGAAACTTGGCCTAGTTCTAGTTTAGCTGCTGCTTGTGGTGTGTCTTATCCATGGAGCAGGACGGGAAGAAAAGTAGTCATAGGGAATAGCTGAACTATTGCAGTGAAGAGGAAAGTAAGAATTAGAATCATAGAATCATTTAGGTTGGAAAAGACCCTTAAGATCAACCAAGTCCAACTGTTAACCTAACACTGCCAATTCCACCACTAAACCATGTTGCTAAGCACCACGTCTACACAACTTTTAAGTACCTCTAGGGATGGTGACCCAACCATTTCCCTGGGCCTGTTCCAATGCTTGACAACCCTTTCGGTGAAGAAATTTTTCCTAAGATCCATCCTAAACCTCCCCTGGAACAACTTGAGGCAGTTTCCTGTTGTCCTATCACTTGTTACTTGGGAGCAGAGACTGACCCCCACCTTGCTACAACCTCCTTATTGTAGAGAGCGATAAGGTCTCCCCTCAGCCTCCTTTTCTCCAGGCTGAACAACCCAGTTCCTTCAGCTGCTCCTCATGAGACTTGTGCTCTAGAGCCTTCCCCAGCTTCGTTGCTCTTCTTTAGAAACACTCCAGCACCTCAATGTCTTTAGGAGACAAAGAACTCAAACCCATAGGAAAAACTTTTGTTAATAAAGTTGCTCACCAAACAATTCATTAAACATTTTCTTACACTTTGTTAATGATTATATTCACAGGTAAACCAAAAAGCTCCCTAGAAATACTGCTCTCCTGACATTGCCTGTCTCAAAAACGCATTCCTATGTACATGAAACATAACTGGGAACAAAAGGTTAAAATCTACCTTTCTTATAGTTCAAGACAGCACTTCGCGAAGGAAAAGAGGAAGAACATGAAAGAACGGGGTTTTTTTCTCACCCTCCAAATCTGTACCAGTAACAGCAGAAAATACCTCCTATTCTTCGCTGTTTCACATATCCATGTGGTGTCTAAGTAGGCTTGGCAAAGAATGACTTTGAGCAGTGTTTGCATTGCCTACATTATCTAGCACCTCCTCCTCTGCCCTACTTAAATAAGGAACAAAGTAACCTCACCTCAAAAGGTGCCCAGAGTTTGTTCGAGCCTGACTTTGATCCTAGCGTGACTAATCAAAAACGTCCTAGTGATTCTCAATTTTTGACAAAATAATTTACTGCCATCTATGAGCATTTTCTCGTGCATGCCATTCAGAAGTCATGACCTACATCCACTTAACTGCTGATTCAAAAAAAAGTCTGAAAACATCTTATTGGGTCTGACACACCTCTTTGAAGAGGATTAAAATTCTGTATGTTATATATTTATATCCTTTACATAGAATTCCTTAGTGAATATGCTACACTGAACCTTTACTGATATTTTGGTTTTAAACCTGATTTTTAAAACATTTTTACTCACATAGAGCTACCTTAATTCAAGGGCAAGAAAAAAGAATGGTGACATTTACTGGAGAAGACTTCATCAGTCTGTACGCTCTCACTTGTCTCTAACCTACTGCAATTAAGTCCCTACTAGTAAAAGAGACACACAGAGGTTCTCACACAAGGTAATTATCCTAGTAGTACTGAACAGAAGAAACTCGAGATTATGGAAATATGCACATGTGTGGGAGTGGGAGGTGAAAAGTTGGGAGAAAAATGGTACAAAGTGTCTTGCTCTTTCAAGCAAGAATGCTAAGAAATAAGAAAAGATTAACTTTTGACAGATGATGAAACAAAGAAAGATCATTTGAGAAAAATTATCTTTAATTAAAAATGAATACTTACTCTGCTTTTGACATCCTTTAGTTTGGGGAGTATTTCCAAACCAAAACCATCTGCTTGACCTCGGGTCCTATTCCCACCGTTCATATAATTTCCAAAAGCCAGAATCAAACCTAAAATTTCCTTTACACTGGTCATGTTCAGCAAAGCCTGGAAAATGGATACTGGTCTGTAACTTCCATTGGCACAAAAATTCTAATAGCTCATATAAAAAAAAAATTTTATTTTATTTCTGCTACAGGTTTTGTTTCTTGTGTGTTTTTACCCCTGTAGGGAAAGGAAGCTAAAACTGGTACAAGAGTCAAACATTTAAGAGAAGCATTCATTAGCTTGTATCTGCCTAAGGTACTATGTTTAACTTAATCCGAATAGAGCAAATTATATGGCATCATATACTACGTAGATGACAAACAGATTAATGGAAGATTACTAAACATTCTTACTAGTCTTTAAAAATCTTACAGACAAGGTGGTTTATCATGTGTTTGCATAATGCACAGTTAAATGGAGATGTGATACTTTTGCTGCCACTAGGTTAGACTCAGATTGTCATATTCAGTCTGCTTCTCATTGGTCCTCGTGCTCTGGAAATTCACATTTCTAGATGCATATTTAATGCAGATATACCAGGGCTAAGGACTAAATTACTACACCTCAAAACAGAAAAGAAATCTAGAAACACAGCGGAGAACGAATAAATTATTTTAATTTACGTTAAAGATATCTGTCTTGTCAGTCGAGAATCTGAGGCCACGGGCCTAATTCTTAACTATGTAGCCTTACACTAAACATTGGATAAATCAATTGTAGTGTGAGCTCCTCTTAAGTAACCTGAGGGCAATACCACTTCCCCTGTCTCATACAAAACGAAATCCTTATTTACGCCTCCTTTGGAAAGGAAATACTAAGTAACTATTTTTATTGTTAGAATATGCAAAGAAATCCTAAAGTGTAGAGCATGGGTACTTTGTGGTAGCAAAGCTAATCAAAAGCTAATGTTCAAATTCGAAAAAAAAATAAATTCATTAAATACTGTCCTGGCCAGAATGTTATACCTTTATGTCATTATTTAATTCCTCTTTTAATTCTTATCTTATTCTACTTTTCATGTTTTATTTGTTATAATTTCAAAATCTTGTCTTTAGTCATTCATAGTATAGAAATCTTAGGTAAAGCTTTGTCAAGTACTAAAAATCTGCTGTATCGGTGTTAGCAGATATGTATAGATACCAGGGGAAAGTAATAAGCTAATGAAAGTGATAGGCATCTATTGCTGAGAGCATCAAGAGTGATATGCAAAAAAAAGTAAGTTTGCAAGGCCCTATACTAAGCTAGTCTGATATTTAATTTATATTTTTATGGAGATTATCTATTACTCAATGTGCAAAGTAACAAAAATCTGTCATTCAAATAAAAATACATTTTCCTATGTAGAGCATAGGGCATCACATAAAACTCACCTTCCCTCTTTCCTCCTCCTTTTGTTCTTATAAGCAGCTAAGAAAATTGATGTATTTTTATTTTCCTGAAAAGCCAATAACCAGGCTTAAGTTTCATCAGTTACCATAAAAAAAAGAAGCATGAATAGTCTAAAATATATTTATGTTTTTATTTAGCTTTCATTAGGACTTACCTTGGAAACACGAGTTATGATATCAACTTTCCGGTGCACTGATGTTATCCCTTCGGAGAAAACTGACTGGAAGATAATACACTGAGCTCGTTCTGTGAAGTTGGGGATCTGAGATAACTCATATAAAAATCTGTGGGAAAAAAGAGTATTAATGAATCTTTATATTTCTTACCTGTTGGGTGCATAATGGATCAAAGCTATAGTATCATGAAATATACAAGCAGTCTTTCTTACTTCGAATCGTATCTGACAGAATTTATACTTTTTATATTCTTTATGCTCAATGTGTTAAGAAATCCTATTAATATCAAGAAAAAGGCAAGACGTTAATTGTTTTCACATTAATCCATTAAGCAACTATCACAGCTGCTTAGTAATAAATAGAAAATCATAAACCTAGATCATAGGGCAAAAAAGAAAAAAAGAAAAAAAAAAGAAAAGAAAAGAGCTAGAGAAGCACTATCTATTTACTGTTTTCTCTCATGTGTTTTTGCTTCCCTTAAAAATGTGCCCAGCAATACGGAACTCAATATATTCCTACAAGGTTATTTCATAATATAAAACGTCTGCCAAGAAATTTCTTCTGATGCTCAGCCGCAATTTTCTTTCACTAATTTGCACCACACTTCCAATTATACAGCAGCACGTTTTATGGTAATGCACCTAGCCTGTATTTAGCTCTTAAATACTTGCAGATTATATCTCTCTTCAGTTACTGTTCAGCAAAGTTACTAACTCTTTATCTGCTCTTTATCTGTCCTCACATATACACTTTCCTCATGACTTTATCCCAGCTTTCTTCCTTTAACTCTTTGGTAAATAAAAATAAATAGAAGAATATTCAACAACTCCCATTCGGATATCACAAAATGAAAGCATCCCAAAGGCATGAGTAATTCCTCCCTTTTCTCTTCTTCAATTTAAAATGTAAGAGCTTGGCTAAATAATACAAGAAGCTTTAGCATTTCTTATAATAACAGGGTTTGCATGATTTGCTTCATGGGTTTTGAGACCAGGATTTCAGTGATACGTGTGCTTTCTTGAAATCCAGAAACAAGCTGTCTTTTGCTCCAATGTCACTTTAGAAAAATTCCTCTCATCTCCTTTCCACAGATATCCTCAGGTCCCCCTTAACACAATGCCATGAAGATTTTTCTACCTCACTGAATGATGGGAAATTCTGTGAACCATTATTAGCTTGAATTCTTATTACATTTATTTTAATTATATAAACCAATACATCTGATTTCCCCAATTTATTTCTTTTTCATAATAAATAATGTAAGTATCTTCAAATCCACTTTATAAATTTCTCATGGATGCAATGCTTTGCTGAATACATAGCGACTGTCTAAAAAATCAGCAAAATCCACCTGTGGCTGGTGTGAAATACTATGTTTTAATTGGAATATCATTTTTTTCCTTCTTTTTCTTTCTTGCCTGAAGAAAAAAAATCTATTGTGAGAGAAGGATTGGGGAGGCCCGACTTGGCTCTTACACTTAAGCAGTGGGAAAAAAAGAAATGCCAAGCTGGTATTAATAAAAATGCTTCCTATTGGGAATGAATGGTATTGCCAGGAAAAAAGAGGATACTTTGCACTTTGTGTGAGAGAAACAAAAGAAGGAAAAGCCCAAACTGCTTCACTTAAGTTCTAACATACATACATTTTAAAAGTTTAAATTTAAAAAGTCAAATGACATATATTCTTGCCTTCCCTTGAAAAGGGAGCTATATCTTACACTGCTGGTCATCAGAATACAACATAATTGTGCTGAGTTAAAAAGACCGCCAGCATAAAAAGAAAATGTCTCCAGATTTTGGAATTCAAAGTATTCAATGTAAATATCCAGACAGAACACTTAAAATTGAAATCTGTCACAAAAATGAATCTTAGTGACTACAAATGTAGTTACTATACACAACGTCATGAATCTGTGGTTATCAAAGATAAACTACCAATTCAGGTGGACAAAACTGTTGGAGAGAAAAGAATATTCTTAGTTCAGTCATTTTTGCAATTTTAGTCTATGAAAAGCATGCTTTTGACGTAAAGTAACGATGACATGACTGTGACATAGCTTTTTGATGGGTTTCTCATTGCTACACTTCTTATGGTCTAAAGTAAACATAGAGAATTTACTGCTCGTCTCTGTGAGGTCCATTTTACTCCTCCGCTGCAGAAACTGTAAATAAAAAATTTACTTGAGAACTCTTTTATCCTACCAGAATCTTGTAGTAAAGGATTTGAGAGTACTTTCAAGCCAGGTGTATTGCCATGTTGTTACTGTAACAGAAAATTCCTCCAGAAGACAAAGAAGGATGATTCTATGGAGGTAAACTATTTATCAGTTTACATTTATCCACATTTGAAGAATACAAAATTTTAAAATAATTTTTTGGGGGAAAGGGGTATCGAATCTGGCAGGCTTCTAAGTAAGCCAGCAGGATTTAAACTGAAGTCAAAGGAAAGTGGTTTTGAAAGAGAAGCAAATGGTATTATTTGGACAGGAATTATCAATAGCTCACTACTTCCTGAATTCAAACTACATACAAAACAGGAAAGCTCAGCAACATATTTTGCTACTATTTCCTTCATTAGTATTTCTTTCACAGTAGAGAGGACTTCACAGAGATTATATTACAACTAAAAGGGTCTTCTTGAAAACTAGCTAAACCATCTGTATCCTGTGGCCAATTGTGCATATAAATCTTTATCATGTTAATGAATATTAGCATTTTAACAACTATTATCATGAAGCATAATTTATGGGGGTATTGTCATGTTGCTGTCATACTTACAGTTTGTGCCAACAATAGCAAATGTAACATGCCAGCAAAACAAATCAAAATCACATGTGCAGGAGAGCATCAGTGATACCACTAAAACTTTCTATTTGCCTGGTAATCCAAGCATTTTAAAACAGCAAAGGTTTCCTTTAAACTTCAGTGAATTCACATCAATGTTTCATTGTATGAATGCCTATTGCTATTATTTGGTACCTCTTGGTAAATGGTTTAGTTTGCACTTCTGTTCTGATCCTCATTAAATAAAATACATGAGTCTTATGCCCTGGAGCAATTTTTAATCACAGATACAAATTTGGCACTTTTCTGTCTTTAGCCTTTTATGGAGTTAATATGCATAGTACAGTTCCAATAAATCTCCGGTTCTGCATTTAGGGTGACTTGGAGCTTGACTTAGACAAGAAAACCAGCAGCACCTGACCTACTGAGTTTCCAGAAAGGACATTATTTTGAAGGTCTAATAAAATTTACATAAGTGCATCATCAGCAAATTGTTCCCCCCTTGAGGCAATATTTTAAAAAGCATTATTTTTCTTAACCTATGTAGGTTAGTAATAGGGTAAAAATGGGATAATTAAGACTTGCAGAGAGAACACAAAGAGTAATAATTGATAAAATCTAGCTTTTGTCTTTCACACTACTATTTCACTCTGAATGATCATGCATAACTCCTTTATTTACAATTCTTTACTTTTAATTATGGAACAACGATAGCATAAATCCAACTTTGTGTTTAATTAAAATCAACCTCTCTCCACTATAATTTACAAAAACAGACAACCTTTTATAACTCTCAAGCTCTACAAGATTCGTATTCTCCAGAACACAAAATGCATTAATATTTATTTCACTCAGACATACAGCAAACAGATTGCCAAAATTCAAGTTCTGGAAAACATCAACTAGTCACACAATGTATTCTTATGCTCCAAGTCAATGCAATGAAAGCCATGGATATGGGATGCAAGAACAAGCTTGTATATACACTTTACAGATATTTGTCTTAAGTCTTACTCAAGAATGATAGTCACTCTTCATCAAGAGTGTGATAGCTTCATCTCCCAACGTTAACCTATTCCCTAGTGAACAGTCACAAATGAACATTTAGCTGCCTTGTGTTAGGAAAAAGAAAAAAAAATCTGCTCTTCACCCCTAACATTTTATTGGGAAAAAATGGTATGAAAATGTAATACTTCTGACGTCAACCAATCATATGCTATATCTGCTGTTTCAGTTCTTCCTCCCCCTACCCCTTCTTACACCAAAGACAGCAGAAAACACAAAAACAGACAAGAGTGAAAAGGAAGCAAGATGGCAAAGAGGCCTCAGGGAAGGAAATTGCACAGTGATTAGAGGAGGAGGATGAAGTACAAAGGGAAAAGTAGCAAAGTAGCAGATGACAAACACCACTGGTAGGCCAAAATCTGAAATTGAATGTACACACTAAAATAAAATTCAGGAATACCATTCTGCTTATAGATTCTTGTGATTTTCACATTGGTCTAAGGTTTATTACAACAGAAGGAGCAACACTTCAGTTTTTCATCCTAACAGTTGTCACAGCCCACAACAGTCACAGGAGATGAACAGCGAAATCAGCCTTATAAATCTTCAGTCAACATGACCAGAGCGTACATTGTGTCTTTGTCACAGGACTCACCAAAACCCTCTCTTTGTGTAGTTCTTTCAAATAATCAATAACCAAAAATCAGTCTGGCCCTGCTTTATGACACATTAGTTTAGACCTGAAAGCTCTAAGGGAAGGATAAGCATTTTACAAATGTCAGAATGGGAACAGAAATTTTTATTAATTCAAGGTTACATATTTTATCAGTTCTGGTGGTCCAAGTTGACATAGTAAAATCTGCCATGTCTGAAAAAAGTTATGTGACAAAGGGAAAGGTTACATACACAAAAAAGTTTAAAAACTAGCTACCAAAAATTATGTATCAAGATCCCTTTTAACATATCAGCAAAGGACTATACTATATAATGATAAAATATTACAAAAAATAATCTTACTGTTCCGGTTTATCCAGAAGCTTCAGTTCCTCCTCTTTTGAAGTCTGATAATATTGCTTGATTTTCTCCAGTTCATCCTTTTGTGCTCTCTGAGTGAATTAATATTAAGCGATTAGTAAATAATGAATAACAAATTAATAAATTAATAATTGACCTGTTTGTCTGCCAAGTAACAATTATAGTTTTTACTGGGAAACATTTAGACTACGCAAAAGAATGAGGCATAAAGATCCACGATAAATTCCTTCAGTACCTTGCAGTGCCATTTACTACCAATGGCCACAAAGCAGAGCATCCTTGTAGGGCACAGCACTGCAAATACTGCGATAGGATGCTTCGCCCAGTTTAGGTCGGAGAGGTAGCTCTGATATCTCCACAGCCAAGTGTAAATGTATTCTTTCATGCAACTTCAGAGTCACACAGTTCCTGAATGCTATAGACTTAGTCTACTGAGCAACTTGGGTAACGACAGCAATGCACTAGCCCGAGTTAACTGTTTTAGCCAGTTACATCTTGAATGAAAAAAATTCAGCGTGTTAGGCCAAAATAGGCCTTAGGTAAGGGCAGCATTTTTCAGGCAGTTCAGCAGAGAACACGGCTAGATGTTATGCCTTTTGTTAACACTTCAATCTGATTCTAAAGGCTCTCCACTGTTTTAATTTTCTGACATTTAAGAACTAAGCCAGTAAGAGAAATAACCATCTCAATGGGTATTTTTTTATGTTACTGAGTGTATTACTGTTAAATACCCCAAATATTTTTTTCTATATAATGCCTCTAGTCTAGAACGACAACATAAAATAAAACTTTACTTATTCTGTGTCTGAAATACCATGGTGACTAACCACAGCTTTACCCTAGCTTACTTACATTCTCATATAGTGCTTCCAGTGTTTCCAGATCTACTATGGAGTCATCAACACACAGTATAGCTGCATAGAATACAATCACAAATTAGATGCTAGAAAACATACTTGAGTTCAATTCTGTTTTCCTGAGAAAAATACTAGATATCTGACCTAGCTAAAGGACATGTTTGTATCCAGTTAATAATTTATTATTTTCAGCATTTTATTTTTGTTCTGACTTCAAGTCACAGGACTCACACAAGAACTTAACATAAACTCTGTCTCAGGAGAATGGAGTTCTAAGTTTCCTCTCCCGTATAGTCAGCAGTCAAATATACGACCTGCCGGGTACTCAGCTGATTGCATAGCTGGCCAAGCAGGAGAACATGAGAACAATTGATACCAGACAGTGAACAGCAGAGGTTCCACAGTAGCTTAGAAGGTTGGATAGGAAGGAATTGTGAATTAGGGTATTTAGGTCTCCCTGTGTTCATGGGAGATATGAAAACAGGAAGATCTGCTTGTCTTGGTGCTGGTAATCTTGGGAAGTAGACAAGTAGACAAACTTGCAAGATTTGCAAGTTGCAAATTTGTGAGCACAAAAGACCGTACTACAGATTTTTAAGGTATCTTCACAGACTAGCTCACATATGAGTTAGCTTTACCCACTAGAAAACTACCCACATGACAATTTCCAGATAAATACTTTTAAACATCACACCTAAACAGAGACATCTAAAGTATACTCAAAATGTTTCCTATCTTAGTTCCGAATGTTACTACATTTGGAATATATAGCATTAGGTACTTCCAACATTTGCAAATCCCATTACAATTTAGGCAATGTATTGGGACTCTTCTGAAAACTAAATAGGATTGGTTCACAGTGCTTTCTAATGCTCTCTAATGTTAAATTCCAGTAAGCTAAGTAACGCGCAATGGAATAGAAATAACTTTGGATGTTTAATTTTTCGGAAACCAGCATTATCAAGATTCATTATGGGACTGGGCACAATTTCTGAACTCCTGACTTATGTTTAAATGTTACAGGGAACATCAATCCCAAAAGAATCAAGCTTAAGGCCTCTACCAATTTGCCACATAACCAGTGACTCATCACTAGCTAGTACCTGATAACTTTTAATTTCAACATTATTATATTTCTTCAAAGGAAACTTGACTGCTTGTGAATTTAGAAGATTTTAAAAGCTCTTGCTGCATTTGCAATCCATGTTTGAAAGGGGCAAGGCACACATCTTTAAATAATTATTTAAAAGTAATAAGCTTTCGCCTGCTCTTCCACCTACCCCATGATTTTACATTGTGAAATTAACCAGCAGGCTAGTAAATTTTCTCTGTGGCAGGCTAATTAATTTTATTAAAAGGTCCAATGACATTTAGAATGCTTTAAAATTTTGCCTGTCAATTATGATTCCATCTGCTGACATTACACCTTGGTTAGAAATAAAGAATTATACAGAAGACGACAGTATCAGTGAAAAAAAGCAGTATCTCCAACTATTTTTTGTCCTATTGGAAAGCTTTGAAAAAACCTCAAGAGTGTAACCAAATATAAAGCCCCAACAACCAAGCTTGGCAAAAATCTTTGTTTAAAGAAAAATCATTAGGGATTGAATCTATGAGATCATCTGTTTGCTCTTGCAAGACAGTTCCATGAGCTGCATTATCTTCTGTATTATCCAATGAAATTTCAAAAGAACATAAGAGATTGGAAAATCCATTGGAAAACTGGTCTTACAGTCCAATGTAATTAATTGCTAAGATTTTAAAATACGCATATTTAGTTCAAAACATCTCCTTACAGTTTCCCTTTCATCCCTTTTTTTGGAATATTCCAAAATCTGCTTACAAGGAGAAATTTATTTGTCCAGAGTTATCTAGAAAAGCAACTTAATGGAGGTAATTTGAACTCGTATTAGAAATGCAAAACATGTAACTAATAGTAGACTTTTAGGTACAGAACTATTACAATGAGGGGAAGTAGTTTGAAAAAAAAAATAGTAAGAATACCAAGATTTGTACATTAACTGGAATTTTCAGTCAGAGATTTGTCACAAAATGGCCCCCAAAATCACAAAGTGGTTTTTAATGCTATATTTTCTCATCCGTGTTTCTGTACTCAACACCAGTACTAACAAATCAGCATTGTTTTGAAGTGGTGTCATAAAGCAAAAAGTGTTTGAGATTAAACTAATAAAATACAATCTGATAAATTAACACTTTTTTAACAGAATAATAATCGGGGTTAAGGGACATTAATATGAATTATTTTTTCTTTTGGATATGTATGTTATTGTATAATATTAATTTTTAATATAAATATTTAATATAAAACATTTGATATTTCATATATTTCATATTTTATATATTTAATATAACATATTTTCTGATATACTTGCTATACAACCTGTTTCTGATATACTTGCTATACAACCTGTTCTGCTATTCTTGGCAATGTCCATGCAGACAGGCTGCAATTAAAAATCTAGCCATATTACTCAATTCAATGACAGCTGGACATCTTGGGATGTTAAGGTATGTAAAGACCCACGCCCAAAAAGTCACAAGCACTGCCAAATCCACACAGGATCCTTTATTTCATCTTTATGTATTTTAATATCTTTATCTTTGTCCTTACATCCTTTTTCATTCAAAGGGACTGAACTTAATGCCATACACATTTGGAGCAGAAGACAAAACCAAAACCTTGTAAAATCATGAAGACTGGTCAATTTTTTAAAATAGAAGCATTGATTTTAAAAAGCTGGAAGAAATCCCCAAATTCATAGGTGTCTTAGTACTCTTCATATTCTTAAAATACGGCATGTGCAATACATTCACAGTATGTCGTGTAAATTAACTTGAACTGGGGCAGTTGAAAAAACCCCATTACACTAGATCAAAGAAACTAATTATTTTACTTTTTACTTAGAGCTACAAGGAACAAAAGCTTCTTAATTTTTCTGTGAAAAACAAAACCCAGATTTAATCATATGTATATTAACATCATTAAAATGAATAAAAACATTGATAAGTTTTTCAAAATGTTCTTCCTGATACAGTGAATTTAACCGTGATACTCTACTGCATTAAATCTCATTATATCAAGACTCACATAAGTGTAAGTAATATAGGTGAAGTAACATAAATCTACAAAAGAGGCTCCAAAACAATTAATAGGTATTACAATATCAATCATCATCGGTGGTTTTTACTTTTATCTTGCTTTCTAGTTAGCTGTCTTCCTTACACTGTCAGTTCAGTTAGAATATTTCACCTACACCTCACAATATGTCGAAAGGAAGTAGACTCATGCTGTGAAAAGCTGGTAATTTTATTGGGTTCCTCTACCTTTAAAAAATCTGTTACTTGGCCAAGTCTGGTTTCTGAGATCCTTTTTTGCAGGGAAATTGAGGCAAACATTTTTATGTGGCCTATGGTGTCTGCTCACAACAAGAAGAATTTATATACACAAGGATCATTAGTGCAGGGTTGCACCCATTAGGATATAATAACCGTCAGCTAGGACAAAAAACAGATCAGCATCATGCATTCAAACTAACACATAAAAATACTTGCCAACCACATTTCACGTACTAAGAGTATTGCTTCGAATATAACCTTTTACCAAAGGTTTTTAACAGACTCACTTTTTTAAAATGAATCTAACTGTAAAAACCAGACTCCCTACTGCACAGATTTTTCACATGCTCTGTTTTATCACTTCAAAAATGTAACCAAAGGAAAGCCAAGAATTTAAAGCATACTGTGTGCAGTCTACATTCAACTGTAGAACTTAGAGGTTAAATATGAAAAAGATATTTCTTCTCCTCTTAACCAGCTTAAATACCAACAATCTTAAGGCTGACTCCGATATACAGCCTCACTCCTACTAAACGCATTTTGGTTAAATCAGGATTTAAGTCCTGCTGACAGAGCTTACATATACTCAGCAGTATCAAACCACTTAATGTGACAATTAAACTATGAAATATGAAGAAATCACCTTAACTGCTCCCTAATGATAAAACAGAAATATGTTACTTGAATAAATAGAGCTTGCCAAAGGTACTATTATTTGACCTGGAAGTACTTCATTGTTTTATGTATTACGTTCTGCTGAGTAAGGCTTGATTTCATGGGAACATGAAGCCCAAGAAATTCAAATTAAATTGTGACTGATCTAGTCAATTAGAAAATGACAATAATTGTCAAATACGAATCCCTACTTGGCAAAGCTTCCTAAAATATCCAAACGGCTCTGGTTTACTTCTGACAAATTGATATGTTCTAAACTTATTTAAAGGTTTTCTCCAGTATTTAACTATCTCCAGTATTTAACTATTTAACTACCAGTATTTAAATACTGTTTTTCTCCAGTATTTAACTATCTCCAGTATTTAAGTATTTTGTACTATACAAAAAACCATTCAAATATATATTACAAAGAAGGACTACGTGCACAATGTACATTGAGAAAACTAAAAAAAAAGGTCAGTTCCTACAAGAAGCCATGAGCAAAAGACTCTGGCACTAATGTTAACCTACCCACATCGGGCTGGATGCCCAAGGCAGATTCACAAAAACATATGTTATGAATTTTCCAGAACAAAGAAAATAACTTTTAAAGAAAACTGTTGCCCAGCTTCTGAGATGGGTATGCAGCTATCTCTATACTTCATGCATAGTATACAGTATATATAGAATGCATACATGTAATAATCTATGTAGGTGGAAAAGTCACACAGCTTTGGAACAAGACTTTTTAAGCCTTTATTATCTATACTTCCATCTTGCAAAACATTTTAGTTGAAACCCCAATAAAACTCTTTTCACATATGCAAGAAATATTCCAAAGCACCTATCTTTATACAGAAGTATTTCCAAAATATAATAGAGAAAGGAACTGTTAAACTATTTGTGCTGCATGATATGGTTAAAACACAAACTGGGATTCAGAAATTCTGAGTACCCTAAGTCTGCAGATTAGAGTTGCTTTGGAATAGTTTCCCTTATACATATAAAACAGTCTCTCAGATGCTAAGAAAAGTGCCTGGCTAACACTGATACTGTTCTCCAAAGTTTAGATGTGCCATAAACCACAAATTGCACTAAGACAATGCAACCTTTTTATATAACTTCTATGGCCTCTCATCAGTGGAAGACCACACAGAAATACCAGAATGATTAGAAATGTAATATAGAATTAGAATGATTATTAGACTGATCATCAGTCTGGGTGAGTTAATCTGCCGCTCACATTCTTCCAATTATTTACGCCAATATGTTGGCAATGGAGGGTAAATCACAAAGTTGAAGATGACCAATCAAACACTTTCCAACTGGTTGACTGGCATTGTACAAGAGTATCATAACTGTTTTTTTCTAGAAAGTTGGTCCCCTCCTACAAGCCCACGCAAAAAATTTTGGTGCAGAGTGGCATAACAGTTATTTGCATTGCTCACCATCAGAATATCATTACTGTGACAGTATAATAAAAATATACTCCACATTTGAGGAGCAAGCAAAAAAAAAACAGTAATGAAGGTGAATCTATGAAAGCAGATGGCATGGCCTAGGCTTTTTAACAAAATCCATTCTAATCCATCCCATCTAAGTGTGATAAAATACATTTCTCTGATATTGCCAAAGCTTAATGTGCCTCTGCATAGATAATTTACATTGTTGGTGAACTCAAGAATGTTTCAAACGCACAATAAACCTACCAGGTCCCCATATGTGCTATTACAGGTTGACCAGTGCTACTCTGATTTAATAAATGGAGTCTCAGACATTATATTTAATTGCTTAAAATCTAGGAAAGAAAAAAAAATACTGAATTAGCATTAGAAATAGTCTCAATGCCAAGGATTAGCATTAAATTCTTCCCTTTGCCATACATGCTAAGTTCTGTCAGTGTTGTAGCGCTACAGTGTCAAACTCTTGCCTTGGTAAAAGCACAGGCAAAGCCTGCAGCTGTTCTGCGTGGAATAATATGGCACTTGATTGCCACAAAGAGTGCAACAAGGTATAAAGTGTGCATCTGCTGTGATCTACCGCATCTCATAGATTTGGTCCCGAGGAAAATATACCAGCACGTGAGACCATCTAGTTAATCCGTCCTCATGGAAATCATGAGTATTAGACAGTGAGTTACTTCCAGCAATGTACAGAAGCACAATTGTGACTCTGTGTGATTCTGATACCCCAGAATTTTAGTGGCCAAATGCAGGCACTATGGACATAGGGAGGGATTTGGGAGAATCACTCTTTCGGACATTGGCATCTACATTTTATCTACATCCCATTTTCTGTCACTAAAACTTTTTTCATCTGAGCTGCACCACAATTTTGCCAGTTTACTCTTGAACAAAGATCTCAGTAGCTCATGGGAAGCCAGCACGGATGATGCACGCTGCAGAGAAGAGTAATATTATGTGTTTTCTGGTATATACTGCCGTTGCTAGCTACTATATTGGGAACTGCCTGAGTGACTGGAATGTTGCCCTGTAAAAACTTGGGACCAGTGCCCACAGAGGGTCTTCACATATAGATACAATCGGCATTTCCCATTAAAAACAGAACTGAAACACCTCACTGGGGAGTGAGTTGTAACATTTCAAGAGCAAAGCCACATAAGTAGCCTTGAACCACAAGTTTGTCTCTCAAGCTGTAATATTTCAGCTGAACAATGATATGAAAATTAAGACAGAAGTGCGTTGATATGAAATGTAGATTACTTATCTAAATGTGTAGTGTTAAAGCACGTTCCTTACCTAATAACTGATCTCCACTATGCCTCAACTCTTCTTTATAAAGGTTTTAAAAAAACGCAGAGAAGGAGCCTTGAAAATAATCTATAGACAATTTGGTTATTGTTTTTTTATTTTTAAATATACATACAAATCCTATATAGCATACTGAAGCAGACAGCTTCTGTCTGCTTCTTCTGCTCAGGAAATGGATATTATTAACAGTGGTCTAATCAGAAACTACATTACGCTCTTCAGCACCAGATTCACCAATAAAATTTGTTAGTGTTAGAATGTTACAGCACCTAGGATATCTCCTCCTCTCCCACCTACCAAAAAGCTTAGGACAGGTGCAGCATGACAATGTTAACTTTCCCTCTGCATCATAGAATAGCAACACTAGCCAAAGTAATTATTCAGTTTTACACTGTCTTTTCCGTAGACTGTACTCAGATACATCAAGAATTTAAACTTATCTGCAAAGGATGAACTTCACTCTCTCAAACAAACATGCGTGGGAGATTCCCTTCCTGAAGTGTGGCAGCTGGATCATTATCAAATGCAAATTGAAACATCTGGGTGCCAGATATGGTCACTTGCTTGTTTTGCACTGCTGAGCTATCTACAGAATAGGCTGTGAAGCTATTTACTTTAATTTGAGAGGGCAATCCTATAGATGCAGAAATCTCACACTATTTTAAGGGAGGATGCAATTTTTCTTGTGATAACTCTTGTTTTGTCTCCTCTACTATTTTGCATGCGTCCGTATGCATAAGGCAGTTCATTTGAGGACAGTTTTTCTGTATCTGTATTTCTGTAACTGCTAGTTAAGATAGAGCAACCAGTAGCCTATACACAGACAGTAAATTTATTTGTATATGGCTTTTCAACAAACATGGTCAGAAAAACTTGAAATAAATATTCCCTTTTTTAATTTCGACTTTCTTTTGCTTCAAGTTTCTTCATTCTCTGTTGCAAGCTGCCGAAGACCATTAACTTTTCTCTACCTTGTCTTTCACATACTGAGTTACGCAATGGAAATTGGCTTGAAAAAAGGGCTGAGTGCTTAATTTTCATGTTTCTCTTTGTAAATTCACTTGGTAAAAAAAAGAACTTTGACATTCATCACCCAATGACCATACACTCTTTTGGTTAGCTGTTGTCACGAACTATTTAGATTATTATGATCTTTTTTGATCCAGTTTGTTGACCATAGCAGTCTTCAAAGAATTTGTCTCCTGATGGGCAGGACTGCACACAGATTTAAATTAAACAAAATACTATGGGATGAACACACACTAAAGGATACATAAGCATACTTCTACTGTTGTGTTCGTTGTAGTAGGCATTTCTAAAGATCCTCTCTACAGAACAGATGTTTTCCCTGAGTCTGGGGACTAGTCTCTGCACGCAGATCTTGATTAGAGTCACTCACCCTGCTTTGTAATATATTTCGAAAAGTTCCACTAACAGTATTCCCAAATCCCGTTTGTATCTCCTAGCTGTTTCCATAAGCAAGAGGCAGCATATCCTATTGCTGCCTTGAGCAACACATGTGGTGACAGGCCAGTCATTTGCTACCTCAAATAGAGAGGGTGATGAGTTATAAGCTTTCCTTCAGTGACAGCACTTGTTTTGGTGTCTCTCTTCTACCAACACTCTAATTTTCATTAAGTTTGTAGGACTACATTAGCTATGTCTACAACTGCAAGTAGTGTAGTCTGTAGAAATGGATTTGTAGACAGCAACAGCTGGTACTGAGGATCCAGTGTTCACACCATACACGTTTCGGCATGTTTTAACTATCTCTCATCTGATCCAGTAGAATTTAAAGCCTGCTATAGGTAGAGACTGCTGGCATGCTCCTAGAGCACACCTTCTCATTTAATTTAATTCTGAAGGATATTTTTCTGCTCTGAAATGGCTCTTCAACACTAACACTACAAAGGGGACAAGTGGTAGATTTGATTCAAAAGTGCACTGCTGATTCAAGCTAAAATGCTAGTGTATAATTACCCAAACATTTGACATTCTTCTCTCTTAAATTTCGTATAAGTTGGTCAGAGGGTTTCAAAAGCTATACAAGTACAGCAAATAACAGATAGAGAGAGAGAGAGAGAGAAAGAGAGAGATTTGTGTTCTATTTTAGTAGAACAACATGGCATGGAAAAAAAACCCTCATGAAAACACCTCTGAAGACACTTAAGAATACTACCCATTTTTTATAATACAGCTGTTTTCCTATCCTATGCTGTTGTAATTTTTGCCAGCAAATTATTCAGACCTTTAGTAATAGCAGGTTTTTTCCATTTCATTCTGATACCTTTCACACAATACTGGCAAGCACAAAGTTATTCCCTCTTTTCGTTGTTTCCCTCTACCCCAAGAGACATCTGTAAGCCCTTGTGTTTTTAAAGTGCTAGATGCTCAAAGGCTCTTCTGAAATTAATAATAATCAATGCCAGCAGCATCTCAACACCCTACCCAGTGTTTGCATGTGATGGAGGGAAAACAATAGCAAAAAAGGAGACATCAACTTGAATTCTTCCAGCAGTTGTTTTAAATGGTGAATATTTTCCTTTTTTTAATGTGAAAAAGAAATAAACAATATCCTTAAACAATATCTTTTTAAATCCAGAACATAAGCAGAATCTGAATTACCCCAGTGTTCTGAAAAAATCTGTACTTCTCTACAGTTGTATTGGCAAGCTCAGATAACTTCTACCAGTAATGGAATTTATACACTGCACAGCCCCTGTGCTTTGAAAAATGCCGTGCGGTGATCGTCTTTCTGAGTGCTACGTGGTAGCTGCATCAGTTTGTAATGTGCTTTTTATACTGCTAATGAAGCAAAATTTAAACACTCAACAAATACCAACTGCATGTTTGAAGCCCAGAAGATTTATATATGAGCCCTCCATTTAATTTTTGTCAGTGGAGGACTTGGTTAAAAAAAAGGAGGGAACTGTAGGGGAGGAATATGAAACAGTTTTGAGAAAACACTGTATTGAAAGTGATATGCAAAATGAAATGGTACAGAAGGAGTTTTACCTAAATTCAATTCTGATTATTTAGGTGAAACTTTAACATATACTGAAATATAGAGGAAGAATGATTCTTCTGATATCTTAAAGAGGACTATATTCAAAGCCCATTCTGTAATGTAAGGAATTCTCTGAAGGGGTCTATGAGAAAATATCCACCCAAATGTGATACATTAAGTGTAAGAAACACTTACCTTGTTGAATATCCTTCATCTCCAGGTGCAAACTGGATATTAAAATTCCTACAGTTTGAGACCGTTTTCCATCCAACAATTTGATAATCTAGGAAGATGATGCAAAATGATCTGAGATCAAATGAACAGTCAACAAAGGATTCATTCACATTAATGACAGAAGGTAATTTGTGAACTGAATTCAATCTCTCTCCAAACATCAAACCTTTTTATTAACTAAATGTAGTAGTAAGACCTTCATCTTATCTCTGTGTTCTGCACTTTAACAAATGGCTGACAAATGTAAGCTTGAATTCTCACCAGGTCTAGTAAAAAACATCACCTCTTATTCGTAGGATGCTATTAAGAAGGAAAAAAAAGGCACACCAACCGTTTATTCTGGAATATATTTTTTCCCCCTTCTGCTTAAGGTGATCAGGGCTGAACTATTTAAGATACTCTTGAGTACATCACAAGTTCCTTAGTTTGTCTGCTAGTTTTTCAGTGTGAAGACATTTAAGTATATCTTTTTGACAAAGGATCAATTCCTGACCAAGGAGAATTAGAGACATGTCTTCTTATGCTCTCTCAACACTATTTCTGGAACACTAGGGGCTACTGAAAGGATTTCTTTCACTCTTGTTTGAATTGTTTCTTCCACACCCTTGACACTTCACAAGGATTTGAGGATTTTGTTCACATTTTGGGTAACAGACACTTGTTAGTATAATATATTGACATTCAGATTGTAACCTTTTCAGATGGTGGGTGGGGGCAGGAGAAGAAGAGGGAGGGGGGCAAATCCTGAGGAAGTTATTTTGGCTGGTTGAAATTAGTGATACTGATGTGTATCAGTCCATAAATAAAGTAATGAAAAGCAAACGATCATAACTTTAAAAGTGTAGTTCAGATGTTAGAAATGTCAAAACCAAACTTCCCACAATGTCTGAATTTTAGCATTTGTGATTTTGATTTATGTCATAAGGAAGATATGACAGCAGCACATCACAAAATGCAATACGTACATAACTTATTCAAAATAAGAAATGTTCAGATCCAAGCAGTTGGCTTACTTCATAGTGTTGATGAACAAATATTATTAAAAATACTCTTATGTAAGATTAAAACTAATAGCTAAGTTTTCCCTAAAGTTATATTCCCAGTTGGAACAATATTTAATCTATATTTATCAAAATTTAATTTTAATATATGGGTAATACTACTATTTGGATATTTAATAATATTAAAAACTTCAAGTAATTGTTATCCCTTATCCTTGTAATATTCTTATAGACGCTCACATTACAGACAGTTAACTGACAAAATTTATACTAACTCATAGAAATGTTTCTTATCTATGGGATTTAGAAATACTTCAGTGTGCAACTAATTAGTCATTCACCTATATAAAAGTAGATTTGTAGTTAAAAAAAAAAAAACAGGAAAAGGAGAAACGATACTGTCATTTTCACCTGAAAATGCAAAGTTAGTTAGATGTCCCTGCCCACAGCAGGGGGGTTGGAACTAGATGATCTTTGAAGTCCCTTCCAACCCTAACAATTCTATGATTCCATGATTATTTATAGAGTACTGAAATTGGACAACACATGAACAAGTTGGAATACATGCTGTCTTCAACAAAGATCTGACAGATATTTTACGTCCCTGTTGTAAGGCCTCAACAATTAATGAACTTATGTTAAACTAGATGCTGCATATTTTTTGCCAAAATTGGAATTTTTCAGGCTATATGTACAGCACGTATGCTGGATATTAAGAAAATAATACTATTTAAAGTGTTTTCTTCAAATACGAAAGAATTCAGGCTCCCTGTCTCATGAATACACAAGCAGACAAGATGATTTGGCTACAAGTTACCATAAATGAATGTTCTGTAAGCATCACGTCCTGTTGACTGCGGTATTTTAGAGCAAATGTAAGTAACTGCTCGGTTTATCATGGTCCTTTCTGAAGGTTTACATGAATTTGCTGAACTCCGCAGCACATTAACTTCTTACAGGGATAATTACAGGCTTGAGTAGTATGCAATTTGTATAGCATTCACTGACCTCCAAGCTGACCTTGTTCAGGGGCAAATTCATAGGTTGTCATAAACCCCATTAGACATGCCTCGTTTGAGGCAAAACCTTTCCAGACTATAGGTGTCGTAGACAATATGACATTTGAAATCATTCTATTAAAGTATTTAAAGTGCTAATATATTCTCCAGATATGATCAACACTAGCTCACATTGCTAAGCAAGACGTCCTTCCTAGAAGACTAGTGAAAAAAAAAAAATTAAAGAAGAGCCAGTATAATTTTTAAAAGCTAAAACAGAGATTCATGTTTTAAAATGGCCAACTAACTGTATGTTCACATGCATTTTAGACAAATGTACACATGGTCACAATTACCAGGCATCAAACTAGACTCAGACTACCTGAAATAGCTTCAGCCAACTGAAATCTGTAACTGAGGGCTAATATTTTATTCATTAGAGAGCAAAAATGGAGTAACAAGACAACAGAATAGCTGAAATTGGGCATAAAATCACTCTAAAAACAAAGTTGTAATGCTATGTGTTACACAGGACTTTTGTCATAGGTTTTTAGAGCCAATGTGCAACTTGAAAGATTTTGCAACAAAAATATATAATCAGTGGTAAAACAGAGAACACATTTTCAGAGATATTAATTTTGCCCCATATTATGGTTATTCTGGGGAAGCCACTGACAGGGAATTAAATATGTGTGTGAATTCCAAATGGAAAGTAGACACAAAAAAATCAGCACTTTTACAGGTCATAAAAACCATAAGCCAAATAAAATGAAAGTTTGTAAAGACTGCATTGAACTATTTAGTCTATGCTTTTAAAAGACAAATCACTGATCACCTCTGAGCATATTGGGACTTGCTTGTAGCTGGCAGTGACAGGTAAGCAGCTAAAATCCAGCTGACGCCAGTTGATGCTGCTGTGCCAGCTGGCAGGGTTTGCCAGCTGCCTGCCGCTCCTCCAGACTATGAATGTATCATTGTAATGGATGCAGCATCTTCTGGCTCAGCGACAGGATTGTGACTGCTGGTGCTAATTCATTAAATTCATTGATCCATAACATTATTTGCTCTATGTGGTGTTCCCCGACTCTTTTTTAATGTTATTAAGTTAGTTCATTTGCTGTACACAAGTGCCCCTTCTGTATCTTTCAAATATTTATTATCTAATTAAAAGTGGAGACATACTGAAGCTTGAATACTTTCATAAATTATTCTGTCATTCCCATTAAAAGGTGTTTCTCTAATGTAGTCAGAAATGTATTTTCACTGTTTTGTCTAACTGTAACGTCTACATTCTGTCCAGGACACTTACTGGTGCTGAAATCTGAACAGATTCAGTTTACTTTAGTGATTAAAAGCTAAGTCCTTCCTCCTGCTGCTGCATGGATTCTCTCCATAATATTTAAATTTATTGAGGGAAACCATAAGCTAAAAAGCTGTCCCGCATATCACAGTGTTTCCCTCCATTCCCACTCATTAACTTTTATGGTGAAGTCAACAGCCTGGACCCATAAGTAGTCTGCTGAAACCTTGTTCAAACAGAGGAAGAATATCCTGCACAAGAAGTGGGATATGCCCCTCAAGCCATTCTACGTAAACACCCCAAGAGTTACCAATGAAATTTCAGAAGCTTAAGACTAGACATTATCTCTTTCATTCCTACTCAAAGGCAGAGAGCCAAGTTTAACTATTTTTTATTTAACATGGATGAACCACAGCTTTATGTTTCTTAAATATTTTAAAAATATTTTAGGAGACGTGTAATTCTATTTGCAATTCTATTGGATGAAAAAGACCCTCACTATTTTTAGCCTTTTGCTGAAGCACAAGCCAACAGCAGTTTCTCAGGATAAAACAGGAGGTAAGAAATGAGCTAGTAAGAAACTTACTTTAAAATCTTTATTCCTATCAAAACTGTGAAAACAAAACAAAGCCACAAAATAGATATTTGCCCTTTATGGATACTTTCCATATCCTACATGACTGCAGAGCCTTGTGGTAAACACGGAAATGCCGTATTCATTCTCAGTATAGCACAAAAAATAAAAAAAAAGTGAGAGTGCCTCGGAAGAGCACGCACTAGCATTTTACTACTTCTACTCAAGTTTGAACACTGTTTATTATCTTATGCAGACAGCTGAAGACAGTCATTGTGTTTCAATCCTGCAAAGCTTCCAACATTTTCTGCAATATCTGCCCTTCTTGCGGAAATATAAAATTCATTAATTGTAATTCCTTATTTAGTTAGATGAACAAAAAACTTGCTGACAGACATATCCCTTTCAGTTAAAAAAATGTAATTCACTCAAAATATTGACACTCTTCTTAAATGAGAACACATGTTAATAATTATGTGAAGTCTGTTAGAGATAATAGACAACAGAAAAGCCATTATCTTTAATGTCCTCCTGCGTCTTTGAAATGATAATCATTGCACTAAAGGGCCAAAAATGATTGATGGACTTTCATTTGGAGCATACACCTGACACAAATTACTTGACATTTACTCATTTTTTTGGTAAGATGAAGACAGAGTGGCATCACAAACGTCCAACTACTCTGTTTCTTGAGAAAGTATAGAAAATACTTGAGTTTCTGAGGATAAATTACAAACAAGTTCTCATGTATGTTGGAAAAACTAATGCAACTTTAAAATATGTGTAAGTCCAGCGATGGAGCTACAGAATGCATATGGAATAAATCACAGGAAAGGAATGTTTTTTTTTCTAAATTACCTCTTTTTCAGGCTTACTGGGTATTATAATTTAATACATAATGAATCATGGTTTTTATTTCATTTCAAAATACATGTCTTAATTCTGCCTTTCTTCTATTTGGTACCATAAGAACAGATTTTGATTCCACAAATTTAACAGGAAAGGGAGAACCTATGGCTTGAGAACAATTACATGTGCCTATTAATCAGCTTAAAAATTTGCATGGATATGTACAGACAAGAAATGTTAACAGTTTAGAATGAATGAAAGCAAAATTGTTTGTGTGTAAAACTTCAGTCCTTCATCTGACATGATGAAGTCTTCCACAGAAGACTTCCAGAGTCTGGGAAAGATGTTAGATCCTTCAAATTATATTAAAATCTATTGAAAGCTGAGTTCTTTCAAAAACAACTGATACTTTTTTCTTCATAAAAATAGCTTAGAGTTTTAACATGCTAATTGCTTTCCATTTTCATGGTTTTCATTGACAGCTATGGACCTTAATGATACTGTATCTACCTGCATTTGAACATTTTTGGTAGATAAAACTTTATAGTTTAAGTCCATTTACAATTTCACAAATATAATTTACAATATGTTTTTTTAAATAAACCATACATTCCTAGACAAACACTTTAATGTGAGTGTTAGTTGGTAATACAATAGGTGCAGAAATCATATGTCCAGAAAGGTGCAACTGAAATCTAAGCATGAGAAATATAGAAATGATGATGAAAATAGCCTTGTTTAACAGTTGCACTTTCACATATGTCAGTGACACCTTACAAACAGGAGTTAAAAATAGGAGTTATATTCAAAAAACATTTAAAGTCAAAATGTCCAGTAGAATCAATACCTAAATTGAAGTTACGTACTAAAATTATCCAGTGGATCTAGCCATTTTCTTTCTTGATTTCCAAGAAGCTGTAACTTCCAAGTAATTTTAAAAGTGAGACCAATTACGCACCTTTGAGAAAGCTTAACTAAAGACCACAACACCTCACATGGCATAAATACTTTCAGATTCAATGTACATTGCCAAGCTGCATCATACCAGTAACATATGTATTTAGATTAAGCTGACTGAATTAGCAAAAACCAGAGAGAAATTTATTTGATTCATATTCAGATGCTAATGAGCTTCTTTATTTTTGTCTATTAACTTCAACTTTGCCTGCTGAAAATTCAACGACTTCAGAACTATCCTAGGAAATAAATCCCATTCCTTCTATACATTATTTGTCTAGAGTCTCTGGGAAAGTCAGGATGCAAGCAATAGCTTTTTTTCCATTTCACAGATATCATACCCAAAAAATCACTGCATTGTATTAACTCGTAGAAGATTAGAATGCTTTTAGTCTTACACTTCAAAAGCATACTTATGAGAAAAGAACTACATTTATTAATTCTTAAATATATTGCATACTATTTTGTTCTAATATTGGAATATAACTAATATATTTGTCTAAATTCTCTCCAACCAGAAAAGACAAATTCTACTCTCAAGGCATAATACCTAAAAATCTAGAATATTTATTTTTGATCATTATCTACATACAACTGTAGAACTTTTATTTAGAAAACTGCATATATGCAGAGCAGATCAATGCACAACAATTTCCTGAAATATTTCAGAGGATGTAGAGTTGGAAAAACATAAGAGGTTCTTTCAAAGCTGCTGAATTTTCCAAAGGAGCACATGATCGAAGAAGCATGAGCAGCCAGACACTTTGCAGAGCTTCTAAACCCAGCATTACCATAACAAATTTCAGGAATATATAAGTGTACCAGAAAGGTACATCTGACCTTCATGTAAACTATGTTATTTTCACATTGTATCACTAGCAAGTGGATGTACTATATTTTTCCAAAATAAGTCAATATATGCCTAAAAATAAATAACATCATCCGTTATGCAGTCATTTAAGAAGTTATATTACCATTGCTGCTGGAAGGTTCTTAACTTCCCTTGCTTTTTTTCCCACATACTTGTTCGAGTACCTTATTTTTTAATAACTGCATTTCAGATTCTAGTAGTTACATCCTCATGACAGGATGACAGCCTCTAGAAACTAGTGTAATTCAATTAATAAGCCTTTTTCTGGCAGGCATGAAAGCAATGAATTTGGGAATCATGAAAGTGCTTCCACAGTGGAAAAAAGGATAGTCAGCTGTTTCCGTCCATAGGACGATGGACAGAAACTGGACTTTATGCCTTTTAATGGAGTGACAGAATCATGATGCCGGAAAGGCACTCAAATGTCATCCAAAGCATTTGTGCATTTCAAGATAGTAACAACTCTATATGTAGAAACACAATTTCCCTAGCCAACATTCTTCTGCATTCCTTTGGTATTCTTACTCTTAGAAAGCTTTTTTTGTTTCTCTCTGCAGCAGCTGCATGCACTAGATGACAATGTCAACCTTTTCTTTCCTAGTCTAAATGATCATAATAATTCAATTCTTTTCTCAGAGACTACTTTTACACCTTTCATCATTCTCATTCTTCTTGATTCTTTACAGCTGGTAAACATTTTTAATGAAGGGCCTAACTCTAGATGCAGTTCTTAACTGAGACATGGCTGAGTAGATTGTCTGGCAAGCAATGCTTCTATTGCTATATCAGAGTTGTTTTCCCTTTTTAGTACCACCACCATTTGACAAGCCATGTTCCTCGTGAGCCATTATAAACCCAAGATCCTTTCTGCTAAACTGCTACCTAGTCAGTTAGTCAGTTGTACCCCATCTTAATTTTAGGTACCTGGATATCCTTAACTGTATTACCTTTGTGTTTAACTGTATTTCCTTTGTGCTCATCCCTATCTTTCAGACCATATCTCTGATACTTGAAAGATTTCTAAAGGGTTCACTCCAGTATATTTGAAGCCTCTTGCAACTAGGTGGTGGCTGCAGAGTTAATATTCCATTATCCAGGTCACAAGCGAAAATACTGAGGTAACCAGACCCAGCATAGATGCCCACAGAATCCTCAATGTCGTCTCCTATTTTGACACTGAGTATATGTATAAGTATAAATATATTTTATATTATAAATATACATTTTATAAAGTATATATTATATTGTAAGTACATTATATATATAAGTATAAATATATATATATTTGAATTTTCCTTTCTGAGCATAACTTTCCAAATGGCTCTGGAAAACAGACCATCCATTCCATTTATGTAGGACAAGACTTAGGTACTTCTGGCTGAAAATGGTAGAAGTCTATCAGCTGTAAGTAACAAACGCACAGCATACAGTGAATATTTTAATCTGTGTTGCCATAAGATGTCTACTATGTGGACAAATGGGTAATAATAGACAAAGTGAAATTTCCAGAGTCTTAATGTCATGATTTTCACAGAAGCATTCATTTCACACACTAAGCATACAGATTATTCTGACTGATCTCACAAAAATAATAATTCTCAGAATAAATCAGATAATATTATTTGGAACTGTAAGAGAAATGTAAATAGATGGTAAAGAAGTCATAATTCAACAGACCACTAATTGTTAAAGTCTCCTTAGTTTTATAAAGAAGATCCAGCTACATGAGAAAAAATTGCCCTCTAATTTGGAAGATAGAACTTCTAATTGCATAAGGAACCTGATTGTAAGGTACTGATGGAATTCTCATTCAAGGACAAAGGTATTAATCATGTTTTAACAAGCAATCCTGCACTACCTATTGGTCTGTTATTTCTCTAAATACCAAGCAGGCCGAACTTAGTTTGTATAAGATCGTATGAAATAGGACGAAGTTTGTTCAGAGAAGAAATTTAATGCAGCGAAATAGTCAGCACTAACATGTATTATTAAATAAAAAAGCTTACTGATTCCAAACATAAACTACTACTCCAGATTCTATCGCTGTTCCTATATTTTGCTCTGGAAGGCTTTTTTATAGAACATGAAAAAGGAATTTACAAAGATATACAAAATGACACAGCATCAGCTAAAAATTATAATATACGATGAAACTCGGAAGATTCATACATCTTCCTTAAGGTCTAAAGAAAGCATCTTTAACCAGACTACAAAATTCCATACACTGTGACACCGGTAGCATTCTTAAGACCAAACAAGCACAAATTCCTGTACTGAAGCAAAGAACAAGATTGTTTTTAAAACACTAGAAGATAGATATAATTGTTAGAAAAAAAGGCAAGTTGAGAGATGAGAAAAAAGCATGAGAAAGCGCAAATGAAGCCAGCAGAACTGATAGTTCTACATTAACCTATGGTAGTTTTCTGCTACTATCTACTAATAAACCCTCCTGTAACTAAATAAAATGCCTCCCTACTACTGTATTGCTTGCAGCCCACCAAGATTGATCCATTGGAGCCAGCCTGCAGACATCTGGGCTTTCAGAGAGACAAACACAGGACCATATAAGAGGACCAACTGTCTGTAAAAATATTCAGCTGCTACTATGAGTCATTTAACAGAGAAAGGTGGAAAGACAGAATAAAAAACAAGAAAATGCTTCTATATCCAATTAAATTCAAATTTAGTTTGAATTCTAAAAGCTGATTTTTAAAAAAATTTTTAATTGACCAAATGATGGAAAGTTTAATATTATTGACCATGAGGTTTTGAAATTTTCCCAGAAAGCCCTAGAATTCCTATGGTTTCTAATACCATGATCATAATCCCACGAGTTTGACCAAACTAAAGAGACGGTAACAGATATTACTCTTATTTATCTCTTAGGGGATTTAGTTTTGTATTTTCACCCAGTCCTTTAAAGAAACTTTCTTTATTTCATTAATTTCAGTAAATGTATCCCTAGTCTAAAAAGAATAAGTTTAGGTCTAATAACAAAACAGAATAATTCAAAAACCTGATATCTTTGTAAGAAAACACATTGGTTTCTAACAAGAAATAGTACTTATTATACTGTTAGTTCCTATAGTGTATAGAGTAACTATTATCCAATTTGATTTTGGATAAAGTTAAGAGAGATCATTAAAAATTGTGCTGCTGTAGCAAATAAGTTAGTTTACAAAGCAGCAAGGAAAAAGAATAATGAAATTTCATCTTTCAGAATACAAGCCTAATTCTCCACCTGGTTTGCTGTCATACACCCGGAGAACTAGGTATAGTCTCTTAATTGCTGAGATTTTGAAATACAAAGGTAACTACTTGTGCATATTATTTCTTCATTAAAGTTACACTGGTTACATTCTTCTTCAAATTTCTTTACAAACTTGTATTTCATATTAAATAACTCTGTCCAAAAGAGGTAAATTAATGAAACGTAAAAATAAATTTTAGAAAGAGAGCATTAGAAATATGAACTAATGGGATTTACAGATACAGCTGAGTACTACATGACATATGCACTTGAAGCATTTTTCAAGTAAAACGTGTGAAAATATCTTTCACAGCGATGTTTATGTCCAACTTCAATCTAACATTTGAAGGACTTCAACAACTATCCATTTCTTTGGGGTGCATGCCCCCATCCTGTCCCTATTTTTCATTTTTCACTTTTTGCATCACATAAATTTGAATTTTATAAATTTTATAGCCTTATTTACAATTCTCATTAACTATTGCACTAAGACACAATACAGGAAGTTTATTATCAAAGATACTTTGAATGATCTGATTACACTGATATATATCTATGGATGTACATTTCTCGTTATATGTATTACAAAATTGAAAAAGGTAGATTGCATAGTTTACATACAAAGTGCCCTCTTGTGGTTCCAAGCAGGTAAACTCAACCAGATTTCTGATACGGTCTATATTTAAATGGGCTTCTAATATATAACCACATTGTTTTAGGAAAAGAGTATCGATTATTATTCAGCCTAGAACTTCTCCTGCAGCAAATACAACTAATGCCATTTCCTTGTCCTATTTGCACATAGGAATTGACAAGTACAAGCTCCCTCTGTAATGGACCATGTCTGAGACTAACAATAATGACACAGCTGCTGCATGAACTTTTGGCCATTAAAGACATGATTGTCCTGCCTCTTCCTAACACAGTTCTTTTTACTGGAAAAAAAGCTTTTTGGCATTCCTTACTCAAAACATCTAACCATCCTATTTTGCCTTATACTTTATTTCTCCAATAAAATTAATCTCAATGGAAGAGAGGTTTGCTAGCATAACTTAATGACAGCCTTTAATTATAAATCAGTTCTTGGGCAGACATGACCTGTAATACTGGCACTTTTATATTTGTATTAGAAATTTCATTCAGTTCTCCTATACAATGTTTTTTCTACCTCACCAGGATGTGGAACTTTCATCTTCAAAGGCAAGAAATCTTCCAAGGTAAACAATAACCTTGCATTCTCAAGCAACAGTTGAATCATCAGTCCACCTATTTTGCTTCAAAATGAGATTTACAAACCCATCTATTATCTGTTTGTTCAACAACAAATTAAAAGAGAGTTTTCTTAAAATGTAAAACTAAGCAGTGACACACAAAAAAGCACACACAAAGAAACAATAAATACCTTTTTGGCCTTGTTTTTTTTTTCATAAGTCTCTGATAATGGTTTTCTTTTTTCCTGAGTGGTGTCTTTGGAGAATAAATATTCAAACTCAGTAGTATCAAGTATATCAGGTTCTTCTAATGATTCCCATAATGTTGGCATAGCAGTTTTCCTATAAAGGGAAAGGTAATAATAAAATTTCCAATAAATATTTATGAAAAAACATGATACATCTAGCCATAACAGATGAAAATCCATAATAGACTTAAAACTCAAAGTAACGTGCACTGCTGCTATACAAACAGCATTCCTTCCCTATACCTTGCTCTTGTAAGGAGTCAAAATGTTTTGCAAAAGACTGTACGAAAAAGTTTAGCTATTTAGTATCCATGCCTGCTAGACTACCAAAATGCATTATTTGTATTGTACAGTATTTTGTACAACAACCATTACAACTGCAGCTTGTGCAACTACATCTCCAGAGATTTCTACCACTTCAGCTAGGATTAGGAGTATCTCAACAGCAGCTTTTTTGAGAAATTCCCAGTAATCTATTTAGACCTATAAAAATAAACAGTATCAACAAATAGTGAACAATCTTTATTCCAGCATGTTTTAAGAGCCTTTGGGGTCATTTCTATAGGATTTGGTTTACTTCATGCTAGTTGCAGATGTTGTAGGCTCATATTTATTTTTGTTGCAGTTCTGAGAAACTGGAGTAATTACGCGGCCTATGTCTTGGGAGACTAACCAGTATTCTGCTCCATTCAACCGACTGCAAATTTCAAATGTGGATTATATTTCCTTCTTTTTTTGCCTTCCAAAACCAGATTTAGACTTGGAACACTTTGGAGCTTGTTTATGTAATCCTCTAGTTTATGTAATCCTCTAGGGAAATCCCTATTTCCCCAAATACCTGGATTTGGGGAAAATACTATGCAGTGTTGCAAACAGGATGCACTTCAATTCTGAATTAGTTTTGTTTCAAAATTTCAATACTTCAGGAAAATGTGTGGGACAAAACTTCCGAGCGCTCTTCTTGTCTGTTTATCAGTGGAAGGTGGGCCCACTTCTTCCAGCAGATGTCACTAAAAGGCAGTGAAATTATTTGCATTTTTAAAAAAGTGATGAAAACCCCTATAAAATATAAATGGTTGATGCCACTAAACTTATTAGATGTAATATGCAACAAAATGCAATACCTACCAATTTAAGGGGAACCAAAATTAATTTTTTTTTTTTCACATTTAGTATTTTTTTCTACTTAATACACAACTGTACACTTATTATCGTAAATGTTTAAGTAACTCTATTTTTTCCATTAGCATCTGCTGATGCAGCATATTCTGTATCACAGGACACGCTCACAGCTCCACAGCTTCGCTGTCCCTGAGATCAGCCATAGTATTAGCCCCACTGAAGAATGAAGGATTCATTCTGGCTCTGTAACAAGAACTTTGAAGTCCTAGATAGCTGCTGCTCCGAGCAGCAGACCCTTGAAAAAGTTTCCAGTTCTAGCGCAGATGGTGAAAATGCTGGACCATTACACCTGGTGACCAGCAGTCACCAGAAAGCTATGACTTAGATCTTACCTTGCATTCAGTGGAAGTCTGATGAACTAGCAATATTTCAGAACAAACATTTCGATTTCAGTGAATCGACAGGAAGAATTACAATAAGGTTTATTTATGGACCAACTACTAATTCACTATGAAACAATTTTTCACTAGTAATTTTGTGAAAGTAAAACGAAAATGCTAAATGCTCAAAATTCCTGCTCCAAAATATTACAATGCATTTAATTCTGAATCATTGAAAGAATACAACTGACGTGTCATTAACTGTTTTTTCCTGTCAAATATTTTATATAAAATATTAACACTTTCCAACACTTTATTATACCAGAATGATTCTATCTCATCAAAATAAATTTGCATAAAAAGCTGTAAACGAAAATAAAGCTCATATTTAAATATATTTAAATGCAGATATTTAAGTGTTTAAATATAATCCTTAAAATAACTTAAAATAAAAGATTAAGAATAATCGTAAATAATTTGTAATACTTAAATTAGTAATTTATAGTTATGTACTATAATATAATAATAATCTATAATAAATGATATGTAATACAATAGTTCATAACATATAGTATAGGCAGAGTATATATCACAGTATATAATAGTGTGTATATACAGTATAGCATATATATTGTTGTATTATGTAATGACTATGTCATATATAATAATATGATGTAATTTATTTATTTTTTTAAAATAAACTTAGAACCTTTGTAAATGCACCTATCCTAAAATAATTTTGAACACAGATCATGATGATTTGAATTTTAAGATCTAAGCAATCATGTAATTTCTTTAGTTGCATAAGACAGGACCTTAATTTTATTCCATGATTCTAGCAACTCCCTGTTAAACTAGAAATGGTCTGTGTTGCTTAAGCATCCCCAAAAAATACTTTTCAAGCCAACCCTCTTAATGGAGCTCTACATTCCATTAACAAACACTTGAAGCAAAGTTAGAATTAGCCAAAATCCAGAAGAGCAGCTGAGTAGCACTGAAACCTCATACCACTGTGGCAGTAAGGTATGCGTGCTGTCCCAGAAAGTGTAAATGGGAGTACTTCTTTTCTCCTGCCAGCTGAATAAATGGATAGCATAAAAAAAACCTCATGGGAACATTTCCAAAAGACTGTCCAAAAATGGTTTATTTATGCCTGTTCACCAAATGATCCCTTATAAACAAATTAATAAAATGATACGTTTCATAGTAACTTTAGATTTGCTACAATAGTATATACTATTAGACCACTTTCATAGAACGGTTGGCTCAGAAGGGACCTTTGAAAACCATCTAGTCCTGCTCCCCTGCCACAGACAGGGGCATTTTTCACTAGACTAGGTTGCTCAAAATCCCATCCAACCTGATCTTGAAGATGAGGCATCCACAGCTTCTCTGGGCAACCTGTTCCAGTGTCTCACCAACCTCGTTGTAAAACATTTCTTCCTTATATGAAATCTAAATCCACCTCCTTTCAGTTTAAAACTATTGCCCCTTGTTCCATCACTACTGGCCTTCGTAAAAAGTCTTCCTCCATCTTTCTCATAAGCCTTCTTCATATATTGGAAGGCCGCAATAAGGTCTCCCCCGAACTTTCTCTTCTGCAGGCTGAACAACCTCAGCTCTCTCAGCCTGTCCTCACAGAAGAGGAGCTCCAGCGCTCTGATCATTTTCATGACCCTCCTCTGGACCCACTCCAACAGGTCCATGTCTTTCTTGTACTGGGAGCCCCAGAGCTGGATGCTCTCCAGGTGAGGTGAGACTCCAGGTAGGGTCTCACGACAGCAGAGCAGAGGAAGAGAATCACCTCCCTTGACCTGCTGCCCATGCTTCTTTTAGTGCGGTCGAGGATATGGTTGGCTTTCTGGAATTCAAGCTCACTTTGCCAACTCATGTCTAATCTCAATCTATTCATCCCCTAGTCTTGATATTAAGGACTGCCCCAACTCAGGTGCAGGACCTTGCACTTGGTCTTGTTGAACTTCATGAAGTTTGCATGGGCCCTCTCCTCAAGCCTGCCAAGGTCCCTCTGGATGGCATCCCTTCCCTCAAGCATATCTAGCGCTTTTATGTCAGCACTAAATCACAATAAGATCGACAATTTTTTAATTTATTTTTATTTTTATTTTTTGAAACTATAGTGGTCTCCATCAGTACTGAGGCTGCTCCATAATGGATGCTTTATGCTACAGGTTCCTGAGCTGCATATATTTATATATATGCTTTACTTTTCCTGCTCTGACAGAATTATACACAGAGGTATCCAGTCTAACTCTTTCTAGAATTGGAATCAGAGGATGACACAACATAGTGCTCTGAACATGGTATCACCTGAAGTGATTGGAAAGCAAAAATGAAACTCTAAGTTCTCACCTGACCAAACTTTAACATTTCAATTCTAATTCTAATTAAGATTATTTAAAAAAAAAAAATCTTTCTAACTTCTTCACTACCTTTTTCCTTTTGTTCTTATAACGAAACTTCTTTTTGTTATAATGCACATAATTTTCATTCATAATGCATATAATTTTAATTTGTATTTGATATTTTAAAATAATTTCTTATGATCTATTTTTTGACTTCTATAACAGATTCAATTTTTTTCTTAAAACGTGTAAATTCCATGCCTCTAGACTGATTTTGTAGACTGATTTTGTTATACATTCCTAGATTGTTAACTTTTTATAATTAAGTCTTAAATAGTATACATACCCTTGTATCATGGCCTATAAATAGCAACTCTAAGTCCAAATAAATATATTTTACCTGCTGCCTTGTAATTGTATCCGTGTCCAATACAAAGGCTTCATGGGACGGCTAGGTTCAATGGCAGGTTTTCGAGGGCCTTGGTTTGAAGATAAAGTGCTATTAAAAAAGAACCCAGGCCCAGGAGGTGGAGGGGGTGGAGGTAACCCAGATCCAGGCAGTGGAGGAGGAACAGGAGGTCCCAACCCTGGAAGCGGTGGTGGTGGTGGTGGTGCTTGAAAATTCCTACAGCCTTCAGAAAGTGGAGGTGGCAGTGGTGGACCAAATCCAAACTGAGATGTCAGTGAAGTTGTATCCATTGGCAAAGGTGGTGGTTGAGGAACTAAACCTGGTAGTAAAGAATCAGGAAGAGGAGGAGGAGGTGGTGGAGGTGGTGGTGGTGGTGGTGGAGGAGGCGGCAGCATTTGTTTTGGTTGACAAGATAAGACATTTTCTGAAGACTGTACATTGTAATTGTCCTTATTTTCACTTTGGGCAGAAATACTATGTGACAAAGAAGAAATATTAAGCTTTTTGGGTACTATTTGGTTATTTTTCACAGCTCTGTTTTCTTCTTCACTAGGCTTTATGAAAGTTTCTCTGTCAGTCTGTATACATACATTTCGGTATGTCTTTGGTGGGTTATCATCTTCAGTAGAAACACCGATATCCTTTGCTTTTTCGTTTCTTCTGTTTAATTTATTGTCGAGTTCATTCTTCAGATGTGCAATGGTTTCCTCAAGCTGAGCAGTTGATACAGCGTGTTCTCCACGAATATGGAATACCCTGAGTTCAAACTGAGACTGCAGAACAAGAAGAAAACAGTGCAATTATTTTTTTAAAGCATTTATTTTGTAGTAATTAAAAATCTTCAAATTTAGACTATGTTCTTACATTAAGCAAACCATATTGACAGAAATTTCCCAGTTCTAAATGACTTTATTGCAAGCTATTACATAACTGGACAACTATTAATCTTTAAAGAAAGGTGAGCAGTGTGTTCCAACAAAACTTTTTATAAGTATTCAGAACATCAATTTAACAAATTCTAACTTGTACCTTGTTTTTAAGCAGACTTACTGTTTTTTAATTGCTGAATGCAATAATTAACAGTTCATTATGGAAAAAGGGTACCTTTTTCAAATGGTATTGTACTTAATGACATGATTTTATTGACTATTTCATTTCATAAATATCCCATATATACTTAACATGTTAGAAAGTGAAAAATAGATTAAACACAACAGAAGTTGAAATTCCTCCCAAAGAAAACATTAAATAAACAAATTAAAACACTTTTTCAATCTATTAAGTGTTTTCATCAATGAAATTCAGAGGTACGCATAAATTCTTCTTCAAATTTATCCTCACTATTAGAGTAAAATTTCATTTCTACCAGATACATTTTAAATAAAATCAATATTTTTTTTTAAAATTTATTTTAAATAAAATAAATCAGTAAAATAAATCTTAGAACCAAGAGGATCAAGAGGATTTCACTAAGGTAGAAGGAAATAACAATCTTTAAAGAATATATGTAGGTAAAGATGGAAAAAACCCCCACTTTCCTTACCATATATCAGAAAAATACAAAACATTTGACACAGAAACATCTCCTTTAAATAATCCAATCCAATACTGCTATTCCAGATGATTAAGTCTCTACAAGCTATTTTCTGTTATGCCATGATACTATCAGGCAGCTGATTGGTGTTATCTTATTTCTTTGCAAGGCAATGACTCCTGAAAGAACATTTTCCATGGTTCTTTCAGGATCTCTGTACAAAGGAAAGCCAATGTTTCAACAGAAGCAGCTTATGAGCTGTGATTTTCCCAAATTCCTGCAGGCACATCAATTTATACTTAAAAAATTCCCAAATAGTGCTGGTCAGAAGTGGCGACATAGCACTCTCTACTTATTGATCCAACCTGAGTATCAGGCCAGAGTTAATTGTTTACAGCATTAATTAATATGCGTCCAAGTCATGCATGGGTAGCTCATTATGGCAAATACAGTAGTGTAACATAATGTAATTTTATATCATACAAAGAAGCTTGAATAGACATTCAAACAATATATGTTACTTCTTACAGCAGTATGATCAGCTTGCATTCCAATAAATTTGTTAAGATAAAGTCCAAAGTAAACAATCTAAAAATTCTGGATACAAAATGCTCCTTTTCTTAATTGGAAAGTGTAAAGGTGGGAAATCAAGATTAAAGTCTTGCAAAGATAATCAAACAGAGATCTGTATTGGAAAAAAACCAATTTCTTTTAGTTTTATACAAGAACTAGGACCAATATGTACTAATATGGCTTTTTTTCCTTTCCTACTCTTACTCGGTCAAAGTTTGTTGTTGCTCAGCTTAATTACTAGTTCAGTTCAACTACCGCAAGATTTTCTGCCATTTGAATTGCTCCAAAGCAGTCACTTTTCTTTTTAAGCTCGGCACACTGATCAATAAATGAAGTGATGAAGTCAGTTTGCCTTAGGTAATTCAGCTATTTTGTTTATCATAGTATTTTGCCCCTATTGGACATCAAAAACTCCCTGATAGAACAATTTACTTTGAACATTAAAGATTTTCCCAGCAGTAAATCTGATGTCACCTTAAAAACACACTGTAAAACAAGCACAGTATTTAACAAAACTACTTATTAAATTTAACTGGGCATGAAAGCAACTGTGGTAGTATTATATACCTTTTCACTTACAGTTTTTATTTTAATTACCTTACATGTCAAAACAAATCTTGTTTATCAAAATAACATTAAGTAATATTGAAACCTTTTCAGTTTACATAATTACGATAGTATTTTCAACAAAATTTTCAAGAATATGTATATTAATATGTACTAACTCTATATATATACACATAAATAATACATACATATTCCTAAATAAAGGTATGCTTACTGGAAAATATTTCTCCCAAAGAGATGAAATGCTTTAAAATCTTATAATGAATCAAATGGAGATCAAACAGCATCCAGTCATTCCACGCAGGTAGGATTTAAACATTCCCTTTCTGTTACGTACTATGACAAGTATGTATAAAGTCTATTACATGTTCTTTGTTATACCACAAAGGACTAGTTACATACCTTATCAATACATAGTATTAAATACTAAAGCAAACCGGTGTCTACTAAACTTAGGCACCTTTGACTCCTGAAATTAAGTTAATAACTAAAAATATTTTTTAAAACAATTACAATTTTCACTTATCTATGGCTTAAAACTTCTTACATTTTTACATTCTAACGATGCATTATACATCGAATTCATAGTATTTTTTTTATAAAGATAAGTCACTAAATTTTGCTATAGCAATTGGTGATACAGTACATATCCAAGCAAATCTTTTCTTTCTTACAATTCATAAAACAAAAGATAGGAACAATGGAATCTTTTTATACTTTATTATAAACAAATCTAACATACCGAAATGGAATATAATAGAACTATTTCCATCTCACAATTTCAAGTGGGAAATAAATCAATCAAAATTTACTTTTATACTATATGCTGTCACCAGAATCCTGAAATATTAAAAATACAATGTGAACAGAGACATTATTTATTGAATAGAAATTAGTGTTAAAAGCACTTGTGCACAACCTTTCCAGTTAAAACACTGTTTTCATCTAAATGGGAACCAAAGGTTTTTTTACTATAGTATGCATATGTCTACCAAAGCTTACTGTTTTATTTCCAGGTGTCTGTCAACAGTCCTTTAAAATGTCTATGATGGCTACATACCAATACCTGTGGCTGCTGGGAAGAACCAATTTTTAGCTGAATTCAAATCTACTGGGATTTGAATAGATACAGTTCAAATTATTCAGCATCTTGTTAGTGAATCACATCAGCAATTATTACTATTGTGTTGGCAATATACCTAGTCTGTTTCCATGGCATGCCATGCACTCCTAGACACTTTGGGAACTGCTGTTAAGACGAACAATCACCAAACGCTAACATCAGAATATAATAGTTTGGTCGCAGATATTTTAAGCAGAATGAAATGGAAAAAATTTCAGCAGGAAACAAGATGCCTGAGGGAGGGAAGGTGCGGGAAGAAGGCTGGAGACACAGAAGGTATGGGAAGAAAGATGGAAACTGAAGCTTAGAAAGCCACCCTATGCAGCATGAATGAACATGAGTTAATCCTGAAGAAGAGTAGATGATTTGGAAAATTATCAGAGTAAAATGTCTGCGTAAATTTCTATATAAAACGAAAGCAAGACATTATGAAGAACAATTCCGGAGATGTTAATTGGCATGCTTTAGATGTACAGGATAACAATTTTTTCATTTGAAAAAAGGATTTGCCACTCTGCTGACTTGTTTAGAAACCTGGTAGCCCGCTTGACAACAACATCCATATGTGAAAAATTGTGATTGTATATGTAAATTCAACACCCAAGAAACTAGCGCAAGGAACACATTTTTCTACTCCCCTGACCATTTCACTTTCTTGCGGCATTACTCCCCTCTTTCAGAGTTTATCAAATTAAGCCCTCAGGCTTTGGCATGCAGAGGATCTCTGGCCTCTCATTGTGTCAATGACTGTTGACAGTCAGTCAGTGACATTATCTAGTTTTTGTTATATATTTCTCCCTCTCCTGTACACACACACAAAATTGATACTTACAGCTGCCTAAATTTCCGTGAGAGTAGAGATATATCTTCTCCAGATTACTGTTACAAATACCGGATTAGAGGCAGGTACATTTCAATAAAGCCTTATTATTACTATTTCCTCTTCCTATTCCAGCTCAAAAGAAAATATAAGTATATAAATAAATGTATTGTAAAAGCCTTAATGTGCCGAAATATGATTTCAATCAGAAATTTGAAAGTACCTCCTGAGTATATTAAAGCTAATCCCCACAGCAATATGCTACTGAAAAAAATTGCCTTGCCTTGGTACAATCTTTCTTGCATTCATTGTCAATATTAAACATGCAAACAATGCTATGCTAATATGTCAAAGAACACTGTAATTGTATCAGACAAGGAAGCGGTCTGAAAATACCTGCTACAATTCGAGAATGAGACCTGCATTGCACGTAGCCACTGAGGGGACTGATCAGTAGTATGGCAAATCTAGGGGAAAAGGGTCTGCAAAGGACAGCATATCGCTAATTGATCACGAGTCAACAGCTCCATATTAGAATATATAAATAGAAATGTCATATGCAAAAAAAGTAATCCTTGTGCTCTGTTCAGCTACTAAAAGCTGTGTATGTTCAGTTAAAGAAAAATGCTGCCCCTGTGGTCATGATCACTGCTATTGAAATCTGGGGCAGCTCATTCCGTATTGATTTTCTAGGTTCAACCTACATAGCACTTTGTCTCCGCCTCACCCTTACTGGATGATAACACTTCCGTTGTTTCCTCAGTTTCTTGGTTTTTCTATTGCTGAAGCATACTTCCCTTGTACCCTTAAATTTGCTTTGCAAAGTGTAATTCAGCTTGACTGTTGTCAACTGTCCTTTTGATCCTATGCTTTTCTGACCTCTAAAACTAAGCTTCCTGGCTGATGCACCTCTTTTTCCATTCTTCCATAGGCTCTCTGCTTCCACCCAATATCCATTTTGAAGAGGTTGAATAAATATGCAGTTCCATCTATCCCTCTCCCTGATAAGTCTTACTTTCCTTCCAAACCTGCGTTTGCTTGGAATGCAGGTTTCAGAGTTTTTGCACCTCCAATTCTGACTAAATAAGGTCTGTGGGTATTTGCTATTCAAGCCTTGTCAGTACAGCTACACTCACAAATGACTGACTGTAATTTCTCAGGGTTTGTCTGGTATCTGCCATTGGAGTGGGTACGATCCATTTTCCTTGAGTAAAATCACCTCACCACAGCAAATGATCCCAGCTGACTCTCAGTTCCCTTAAACACATTCATATATAAGCACAGAAGACCTGGATTACCCTCTTCCTAAAATTATACTACTGTTAATGGGTAAAATAAAAGCCACCCCTAAAAAAAATAAATTAAAAGCAACCCTCTTACTAAAATACATGATATTGCCATGATACAAAGATGATTATGCAAATATCTAAAATATTGATACACTCTAACCTGGAAAATAATAGGAGGTTTTGGAATGGCTTTCTGATATGTTCCTATCTTTTCCCCTTACACCCAGCCCTCTGCTGTGTGACTCCAGTGACTTCCTTTTGGCACCTGCTAAGTGACTTGACACAGCACAAAGAAAAAAGGCAAGACGTATTTTCTGAAATAATGCCAACAAGTTCAGCATTGGTCCCGTGAGACTCAGGAACATATGACACTTATGTTCAAAGGAAGAAAAAGCACAAAAATTGAATTGGTGTACCATACTTCCATTAACCATTACAGTCTCAGATGATAGAGCATGTAATTAATCACAAAAGAAAAAGACTAAATCCTGTCATTCAGAATGTAACCTACAGGTTGTCTAAATGTCTTTGAAATGATAATGTGGATTGACACAGACAAATCTCGATACCAACGTGAGAGCTTTTCTCTGTGTTCTGATAGGTGATAGAAGGATTACAGTCTCATTTTAATACAGTCAATATACTCAATTATAGTCTATATAGTCAATTAATTGCAACCAACTCAAGTAGATTTGCTGTGTTACTGCTTTATATAATGTGATTTTATATGGACTAAGACTTTCTAATCATGACATAGAATTGCTCTGACATGAAAAGTTTTAGAACAATTTGTATGTATGAATATAAGAAAACCATAAATCTCGACAGCAATCCACATCCAAAAATCAGTTGCTGTCTTATTAGTCAAGACTTATTTGCACCATAAATGCTTAAAAATATCCTGAGAAGTGTAACAGTAAGACATAAAACAAAGTTCTTTAAAACACAGTTTAGAGGAAGCAATATGCAGAACTTTTGCTTTGAAACGAGCAAGTTAATGCTTCACTGTTAATATTTTTTCACTAGTGTTTACAGCGCAATTCTACTCTGAAAAGCGACTGTGTAAAAATGGCACGTCTTTAATGAACAAAGCTGTTCTATGTATATCAGAGACAGACCTCTTCTTTAACTGAGAAACACACACTTTTACTACTTTTTACTCTAATTAGCCTGGAAAAACAACATAGTAGACAGAAAGTGAGCTCAATTTTATTCCATTCTCTGACTTTATACACTGATTGTTACATCTAATTAGTTACTTACGCCAAATTAAAAAAAAAAAAAAGGAACAAAGAAGACACAAAGTATCTAAGGATATGGTTTCTAGAAGTGGAAATGCCCAGGGGGAAGGGAGGGAGATTTAAAAAAAAAAAAAAGAGAGAGAGAGAAATAAAAGAAAAAAGAAAAAAGGTAAGAATTATTGAGTTGCCAATGAAAAATATTTTTATAGACTTTACAGCTTTTTTTTCTTAATAGTATTTTGTCCATCAAAGTACTGTGCATAGAAAAGAGAGGAAAACCACATTTTTCACAGACAGCCTCTGACATTTTGGTTTTGTTCATTCCAACTAATTTCATCTTCAGTTTTTGGAAGAGCTCACACTTTTTATTCTTGTATTGTGTTGACAAAGAAAAAAAAGTCTTTTTTTGTTAAATCTCTGTCCTTGAAAAAACATACATTTGTTTTAAATTTTAACAACAATCAGAGATTTAGAAAAGGATTTCTCAGTGAAAAAAAATTAAACTTGTGCCAAATTACATAAAAATCAAAATTCCTCTCTAACAAATATAATCAGTTACATCTGGTAAATCACCATTTTCAAGGGTATGCAATAAGCATTATTCTTACACCTCTTAGTGAAAAAGTAAGCTAAATGATTGACCATTCTCAAACATTCCCAGAGCTCTAAATATTTGTATAGGCTATGTATACAGAGCCCAATTCTCTTTCTAATTTAAAAATATTAAATACATAGTTTTATAGAGGAAAATAGCAAAAGTAGTTGGGAGGAAATTTGGCCATAGCGGGTATACAGAACATTGTTTTTCTATGTATTTTTGAGTATTTAGTTATTTAACAATTATTGGCATTTGGGTAGTTGAGAAAGAAATACAGCCTTATAGCCAGTAATTTTGGAGTACAAAATTATTGGTATAGCACATCATTAAAATATGCCCAGTTACCTGTAACATGCAGATATTTTTTTTAAAAATACCATGTGCATGATTACTTATATATAGGAATATAGATGGCTTAAAATTCACATAGCATTTTAAGCACTAATTCACTTTACGTTTGATAATTTAAATATTTACTGTGAAAATATATATTGAGTTTGATATGTTAGGAAATACAACTTCTGATTTAAGAACACCTGCAACTACTTGTAAAGACTGATTTGTGATTCTTTGAACAACTACCCTATTTCTACAAGGATATATTATGAAGAGATCCTCAATCTCAGGTTACTACACTTAAGTAAAACCTACAAATAGACACCAAGCATGTAGCCATTTGAGTACACATTAAAAAAAAATAAGATATTATTCTTCCAACAACTAAATTGCACAATTATTCAACATTGTAATTAAATTGCATTTTGACATGCCAAATATCATCAAACATCCAAACCCCAAAGCAGATCTTTAATAGTTTAACTATTTAAAATAGCATAGTAAAAATCTCTATTCATAAAAGGGAAACATAGATGATCAAGTTGTATATCTTGTATTAAGAATTTTAATAATTAAGTATTTGAGTCTATCAGTTGCACATTTACAATGTCTCAGAATGCACCTTCCATAAGAATTTCCTTCCTTCCTTAATATTTTATAGCCATACTTAACAGTTGGATTGCTATATATAAACAATGTATATTCATATAACGAATGAAGTTGTTAAAAACTCTGTTAGATTACAAAATGCTGATTATAATAAATGATAGATTATAATAAATGTTAGATTATAATAAATATTAGATTATAACATTACTGCAAGCTTAAGGAAGTTGTTACAGAACGTGTAAGAGAAAACAGAAAGCTTGATGCAGTTAACATTTCCAGCCTTTATAAGACTTGTACTTATACTATCTGAAGGTCTGACTAATGAAAAAAAGGATTGTCAGTATAAGTGCACAAGTCATGTGAGCTATCTAGCAGAAAGAACAAAGTAATGCCATCAACCCGGAATTTCAAATTCATTCATGAATTTCTCCGTCCTATGCCACCAGTCCAGATGGATACAAAAGAAAATCAAACCTTGTATTTCTAGACTGGTATACAGGGAATGAGATGGTAAAGAAGTTTTGCTATTTCTTCCCTCTCTCACCTTTTTCATTGTACTGAAATAATTGGTATGATACACTTCACTTCATCTTTTTCCTTGTCATGTCTGGAAGAAACACTATCTAACCAAGATCAACTTCAAAAAAACAAACAGGTAAATGAACAACTGAACAAATGTATGAGAAAGCAATATGCTCAATACAAGTAGGTATTTAAAGGTGACCTTAGGAAAAATTATTTTTGAGAAATGCACTATGTTTTGTACTCTGTCTAATCTTATTTCTGGTATTTTCTTATTCTTTGTTAGAAAATCTTCAAAACCAGCAAACTGCACGTCTCAGAATACAGAAAATCAATGAGAAAATGAAGGTATTAACATAATAATATGTACTCTCCCTACTGCAAAAACATCTACATCAAGCACAGCTTTTTTATAGTATTTAAATTAACATATTCTTACATTTTCTTGTATGTTTATATGTTTCTAATATTCTTCCAATTCATTGTTCCAGTTTCAGTCAAAACTATTTTGGATGTAGCCAGGAACATGTTCTTCATGGCACTTCAGAATTAGTTTGCATTTATAACACACTTTGAATACTACTGTTCTATAGACTCAGTTCTGCATACAAAGTTAAGAAACATTCATTAACATCTTCAGCTACCCTTCACTCTCGTCTCTCTGTATAGTATGTCAGTTGTATTACCCCTTTGCTTTGCTCCCTGAACTCATTTCCTAGCAATTCCCAGTGCCGGTTTTCTCTTTGTTTTTTCTATTTCATCTTCTGTGCATATTCAACTGCATACTACATGGGAAATGTGTGACTGAAATGACTATATTCATTATAGGCTTGTTGTCACCCCTCACTTTTATTATGTTAATATAAAATTATTCTTCTCCTAAATTAAATCCCATTCTATAGCAATTTGATTCTTTATATATGCTTTCTGCCTTCTCTTCCTCCTCTTCGCTATTTTCCAGAATCCTGAATCAATAATAGCCAGACTACCATCCTTCCAGTTGCAAAGCCTGTGTGATTATCTTTAACAAGAAGTGCCTGTCAAAAGATTTGCAAGCTTTTGGCAAGTGCATTTGTATATATTGAGTCTAGCAGCTCTACAAAGACATTAATTAAGAAATAGCTGGGTTTTTAAAAAAAAAATAAATATATGTACCATAAGTTAAAATAAAACAACACACAAATGGAACTTATTAAGTACGTCTGTTGACAAAGGAATACAGTGGGAGCCGGAACTGAATCAGCTCATTCTATTCTTTCACACTAGTGCTACGCTTTCAGCGACAATCTAAGTATAAAGGTGACAAACACACCTCCATTTCACCACTATAGGAAGAGCATGAACAGCCACGCAAAGCAGCTCTATGATGCAAGGACTCGGTAGCTGTTTTCTGACCAGGACCATGAACTGCAAGGGACTATTCCATACAAGACAGAAACCACCCCTTGCATTATAGACTGCACACAGTTCTATGATTTTCTAAGCTTCAGCATTTCCTCTTCCAGCTGTTTGTGGACCTTCGATTCTTTCTTAATGCTCTGTTGTCTTTTCCATGCTCCTCACAGAGTGATTTCCAGGTTGCCTTAAAGTTTGCGTTCCTCATCCTGATTGCCTTGTGTCTGCTCTGCAAATGTTTCCGTAAAATTACATTCATCCAGGCTGTGTTTCCTGAACATACACATATCCTTCCCTCAGTCTTTTCCTTGCTAATAACTACCATCCAACCATTTCAGATTACACAAATTAACTCACTTGGAGAATTTTGTTATAAAATACATAGATCACAACAGCTCATCTCTAGTCCTTGCTTTCTACAGCTGTCCTATTTACATGTAACTGTACTCAGATGAACCCTCTTATTAAGAGTAAATTCCTCCCCCTCTCTGTAACTTCTAATCAAACACCCAGATAGAACTCTTGATGTGTCCTTGAAGTTTCTTGGTAATCTCTCAAAATCCTGTAAATATTATGAATTCCAATATATGGAAAAATATCTCTAATAATGTTCATCGTACTCCACAGCATACTCCACATTTATGTCAACTATTATGTCAACTTTAGCACCTGCTAAGTGCTGTACTCTACTGTGTCATCTCTGTACCCACAGAGAAATCTCCCTGGAATCTAAATCCTTCTTGAATCTGATAGATACATCAAGCAGAAAGTTATTGTCACTAACTTCTTGCCACAGGCACATTCGCTAAGCAATGTCATCCCTTGAGATAAATGATAGCACTTCTAAAAAATTTTACTGAATATTACTGAATAAAGCCAACTGTTAACAACACGTGCTTAAAGGGGTTATTTCAGGTTATTAATAAATAAATATTAACAGCAGATCATTTAGCATTTTATGTAGATTTTATATGTTTGGTAGGTAACATAACATTCCGATTAATACTAAAGTTTCTGTTCATTTGAATGGATGTTTTTAAAAAGAATAAAACTATGAAAATATTCAACTGACAAAAACCAATATAAGCCTGCATGTATGTCAGGTAGCAGTGAGAAGGGAATACCACACCTACTAGAATTTTGTAAGTAAGTAGTGTATAGCAGCTACAAGAAGCCATGTAACATTCAATACATGTCACACGATGCAGAAAGGGAGCGATCCTTGCAGAAAGTGACGACGTGTTGATTATTCCTAAATGTAAGCTATCTTATGCTGGAAAAAAATCCCCCTACGCAGTTTGTAAGAAAGAGGTAGCCAGCTAAATTGAGACCTACCCGTAAATTTCAAGGAAAACTGAGATTTTCATGGACAATTTCATTGGTAAAATCTCTACATATTGTTAAACTCTGTTAAAGATTTAAATTTTGCAGAATGGAACGAGGCAATTCAGCATGCAACAACACATCAATAAATGTAAATCATATATTGCATACAACTTCTCTGAGGCCAAGCTAATTAAAGAATGAAACCACACCATATGTTAAAAATTCATTTCAAACTTTTGTGGAACTAGGACCATGAACAATTAACATGCAGAAACCAAACACGATAACAACAGCCTTTCCTGTCACAAACATTGTAATTACTTCCCTATTCCATTTCTCACATGCAGCTGCCACCTTAGTCTTGGGACAGCCTAGGTTACTATGTCTCTATAGATACAAAAACAATAACACCTATGCTTTGTGGTGGCGTTCAAAAGGCTATATCCAAGGAGAAAAAAAATAAATGTTGCTATTCAAATATTTTAAAATACAATATATAAAAATATAGACCAGTATTTAAAATTCTATTTTAATTAATCACTTGTTTTGATGACAATTTACTTTAAAGAAGTCACACTATTTCTCATTTGCCAGGGAAATCATATGAATCATTACTTTTACTGATACGTATAACTATTTGGCATGTAAAATGTGAAAGCAATGCAAAAAATGGCTGAAAACACATTGAAGATGAAGTTTCAGTGACAAAAACTGCAGAGGCAGCATGGATCCAATAAGAAAACTGATTGTAGTAGAGAGCAAGTTGTCTCTGATCTTGGGAGAATGTTTTTGGACACCTAACAGCTTTTTTATTACTGCGGCTGATTAAAATGAAAAGCCTTACTACTAAAATGTTCTTTTTGATGAGTTTTTTTGCCATGAACTATAGACCTTGCAGTCCAGTGGGATACAAATCCTTTGATCCTGTGCAGTCACATAAATTCAAAGTCGTAAAACAACATTGAATTTGATTTTATTAGTGTGGTTGACGTTGCCAGAATTGTAATACAACCTTGTTTTTCTTCTCTTTTCTTCCTTTTCTTTTGGGGAGGGGGTGGAGGGGAAAGGAGAGTTTACTGTCAACATTGCTTCACAGTATAAAGAACTAATTTCTTTGGCAACCAGACTCCAAGATTAAGCCATTATAACAAAGCTTTGCAACTACACAGGAAAGTAATGATATATATCACGTTCTGCTAAGTTGCAACCAATGATTTTGTTGAAGCAAAAGTCGAAGCAAAAAGCAGTGTAAGCACAGCACACGGAAAACACTAAGCAAAGATAAAGTTTTATATCTAAAGAAGGATAATGGGCAACAATGAATACTACTTTTCAATGGGAAATATTCAGCCAAATAGTGCTATAAATTTACTATGAGAATAAAATAAAGGAACTCTACACGTAGGAATTGAAGATTTTCCTTCTTTATGAACATAATTTTTTGTCTCATACCTACACTGAGGAGATGACTACCCTCTCCACCAATATTACAGAGTTCACATGTGCAATGAAAACAATTAAAAGATTCTGAGATGTAGCAAGCTGTTCACTTCCTATCTATGGAGGGAAATTAATTTTCTGGGGCCTTTTTGACACCAGATAGCGAAATAACAACAGAGGCTTGATTTTACTTTAAGGAACATAGTCACCTAAAAGAGTAAATCCCTGATGCTTACAATTCCCACATTCCTCACGTGATATAGAAAAGGACCTCAACATATCAAAACAAATGGATTGCTTGATGAAACAGTTCTACCTTCAACATAAAATATATTATACTACAAAAAATACTTTCTCTATAGCAAAGGAAATGAAGTCAGCTTCACATTCAGAAAACAACAGTTTTCATTAAGTAACACACTTTCTAAGGAAGGACAAAAAAAATCTATTCCTTTCCTCACAACCTCATTATAGAAAAGATTTTCTGAAATAGATATAAATAGAAAAGATACAATACTTACCTCAATTACACTGATTAAATAGAAAATTCAAACTGCAGATATCCTTGTCAAAGCAAAGTATATGAGGAGAAACTACGCACACAAGGTTATCTTTCATGACTTCTATCTTTAACCAGGAAGCTTCCAATTTTGCAGATATTATCATAAACTTTAGTGGTAAAAGCAGAAGACAGTCTTTAAATACTTATCAATCAGGCAACATTTAGAAGAAAACCCAACACTGTGGGTTCTTCTTTTTTAAGAACTTTTTTAAGAACTTTTTTAACTAGTCTTCTTTTTAACATTGTAGAGATGTTTATGCTACACTTGGCAGATAAAGATACCAGTACACTTATCTAAGATACAGCTTATGAACTCCAGAGATTCTGCCTGGATAACAGAATTATAACACCAATTATGGAAATGACTCTGTAATAGTGTAAAAGACATACCTACTTTAAACTAATGTATACTACACACTTATTATGCATCATCACATTCTTCTAGATGTTCCCATTATGGAATTTGAAGAAAATGTGGCATGCAAAAATATTTTAAAAAAAACCAGCCTTGTTCAATTACTCAAAATGGAAAACTACAAGTGTCACTGTCAGATCAACCTTAATTTTCTCCCTCTCCATCAACATATCCATGTAGTGCAGCTATGCAGAAACTTTCTCTTTGACAGATCATTCAGTGAACATGATGGGAGGTATTCCAGACAATAATTAAAAACTGTATTATGAAAAAGCTGTGAGCTTTTAAGACTTATGCATTATGTGTGCTGAAGTTGAAAGGTATGTAATTAACAAAGCATGGAACCTCAGGAACAGACACAACAGCATTATAGTAAAGGCACGATAATGCTGACCTGGAAAAGGAGATTCTATACTGCAGAGTTCCTGCAAGATGAGTCACAAGTCATTGTAGTCTGTTTCTCAAGTGGTAACCAATGATACACCTTATTTTCTAAGCAACTGTCTTGAGATTCTGGGATCCAGAGTTGCAAGGTTAAGTTAAAAATGAACTGTGATGTGAACATATATGCAAATGTAAGCATCCTAACAAGTATGTTATACCTTAGGTTTCTCTCCATAAAACATTATTATTATTATTATTAATAATAATAATAATAATAATATATGCCCATCTGAATACACATTGAAAAATTGAGTTTATATTTCCTGACAAATTAAAACTTGTGACACTGGAAAATCCATAATGAAACTATGTATACTCAGATCACATTTTGATTAATAAACAAGGGAGAGTGTTACTCACTGACCAACAAAAAAAAATCAAATACTGAATAGACTGCATTCATTCCATGATACATATTGTGGGGAAAATTGTCCACTTATAAGTAGAGCCTGTATTCTCATGGACAGATGCAAGATTCTGCAATCTATCTCTTACAGTATTCTGTCTTAACTTCTGGACTACTTCTTTCCCCCTCCAGCTTGCTAGTCTTGTCCTAGTAACTCTACTCACCACTTTCTACCTAAAGCTCCACGTCTCACATCTCCATACATCTTTCCAGCTCTTGTAGTCTGCTTCAAATTCCAGTGGCTTTTCTTTCACATTGCCTCATCAAAAAGGGAGTCAGGAGACAGGGTCCTAGCTTTCAGTTTCAAAGCATCCTTTGAAGAGTGATCTCCGCCTACCCAAGAGTAACTTGTGGCACCCATTAATCATAGAATCATAGAATGGCTCGTGTTGGAAGGGACTTGAAAGATCACCTAGTTTGTGTTATTTTGTAACAACTTTGGTGGCTTTCGTATCTTTAGTGGCTTTGTGGAAATGGCACATTAAAAATTTGGTCAGCACCAGAAAATGCAATACAACGAGCAGTAGATTTGCAAAATCAGAAGCTGCTAAAATCTCAAGTCTTTACTGAATATGAGAAAAAATAGTTTTGTTTCAAAAGTTCAACTTCTAATTTCAGATGCATTTTACCTCTATCAGCAAAATGTCCATCCTTGACAAATTTGTCCCTGTTCTAAAAACAGGAATATTAGAGCCAACAGTTTTAAAATATAGAAAATTATGTATTTCATTCAGAGAAATGGCTTACAGTTATTAGATTCAAATAAATATCCGGTGTAGTAAATTTCAAAAAGCAGGTAATTTTGAAAAGGAGGCATGGGGTACATGTTTTCCAAATCAAAATGGTAAGATAAAATTGATACTACTTAATTTTTAGTGGCTTTTATACTCATTTCACTTCATTTCTCTTGTAGACAATTATTTCCTATTTTACAGAGGTCTTCTAAGTCTGTCAAAATAAAATGTCGTCATGTTCACAGTATGCGTTCTACTTTATTCGCCTGAGTACATAACATATTTGCTCAAGGTGACGGGATAAATTAACTTGCACAAACTATGATAAATGCAGGGTTTTATAATGAAATTTTTTAGAAGAGTTTCATTGTAGCCCTAATTAAGCAGTGTTTTGTAATGTGTCTAAATTTGAGTAGGAGCTCGGTCTTGCTGAAGTTTTATGGCTATAAATTATCTTGTCAATCTCTACATACATTTTAACTATATAATACCATGTCTGTGTCCGTGTGCTGAAACAGAGTTGAAGAGATTTTTACTGTATTCAATATACGGAATATAGTCTGTTGTAACTTCTTAAATAAACAGGAGAATCCTTGGATCAACATGTGGAATTAACAGCATTCTGCAGCTGACATGAAGTCTAAACAATCCCAAGTTTTTACAGTGAAACTGTATTGATGAAAACAAGAGAGGCAATATAAGACACTGCAAGTAGCAGTGAAAAGAAACCAACACAAAGAAAGAAGTCTTCCTGGATAATCAAGGTATCTGATAAGAAAACGATCCATGAAGAATTGTTCCAAGCTTCCTTTCTGAATGAAGATACAATTGTTAACAAGTGGTTCCAAAGAGATTAAAGTGCATCTTGCTAGCTCGCTCTTTGTGTGCTTGTATGCGCCCTGTAGAAAGTTATTGTTTTATTGCTCTTGTCCTTTGTTACCTATCCCTAGTCTGCTACTGCACCTTCTCTAGCACTGTCCATGCAAATTTTTCGTTACGGGGTGATTTTTCCCCTGCTGGGATTTTTCTATTTCAGGAAACACATGCTTTAACGATAATCTTGCTCCCACTGTCTGGGAGCTTTAGGAGTACTGAAATTTATATTTTAATACAATTTCATAGGATTTCAGTCTCTTCTTTCTCACATTTTTTATGCTTTTCTCAATCTATTTATTTTCACTGTCTTGCACTGCAGAGAGGCTCCGCATGGAATAAGAATTCCTTCATTAGGACAAAGTAGCCAAGAAGATCCATAAAGACACACAGTACACACACAGTGGTGAAACCCTACATTTGCAGCTAAGCACAAAAGACTGAAACATTTCAAGTTAGGCGAGAGTAGTATCAATAATTAACCACAAACTGGGAGACCTTCATCAGTAACACCACATGGAAACCCTGAAAAGCCTGAACAGCTCATTAGGAAAGACTGACTAATAAACCCTTGCTGACCTTGGCTGCTCCTTTGAGCTGCAACTCCACTTCACCATACAGAAGCATACATGATACAGATTTTCTTCTATTTTTGCTTGCTGGGACATGAAAATCCATCAAAGAACGCAAAAAGCAGCTAGCCACTTTACAGATGCATTTCATCTTGTAAAGGTTAAAAACAACAATCTCAGCATCCTGAAGCAAAATTTTATTATCAAAAGTCAGCACATAATCTGCTTAAATGTTGTTTTGTTAAGTACTGAAAAGTATCAAAGCTTTCAACACTATTCGTCATTGTACTATTTGTCCGTTGGACATAGATTTCAAAACAGTGATTTCTAAGAAACTGTGAAATCTCTAGCCTATGCAAGAATTCATATACGTGCACAGAAAACTGGGGGTGAGGGGGAATTTTAAAATTTATTTTTTCCGGAAAGGAATGTTAAAGATCCCTACCTAAGAGCATCCAGGTCAGAAATTTTACACTTTGTTTTAATAGACTATATACAAAAGATAAGATTTAGACAAATTCAGATATTTTAAAATGTTTTGATTTGGTGGTAAAGCATCTAATTTCTGATGTTCTTTCTGAAGCTGAAATGAAATTTCACTTTTACATATAAGTAAAAGACATTTTAAATTGTCAAAGTAAAAACTAAATCACCCACTTCTATAAAAGAGGTTTTTTTGACAAGCATTCTGGCATACAACAGCTTTCAGCACTATTGATCATTTCCTCCCACAGTCAAATTACAAATTTCAAAAAGTAGCAGGGAGAAGCCGCACCTTTGGTTATACTCATGTTATAATTCAAGAGCAATGGAAGGATTCACAAAGGGAAGCACACTGACGATGAGGGAAAACCAATGGGAAAGTGAAAAGACAAAGTGCCAGGGAAGAACTTGTGAGCCATGAGAGATGTAAAAACAGATTTGTAAAAGAATGAAAAGGTCGTCACACAGTAAGGTTTTATTACTTCAGTAACTGAGAAAACACTTTTATAGCTTTGTAGTCCCAGTACAAAATAAAAATCCATCTTTTTGAAATTATAAGACAATTTTGACCGGTGCTATGACTTTCCCTTTCACGTTCCTTTTTCTTTCACATTTTTCAACCTTTTTCTGTGGCACTTCGAGGCACTGATCTTTAATCTCAATTTATGATATGAAATTGTCTTCAAAGTTCAGCCAGTTCTTCTGTGAAAAGGAAATTACTTTCTACCTACTTCTACATTTCAGCTCTTGAAACTTTCACAAAAATGCAAACATTACTAAGGAGACCACAAAGGTCACTATGAACACCCCATGATACATTCTTCTCTAAATGAGGCCAGCCTGTTCTTCCATAGTGTCACCGGCAGTTATACATCAACTGCATTACCATTCATTATTTCTTAAGTTTCAAGAATATGTTCATAACTGTGTTAGATGTAACTACAGGTATTTCTTTCTAAAATTTGCAATGAGATACTTTGAGAGACCTAGAACTATTGTTTTATTATATATAATATTTATTGTATAATTTACAAGCAAGCTATAGTTTACATTTCTACCAAATATCTATTATTGTCTTATAGAGTATATCATATAATGTGCATCAGTAGTCTGTTACAATATTTTGATTTAATGCTAAGTCATTGTCATCTACTTAGTTGGTTATTAGATACTGTAGACTTGGTATTGTAGGGAAAAATACTATTAAGACGATGACAGCTACTACATATCTATTGAGCAACTTAGATTCTGGATCCATAAAGTGTAATTTAATTTCTGATCTAAAACTCAGACCGCCCTAGATCCACAAATAATGGGCAGGATGTTACCACCACACACACTCTCACAGTTTAGAAGGAAGTATGAAACTTGCACACATATAGAGAAGCTGTGACATGCTCTGGGAACTTCTGAAAGACTTAGATGACATCTAGTGGGAGGAACAGGAAAAGTTAAAAATTCAACAGTGAAGAACAGAAATAGTTTGTCTTAAAAATATCTTATTCAATTTTTTGTAAATAATAGTTGAAAAATTCAAGAAATGCTTTGAAAACATCACCTAGTAAACGCAGCTAAAGTAAATGGGTAAAAACTAAGTATTTATGTCTACTATACATACCCTTTCTAAAGATTACCTTCAAGTGTATGATTCATTTGAATTATGTACATTAATAAACCCACTAAGAGATTTTCTTAGTTATTCTGATTGTTATGCAATATGATATGGTATGGATTCATCAATAATTGACTTGGTGTAATAAATTTTGTTATCTTAACTAATATGCAAGCTACATGACTAGAATTGATTTCAAGTGACATCAGAAAAAGGAACAAAACTTTAAGTTACTCTGATAACACAAAGATGGCAACATAAAGTAAACACAATACTGCCATTCATGCTCCCTAACCAGTGATTGTTTTACATCCTTCAAGACTGTTATATTCGCTGCAACTACAGAATCAGCACCAACCCTCTACAGAATCAGCACCAACCCTTTCAGTTTGACAGTATGGGTAAAACCCTGGTTGTAGTCTGGGTATTCCATTTGAAGTTTATAGGAAATTAATATAGCAATAACAAATCTTAAAGAATTAAAATCCATTAGGAATTTCATTCACATAGTCAAGGAGAAAAATAACTGCCAAAAGAAACAGTACAGAAGTATAGGACACTTCCTATTGCTAATGAGTAAAGAGATCTCTCACTTAAAAGCCACTATATGTAGGTTTCAAGGGACAGATTCTGGGTAACTTTACTTGCTTTTACCTTCAAAGGACAGTTTAATAATTTTTTGAGAACCACCCCCTACATCTGCTTTCCAGGGCTCCTTGAGATTTTTCTAGACATTTTAGGAATAACAAACAATAAGGGTCTCACTACTAATCTTTTACAGAGAAGATATGATGATCAACCTTCATAAATATATGACATGGGATTTGGATCAGTTTGCAAAAGAGCTGGTTCAGAGAAATTTCCTTTCCTTCAGTGCATAGTACAAAATCACATTTAACCCAAGCACTTCCAATAGTTGGGATACCTACCACCACATTTTTCTGTTATACCCTTAAAGAATAAAATGCAACAAGTTATTACATTAAATGACAACACAATTTTACTTCCTTATACATTCCCATATGAAATTTTATAATGTAAAGTTCCATATGTACAGCAGTATGTAGTAATTCTTTTTTTTAAATCTTAAAATATATCTTTTCCCTTCCTCCAAGTAATGAAAAGCCACAAGAAAGAGAGTATACAGACAATGCCTGGCCTTCTCTAATGCATTCCATTTCAGCAGTGCAAAAGCTGGTAACATAAAGAATGAACAAAAATCATGTCCCTTTGCTGTTATATTTAAATATTCAGACGAAGCGATTTCAGGGAAAAGCAATAATTTTTAAATTAATCATAACATCAAAAAAACCAACTCCTTTGAAATTAAAGACAAAATAATAAAGTCTAACAACAGAGATGCAGAGAAAAAATTTTGTTTTTAAAAATGTTTGAACATCAGGGACACAGAAGAAAGAACCTCTTAAAGCAGACAGGCTATAAAAAAAGGGTAAGAATATGTTTGAAAGGACACCCTTTCATTTAGAAGCAGAACTAACAATTTATAATTTACCAAAGCAGCAGGACCATGTAGCAGCATTTGACCCCCAGATTTCATCCACTATAAAAAATAACATGCTGCAGTAAGATTTGACATCCCCTTCACAAAATCAATAACTCAGCGTTGACCTTCTTTGGACACAGGACATATTAAGAATATAGGAATTCAATATTGTCAGCCTAAATGTTCCTTAGACTATTATTCTGGCACTACATAGGAATTTTCACATGGCATTCTACACATTCCAGAGAAATAAACAGCTCCAAAACAACTGTACTAACAAAAAGGATGCATCTGTGATGGGTCACACTCTAGTACAAGCAATTCATTGTCAAGGACATACAGAAAAAGAACAGGAACACTACTCAGATGGCACAGCATTCAGAAGTCCCGGAAGCATGTGATGCTATAATTTATTCATCAGTACTATATACCATAACCTGCGTGCAGATTCCATTTCAGGAAACCCTTAAAACACTAATTGCTGGAAATGGCATACTAGGGAAACATTTCTCAGTAATTTAGTCACTATTCATCTTTTATGAACCTGATGACTTACACCACGCTGGGCTGAGGTCCAAAAATCAAGCAGCACACTGTTGAAGGGGCATGGAGCAGTGGTAGTAGAAGCAACAAGGAAGAGACAATGAAGACACTCAGACTTGCAAAAAAACCGAAATCAAAACAAAAAGCACCATACAGGAAGCAGGCATTAGCCTCACACTCTGTATTATATGTGTGCTAGCTTGCATTTCTCTGTGCTGAATTTTAAGAGATGCTGCACACACCAGAGACTCTTTGCCTGTCCTGTCCTGTCCACTCTTCAAGCTGCTACCATCATTCCACCCCTGTCCACTCAAAGACCTCACTGAGCTTTCTCAACTTCATAGGTTTTACGACCGTTCTGTCCTGGCCTTTGGGCAGACACAAAGATATAAATACTCTGTGTAATACAAATACTGTACTTTTTCTAGTCTCATGATTGCTATATGTGATCTGCCTAATGACGTGGTTGATGTATCACTATACTGTATTATCAGACTTCCTGTGTTAGTAAATTTGGGTTTTTCCATTCTATTTGCTTTAATGACGACAAAGAAAATACGGAATGTTTTGTACTTGATGACTTGTATACTAGGGATTTAGCATATGGACCTATGTACTCAGGGAGCTGGCGGGAGAACTCACCAAGCCTCTCTCCATCATTTGTCAACAATCCTGGTCAACAGGGCAGGTACCAGATGACTGGAGGGTGGCTAATGTGACGCCCATCTACAAGAAGGGTCAGAAGGAGGATCCGGGGAACTACAGGCCTGTCAGCTTGACCTCGGTAGCAGGAAAGGTCATGGAGAGTATCATCTTGAGTGAGCTCTCACGGCCAAGTGCAGGGCAGCCGAGGGATCAGGGCCAGCCTGCATGGGTTTAGGAAAGGGAGGTCCTGCTTAACCAATCTGATCTCTTTCTATGACCATGTGACCCGCCTTCTGGGTGCAGGGAAGGCTGTGGACGTTGTCTATCTGGATTTTGGTAAGGCCTTTGACAGCGTCCCCCACAGCATTCTCCTGGAGAAGCTGGCGAATCATGGCATAGACAAGTGTACTCTTCGCTGGGTTAAAAACTGGCTGGATGGTCGTGCCCAGAGAGTTGTGATTAATGGGGTGAAATCCTCTTGGCGGCCTGTCACCAGTGGTGTCCCTCAGGGCTCAGTTTTGGGGCCAGTTTTGTTTAATATCTTTATCAATGATCTGGATGAGGGGATTGAGTGCACCCTCAGTAAGTTTGCAGATGACACCAAACTAGGTGGGAGTGTTGATCTGCTTGAGGGTAGAAAGGCTCTACAGAGGGACCTGGACAGGCTGGATCAATGGGCCAAGGTCAATTGTATGAGGTTTAATAAGGCCAAGTGCCGGGTCCTGCATTTTGGTCACAACAACCCCAAACAACCCTACAGGCTTGGGGAAGAGTGGCTGGAAAGCTGCCCGGCAGAAAAGGACCTGGGGGTGCTGGTGGACGGCCAGCTAAACATGAGTCAGCAGTGTGCCCAGGTGGCCAAGAAGGCCAACAGCATCCTGGCCTGTATCAGGAATAGCGTGGCCAGCAGGAGTAGGGAAGTGATCGTGCCTCTGTACTCGGCACTGGTGAGGCCTCACCTCAAGTACTGTGTTCAGTTCTGGGCCCCTCTGTACAAGAGGGACGTTGAAGTGCTGGAACGTGTCCAGAGGAGAGCTACGAGGCTGGTGAGGGGTCTGGAGACCAGGTCGTATGAGGAGAGGCTGAGGGAGCTGGGCATGTTTAGCTTGGAGAAGAGGAGGCTGAGGGGAGACCTCATTGCCCTCTACAACTACCTGAAAGGAGGTTGTAGAGAGGTGGGTGTTGGCCTCTTCTCCCAGGTGAATAATGACAGGACCAGAGGAAATGGTCTGAAGTTGAGGCAGGGGAGGTTTAGATTAGATATTAGGAAGAATCACTTTACTGAAAGAGTGGTCAGGCACTGGAACAGCCTGCCCAGGGAGGTGGTTGAGTCACCATCCCTGGAGGTGTTTAAGAAATGTGTAGATTTGGCACTTCAGGGCATGCTCTAGTGGCCGAGATTGTAGGGGGTTTTTTTGTGTGTATATGGTTGGACTCGATGATCTCAAAGTCCTTTCCAACCATGAAGATTCTATGATTCTACGATTCTATATTAGAACACAGTGCAGCTATGCTTAAAAGTATATCACAATTGGCAAGAAAAGGATATGCTGTTAATTTTTCTTTAAACTAGGGCTGCTTAACAAATTCACTTTAAGTTATACTGCCCTTTAAGCTACTGATTTTATGATAAAAAACTTCCTGTAATATTTCACTTTGCTTAGAAGAGTCTCTCATGCCAAGGGGAAGTGAGTTCTAATATTAAATTTTATTATTTTTGATTTTGACAATTAGACTGTTGGTCAAGTTTACACTTACAAAACCAGAAAGCAATAAAGACTGTTCAATAAAAAATTTCAGATAGTCTCACAAATGGAATTACTATGCTTATTTTTCAGTCTAAAATTACAGAAAACTGCTTCTACAGAAGCATGTTCCACTGAGAAGGAGTAGTTAAATGCCCGTGCCTTAATATAATAAACAAACGTAAAATTGCTGAGTTAGAGCAAAGAACTTAAGAGTTAAGCAAGAAGCAAAACTACGAAGGTGAAACATGTAAAACTGTTTTTTGGCATCATATACGAGTGCATGAAATTTAGAGAGAGTATGGATTTTAGCTAGATTAATTTTAACTGAGTTGGCAGTCAACTGAAAACATCTTTTAGAAAGAAACAACTAAATTCTTAACATTTGAGGGAAAGTCTATGTTTGCACTACTTAAATCTGTAAAATGCACTCAAGCCAGAGAAAGAAGAAAAATCATTACAAAAGTATACCTTTAATGTTTCAATTTCTTCTTTGTGTTCCCTCTTTAAATGCAAAATGGCAGCTTGGTACTCTGTAAAAATAAAAATGTACATTCCATTAGAGTCAGAAAACAACGTGCCATCTTCAGCACAGTATATTTCACACAACACCACTGGGCCCAGAATGCAGATGTCGGCTCCCAAATAAAAGACTGTTTAGAATGGTGATGGAAAAGAAAACCCGAACACAGTAATTAGCATTATTTTCTAAGACCACATGACCACACTTTCCATGGTGTTTCTGAGAGGAGAGGATAAAGCGAAGAGGTCTTCCATGCCGAGAGGCGAAAATGGGGGGAAGATGCGTCAGACTGAAATAACAGGAGGAAGCTAGTTTTGCTTAACTTTGCAGATAAATGTAGAGCTGATATTATGACATACACATGCATGCGCACGCACACCCCTGAATTCTAAAAAACCACGCATTAAATACAATGATTTAAACTGAACTGTAAACATACAATCACTATACACAGGCAAATTGGATAACAGAGCAATCACAAATACAAATAAAGACCTGGAAAAGTACCCAACAGCAAGAGGTACAAAGAATTCCTTGTCTATATTCTATCAGATGAAGATTAATTACAGAGATTAAGTACCTTCACAGGGTACTAAATAGCTCTTCCATTTAGAGAGAATATAACAAAATCCAAAGTATAATAAAATTAAAAGCATGAAACTTAAAGCCAGAGAAATTTAAATCAGCAATGAAAAAATCAGGAGGCTGGGCATTGTTTACACAGGTTTAGTGATGGCTGTAATGTTAAGGTGTAGAGTTACCAAATGAATCTCTAGAACCTGGGTCTCATGCTACAGTTTCCCTCAATCCATACCATGGCTGCATTTGGCCAGACAAAGAAAGACAAGACCTTCCATTACAGCTGCGTAATGACTTAAGAGAAGCCTGTCTTCTGTAAGACATTGCCCCAGAAGCTACAGCCCTCCTAAACAAGCAACTGGAGTTCATTCTTAGACCATCGAAGCCCCACTTCTATCTGCTTCCAAATCAAAATTCATCCGAAAGTGTATTTCCAGTTCCCTGGCTTGGCTTCTGCTTCCTTGACTAGAAAAGGAATTAAAACCTAATTTAAACAAGGACTGAAAATAGTCCAAAGACTTGAAATTTTACTGTCAATGTTCTTTAACTTTATGGGGTTTGTATGGTCCCTAGAATAATAGAACCAATAATACGGCATTAGAACATCAAAGCATGGACCAAAGCACGAGAACAGGACAATATTCCACTGGTTAGGTGCTTTTTTCTTTTTCTTCTTTTTATCTTTTTTCTCTTGAGAGCACATGGAGGAAAGACAAAAGATAACCTGGTCATCACCCTGAAATCTGTATGATACGGAAGCTTGTAATTAATGCAAAGCTATTTTTTTTCAAACACAGGTGAAGCTATATGCAAGCAGTTGTTTTGATATACAAAATCAAAAGGAAAAGGGATTTATATTTTTCAAGACACAAAGTAAAAGCTTGGGTGATTCCAACTAGTAATAATATCTATCTAAACTATTCCTTCCTCTCTAATGGGCCTCTACTTAGAGCTTTCCAGCATGGGAAAATTGCCTGACTGCTCTGCTGGAATCACAACTGGATAGGTTTATGGACTTTTAGATTTTCTGTTGTTAATTCCTTTGACTGGTTGATATTCCCTCCGGATACAGGCTCAGCTTATCCATTCACCTAAACAGGACTTAACAAAACAGTTGCCTCAGGTCCCCAGAAAGAGTTGTGACCCTTCTGGCACCTCAGCTGGTTAAGCGCTTACTCAGTTTGCAAGGCATGAACCTTATGAACATCCTGACTTGAAGTTTAGCTCTTTAAGATCACATGATAACTGAAGCAAACAACAGGCTTTGAAAATGCTGCTAACAATCAGTTCTTAGTTTGGCTAACAGAAGGATACAGATCTGTCTTAACAACAGATCTACTTTCTGTGTGGGACTGCACAATGTGTGACATTCTTTGGGATTTGGGTAAGAGAGTCATAGTTCACATATGCTGACATAGACCTGCACTGGCACCAAAAGCAGATTTTTGACCATGTCCACCCATTTCCCAACCCTCTGTTGCTTTTTTTATTATCTTGGCACAAATGTTTGTGCAGTCAGAGAATGATGGAAGAACCCCTATGGATGAAACCTAACACAGCATAAAAAGTTAAAAAAAATTTTAAAAATTAAGCGTATGTCATTTTTGTGACAGATATTTTGCGAGACACCATCATTTTAAGTTGGTATGTGTTTTTCATTACTTCTCCTAGCTGAAAGCTCCAAAATAAATTCTAGACATTGCTTTGTTTAATCTTTGTTCCAAAGCAGAGGTAAGATAGAGAATAGCAATTATTTTATGGTTTGCTCATTCCTTAAAAGTATGCTTAGAAAGCACTAGATTATAAGAATTAATAGACCTAATTCATTACCTAAACCACTGATACTGCATAAAAGAAAATGTATCATAAATAGATTCACTGTAACATATTTAATAGATTGTCTACTATGCAATAAACTGACATTCTACAGCATAAGCTTTTGTTTCTTTATACCATTGTATTTCTTTTTTAACTAGAAGAAACTATCTATTGGATAGAAGCTGATATCCGGCAAAGTTCAATTCAAAGCAAACATCTATTTTTGTGTGTAAGATACAGTGAAAAAGAAATCACATCACAATTATAGTTTTGTATAGTACAAAGTGATTCATGTCCATTCCTTTCATATTTTTGGTGAAATCACCTTAATTTGGTATAAATCTACACAGATAGTTAACATACCGAGAAAATATCCTGCACATAGAGATGGCAATCTGAATCTTTAAAACACTGAAGAATTTGACTAGAAAAGTTAATTGCATCCATGTAATTCCAAAAATCAGTTTCCAAACATACTGGCAACAGAATAATAAAGTTTAATTATGCAATGGTGTTCGCATGCTGCTTTGGATGGTGCTGTAAAATCACAACAGCAAAGTAAACAATAATAACATGTTAATGGAAAAAACTGCACTGTGAACAAAGTATAGGTCAGGCTTCATAAATTACTGAGTTCTTAAATTCCATTTAACTCACAAAACAGATTCATCTGATACAGAAACAATCCAGAAATACCGTAAACTCTAAATTATCAATGAGTGATTTGTCTAGGTTACAAATTAACTATGCCAGAGTTTAAGAAGTATGATAGGGCTCTGTGTGTAGCCTGCCTTATTCTTGCATAATGATTTTAACTCATCCAGCCTGATTAGTTAAGAGACATGAACATATGTGGATAGTTCTCAGAGCCAGATAAGATATAACGTTGCAACTGGACTGTATGGTCTCCCACTTACTAGTACCGCAATACCTCAAGGACCTTCAAGACTGACATGGAAATATAGCTTCTAACCACAGAACCACAGAATGCCTGAGGTTGGAAGGGACCTCTGGAGGTCATCTGGTGCAACCCCACCCCTACTCCCTCACCCTCCTAGAACTGGTTGCCCAGGACCAGCTTTTGAATGCTTCCACAAACCTCCATCCTCCTCACCCTCTGGGCAACCTGTGCCAGTGCTCAGTCATCCCACAGTGAGGAAGTGTTTCCTGATGTTTAGCTGGACCTTTCTGTGCTTCAATGTGTGCTCACTGGGCACTGTCACTGGGCACCACTGAAAAGAGCCTGGCACCCTCTTCTTTACACCCTACTTTATAGATCCAAGCTGATCTTGTGTCACAATGTGACTCTTTACTGTATTCCATGACAGCACATCCCCTAGTTTGTGTAATGTCAGGGGGGTTGTATTTTCTGAGGTTTTAAAGTCTTTCATTACGCTGGTTAACAGAAGGCTGATTATACAAACATCCTATTGTACTTGCCTGGTCTCCAAAGAGCCTGTTGGGAAGACAGTGGCTATAGGGCATAAATAAGTTAGCTACCTCTAACACAGATATTACTCTGAAGGGCTTTTGAAACAAACAAATTCGATACAAATCAGATGGCAAGTGCTCCTGTCCTGAAAAATGACCACAAGCAAATTAGGATTTCATTACTGAGAAAACAATTAAAAATGTTAGTCCTTTACATAAGGCAAACAGGCACGCAAGTAAACAATCTCACTGCACAGATTCATCTCCAACCAGCTCTAACTCTACATTTTCATTTACTACTTCTAATTCACTACTTTTCCCTTTGTTTTGAGATGACTCCAACCCAAGAAAACTTTAGTAAATGATGGAATTTGTTGCCCATTTGGGCATACTCTTTACTTACGCAACTTCAGTCAATAATTATAACCCACTGCAGCTAAAGCAAACGTTTATAAAACTGGATGTTTTTTTCTAAGATAGTGAGATAAAGCAGATATACATTATAAAGTCTTAAACAAATACAAATATTTGTTACATCTGCTAGTAGTTAGCAATGTATTTTAAAATACCAGGTTAGCGAAAAATGTTTCACTACTTTTTTTTTTTTAAGTAACATGAAAGTTGGCAAAGGACACAGGAAGCTGAATAGAGGTATCGAAAATGAAAGATATAGTGACATGACAGTACAAGACTTTCCTTCTCTATGTTGTTGTTGGAAAAATAAATCAGTTACTAATTGTAAGAAAAAACAACAACCAACCCTCCTTACTGTGAAACTTAAATTTCCATTTACTCCCATGTTTTTCCATGCCATGTGTATTGTGCATCCGATGCGCAACTTACACCAACATTAAACCACAAAGATCCTCCCTTCACATAGAAGTAGGACAGAGAGATGACTGTGGTCTAGATCAAATCACTTTTCCAAGTTCTGAGTTCTATCCAGATCACTTTCAGGGGAATAGTTATTACTCTATGAAGGTACCTGGGGGCTATCCAGTCAATCAGATTTTACAGAAAAGCTGTACTAAGCATAATAGGGGGAAAAATAGCTACATTAGTAAAATAAAATATCTAGTTTGGGAAGATAAGCTCACTGTAGACCATTAAAGCAGCAGGATGCTGGAAAAAGGAGACGAAGCTCTTACCTGAAACTGATTCAATTTCCAGAAGACACTCCAAAGTGCAGTGAATTAAGCAAAAACTTCTTTCTTTGGGATTATCCATGTCACATATTTCTAATTTACAGAGGTTTGGGGACACAATGCAAAGCCTATTTTTGTTCTTATTTCTACAGGCCCCTGAAGAGGTAAACTGAGAAGTGCCACAATGCAGAGCGGTGCAAGTGTGAAATAGAAATCATTGTGTTTCATAGTGAACAAAATTATATCTCTGTTGAGAGAAGCCAAAAGCCTGTTTTGCCTAGTATCCTGTCTCAGTAGCCAAAAAGGAGGTGTAAAAAATTAAAAACCAGCAAAAAGGTGGTAGTACTTTTCCAGCACACTTTTCCAGCAACCTGATCTGCAATTCAGGAACTTTCTAAACAAATGAAGTTGTTTGCATATTTAATAGATTGCAAGTGGATTCCTCATCCATGAATGTGTATTGCTGATTTTAAAACTCCTGCAAGCAGACAACATCCTGCAGCAAAGAATTAATTGCACATTAGGTAAAGACCCTTTTGTTTATTTTGAATCTGCACCTGTTAGGTTCATTCATTTGATGTCTCTAGTTCCTGTGCTGGAAAAAACAGTGAACAACTGCTCACCATTTCCCCATTTGCTGTTTCTTGTGATTTTAGAGATCTCCATCATATGCTCCCTTGACTGATTCTTCTCCAGTTGAAAGAATATTAGTCTACATAGGCTTTCCTCATAAAGAACATGTTCCATATTGTTGATCAAAGTTGCCATCCTTCCCTCAACCTTTAAGAGTTCTACTGTACCTTCTCTGAGTTGATAAAACTACAATTTCCCACAAAATCCAAAATGTGGACATTTATACAACAGCATTATGATGATCTAGAAGATTTTATCTTCTGTTTCTTTCCTACTACTTCCTACCACTTTAGTTTCTTTTCGATCACTACCGGGCACTGAGCTGACATTTCCCAAGATCTATTTTAACATCAAGGTCTTGTTTTTAAATAGTAATGATCAGATCAGAGTTCATTATTCTCTATATGTATTTAGGATTTTTTCCTCAAGTACACATCTTAATAGCTCTACATTTTGGATTTCCTTTGCCATTTTATTGTATAGTACCTTTTTTTTTTTAATCCGCATGAAAAGAATTTGCATTCTGATGAAAGAATGCTAAATTTGCATTCAGGTCTTATCTTCACTACTCTCACTAACTTCCTATCAGCTGCAAGCTTCCCCTTCTCAAGTCTCACTTTTCCAGTTCATTTATGAATATGTGCAGATTGTTTACACTCTCAGCAAGTTTGATGACAACACAAAACTTGGAGGAGTGCCTGACAAGCTGGAGGGTCTTGCTGCCACTCTGAGGGACCTCAACAGGCTGGAGAAATGGGCTGACAGGAACCTCATGAAGTTCAACAAGGGGAAGCGCAAAGTCCTGCAGCTGGGTAGGAACCACCTGGGTAGGAACCAGGCACCAGTACATGCTGGGGGCCAATCGGCTGGAAAGCAGCTTTGCAGAAAAGGACCCGTGAGACACCAAATTGAACATGAGCCAGCAATGTGCACCTGCAGCAAAGGCTAACTGCGTCCTGGGTTGTGTTAGGAGGAGTCTTGCCAGCAGGTCAAGGGACATGATCCTTCCCCTCTACTCAGCAGTGGTGAGGCTAAACCTGGAGTGCTGTGTCCAGTGCTGGGCTCCCCAGTACAGGAGAGATATGGAGCTTTTTTAAAACTAGCTCCATAAAAGCATTCCAATATTCACTGTACATTAAATGTACAGTGTAAAATTGTAAATTGGAAAATCATAATAGTCCTTTTTTTTGTATTGCTTGTTTGAAACAATATTCTCTACTATAGATAAATATAATTATGATGAAAACAAGAAAATTTGGAATAATTTCCATAGCGAGTAAATATATTACACATTCCAGTGACAAGAGAATAGATTTCTGATTTCTTGAAAATCTGCAGGAGATCGAGAAAATGTGAAATTAGCCACTTCCACTGGGTGGCAGTTTTGTACTGCATTAATAACATTTTTTTTTCTGAAGTCAAATTATAATTCATCAATTCATGGATATAGATATACTGTTCTTTTATTCTGGATGTGAACTTGGTATCTCATTAGGTTTTAATCTAGATTTTTATTTTAATACACTTTTTTATCTTACCTTTTTCCTAAAGATTAGCTTGTTAAATTTTATTTGATAGTAACACATGCATTTGAAATTTCCTTGTTCAACTCTATGTTTTTAGAAGGTGCTTGGGGAAAAAAACCCCACAATTTCTGGAGTGATCAACTAGACTAATGTCACGATGCTGTTCTGACACCCACAGATATAGTCAATATTAAAAAGCACCATAACTTTACTTCCAGTCATACTATATTTGGTTCTGCCTACACAGAAATTTGCTGCCTACACAGCAAAATTAATTAGAAATAGTATTTTATCTGATTTTAAATATTTTAGCATTGAACACTGCAAAGATGGAACCACTGCAAGTCTGATAACATTCTTCCTTAGCTAACTTCGAGATTTGGTATAAGTCTGCTTCATGATTTTCACGTATGCTGGCAATATGGATCATATAAAGACAATGTTGACTAGAAAGATATCAGTATATCAGGAAAAGAAATTTGGATCTAAAAGCAAGGATTTTTTTTAAAATATTTTCTTTATCATAAGGTACTACAACATTTGAAATGCTCCAGTTAAAGCATGGAATTAACATCTACAACAAAGTAATGGACTGCAAGAAGGAAATTATTATTGTGTTTTAATTAAATACCCGCTACAAAGAGAAAGCAACTCTGTGTCCTGTAGTTGCGTCAAACATAGTATGTAAAGAGATAAGAAAATTATTGTGGAAGCACAATGGAAAAGCTGAAGAAGCAAAACAAAACAATTAAAAATGCCTGAATAATTAAAATGGACAAGAGGTGAACAAAGGGCATTTTAGAATGCTCATTTTAAAATGCTCTAAGAAGGCAGAAATGGAATTCATTGTAGAATCACAGACATCGACTGTGTGAAAACAACAGAGTATCACCTAGTGTGAAAAAGTGGACAAATGCCTACAACCATTTATAGATCACATCTGCTGGAGCAAAGAGTGTATAGATACACTAAAGAACATTAGGGGTGTACAGGTACAACAGCAGAAGGTTTTATTCACATTCTTACGAACAGCAATTTAAAAACAAAAGTACCTGGAACCTAAAAAGTTGACAAATACCAAAACTTACATATGGAGAAAAAGGTAAGGCAATAGAGATTGTTTATTCTGATGTAAGTTACACAAAAAGCACGTACTTTTAAATATTAAATAAATAAATAAATAAAAACCATTGTATTTCATAACTATGAGTTTTAAACTTTAACACAGAATAATCTGAAACAAAGGAAGATGTATTCAATATATTGGACTAATTTTTACAACAAGGTGTTTTCTAAAATTTTGGCCCTGAAAGCTAATCTAGCAAATAAACTGTGTAACACAGGACTGCTCAAGTCTACCCTTAGCAATCATAAAACCCAAGTATCTAAAATAGCAGCACATTCTAGTATTATTAGTCTTTTGATATCTGAATACAAATGACAGTCCATCAGTATCTGCCCCAACTGTTGAGCTTTAGCATTTATCCTGACCTTCTAGGATAAACACGGTCTCCAGGCAATACACCCTTAATTTCTGTGGGCCTGTTTGGGCCTGTGGTTTCTACAGAGAAAGCTGACTACGATATCGAGGTGTTAAGGATGCTGAATGGAGAGTTTGGTTTGTGCTGTCTTCTTTAACACTCACGGAATACCCAAATAATTACACATCTGATCTATTTAGTTACAAATGCAGAAGACCTTCAAAATCTGAACTACATATCTGTATGATCAGTAATATTGTTTACTGTGTTCAAGAAGTCGCGTGGGACAGAATTCCTTCACCTCAGAACCCCAGCTTTTTAGGGTACAGATGAGTGGTAGGATTTTCTTTTTCCGTTCCACAAACAATTCTAAGATGTTGTTTACTTATTTGTTCCATTGGAAAGGCGGGAAAAAAAGATTAGATTTTCATGGGATGGACAAATGTAATAGCTTGCTCAGTTGTCCAGTCTCCAAGCAGGCAGTAAATCATGACTGGCTTGAAACTCTAAATACGTAAGTGTTTCTAGGACCTCTGCACCACCACCAGAGTCCTGTAAGGTAGCACCTACCTCGAGTGAGGGAAATGGGAAATGCCAGCAACTGAATTGCCAGGGAGAGACGAGTCTGTCAGACCAGACTCTTCAGAAGTCCACTTAACGACAGCTTATATAGACAATGTAACTTTCCTACCCTAAGATCATTGATGGTATATGCAGGGAAATTCTAACAAATTCCAATATAAGTTGCTTTAATTAATGCAAAAATGTCTGAACACTGTTTTATTTCCTAAGAAGTATTCATGCAGCTGTTACCACCATGAGTGGACTCTCATTATGAAACTTCAAAGGGAACAGAACAGGGCTTCAAAGCGCTTTGGATTTATTTCTTCTAATATGATGTCCACTTGCATCATCATCTAAAGGGTGGTTCATGGTAGAATTAAGGACTAACTTGTTCTTCAGTGATATAATACATCAAGAGTTTATCCTGGTCATAAGGTTTGTTTATAAGTCTTGTAAAATAATCACATTAAATATTCACCGACAACAGCTAGTATTCCTAACTCAACTACAAAAAAGGATCAAAAAAAGAAAACAGATCTTAATCCTTGGAAAGTTTTAACTCAGCAGATTGCTATACCATAATTGTTTGAAAAGCGTGAGAACAGGAAACTGCTTAATGAATAAGCAAATAATTATCATCCACAAACAGTATAATGACAGTTTCTTAACTTACAGAAATAAAGGAGAAGACAGGCTAGAGATACTGAAGCAATACATTACACTAAAAGGAGGACTTAGAAAGAATTTCTTGTTCTTCAGACAGGATTTTTTCATCACTAGGGAGTTGGCATTTCATCATTTGAGAATGTCTTTAGGAAGCTTTTATTCAAGTATTTATTTCAGGAAAAAGGTAGATCAAAATTTCAGAGTACTTTATGTGCATTATGGATTATATATACTCAATACCATAAAAAGCAGCACATTTATAAAAAGTACACACGTTCACCACCTTCACGACACCAGAATGAAACTAGTCAGTCTTTATCTAAAATACCACAAAAATCCCCTGCTATCTCAGCTGCCACAGAAGGACCCTCAGAAGATGTTGCCTTCTCTCATTTCCACATACACAGAAAAATATAAATGCTTTGAAACATGCCTTATTCAGTTATGTCAGTTACTTCAGCAAGCAGTGACAAGTCATTGTAGAAAAAAAGAGGAATAGCATCAGAAAATCCTTTTTTAAGATAAACTGAATTCCAACTCAGCTTCAGCTAGTTAGCACACATTCGATAATAATTCAGTAATTCAAAGGAGCTATTCAAAAGGAGTTTCCAAGTCACGAGAGTTTGTACAAAATAAGTTCCTTAAGCTTATTTGAAATCCAACAATGGCCAGGGCTCTGTGTGTCCTGCTCTTGGTGGGACACAAAACTGAGCAAGAAAAGACACAGCAGACTATATCTGAAATAAACTTCCATGAATCAGGTTAGTGTCATTCATCCCCTTTCTTAAAGCATAATTAAATCTCCTTTTCCTTCAAAAGATATCCCTACTGATTCATTGCTAATGCCATTATCAGTCAGTATCTAATTAGCCCTCACACTTTTCAATGGGATTTTATTGTGTTTCTTTGTCAGTGTTAAATGTGCTCTTGTTTTGAATAACGACCAGTGTGCGTTCAAATACATCAAGGTTATGGAAAAGTAAAAAGCTATCATCCCTTTAATCCTTCCAAACTGACTAGTACTAGACTAGTAAACGGGGAAAATTTAGTTCTTGTACAAAAAGCTTCAGTTCCCATTTTTTATATGCAATATTTATTCAAATCAGTAAAAGTATGCTGGTACAATATTTTTCATCATTTATTAATTCACTTCATCTTGTCTTTTTGCTGAACTTCAGCTGTTATCTCAGGTTTATATAAGATACACCTCACAATGGAGGACCATAGCCCACCAACTTGGAAAGAACTTTTCCAGCTCAGTTTTCACTACACCTACAGTCTTTGCTTCAAAGACTTTTAGAATAATCATGGCCAGATTATAAATAGGCCAGCTATTAGGAATTGTCTCTATTAGGCCAGTTATTAGATTATCTCTAAAATGGGCTACATTTACCTAGAGTCTGCTTACAGACAAGAGAAAGGAGGAAAAAAAAAAGAAGAAGAGAAAGTAATACATCAGTTCTCAGTTGTGATGTCCTTCCAACCAGACTTCAAATCCTAGCTTTGCAAAATTTCACACTCAGCATTGTGGGATGGATCTGAAAGTCAAAGAAATCAACCTAAGTTCCACTCACTTTAGTGGGATGGCGGCCACTAAAATTGATGTAAGCTCAAATCTGAAAAAAATTCCTCATCTATAACTACGGAACTTCCGTAGTCTTTATTAAATTTGTAGTCCTAAACAGTGGTAGGTACTGCAGACTCTGCCTTTACCATTTTTATTCCATCAAGGAAAGGTAAATACTGCCTTTACAGTAACAAAAGAGACCAAAGACTAGACACAGACGGACAACATTACACTGTTCCACCCACCTGGTGGTCCCTCCTTGTAAAGCTTTAGGTGAGCTAGAGACAAAAGCATAAGTAAGATTGTATTTAAGCTTCACACAGGGAATTTATATTTTTACAGTCATTAAATACATATCTTAGCAGGGAGTCTAGCCGACTCCCTGCTTTCTACTCATTACTACAAACATATACCTCAGTCAGCATTTTCAGCTCCCATTTGTATTATTTTGTCTTGCAAAAAATTACCAACTGTTTATTAATTGCTTAATTTCTTAAGTGTTCCTAGATATTACCACTGCCCATCAAACCAAATCAAATCAAAATGAAATAGCAAGTATTTAAATAAATTTCTACCATGTAAAAAATCCCACGGACATTCCTTAGTGAACCACAGGCCACACGTAGTAACACTATGAAAACAAACTTGCAAATATCTCTATGAAGTTCTCAGCTCAATATATACACAGAATTGCATATTGAACACTGTATAATAATTAAATAATTTATCTTATTAATTCCTCAACATTTTCAATTGGAAATAACAACGGTGCTCACGCATTATTGTCTTTTCACGTTGCTTGTTAAGGCAAGGAGAGCAATTCAGATCAGAAAGCTTAGCCTCTTCTGACAGATTCATTCCATACAATCTGATTAGAAGACACAAGTTTGGGGTGGGAACTCTTTTCAAGAATTTGTCTGTTTGCTTTTTGTTTCTAAAACACGCACTTTTCAAAAAAATGATAGACTGTGCAATAACAATGGCCAATGTATGACATATACCACTGGGTAGTAGAAATAAAGCATATAAGATATTACTAATGGTTAGTGAAGTACAAGGCGTTCTTCACTGGTTTACAAAGAAAATACACATGCTAGCATGCATGTTTTTCCTTAATGCACAGAAAACCAAACATGAAATAAAACCTGGATGTTTTGGACAACCTATGTCATTTATGCAAATGTTTAATATATGTTCAGTTGTATAATCACAGAGAAATTATCTGAATTCAGAGCAGCAATAATGTTTACAAATATGCACAATACACGCTCATGTAAATCTTTGTCATGATACTGAGCAAGCTGCACTGTTCATCACCATTTGTAAAAGAAAAGGTACAAGCATTCACTGGTAAATCTGGTGACCTGAACATTTAACATACAATTTTGGCAATGCTGGATACTGTGGGCCACAATGTTTTGAACGGCAATTTTCATTCTCCAAAACTGTTGCAAAAAGCAAGTATACACACCCAAATATTATTCAGTACTATTCTATTCGTGTTCAAAACTGTGCTGTGCAAAAAATACTTTTTCTTCTTTAATAATAAAACAACTTATCTACTTGAAAAATTTTAAATAAAATCTTATATGAAAACCTTTTGCACAGAAACTTCCATAACTCGCATTTCAAATAAATTAGTTACTCCTCAAACTTTACATAACCAATTTAGGAACCTTCTCTGCCATGATCTCAAAACTTCAAGTAGAAAGCAGAAGCTTGAAAATAAATTACCTTCTTTGAAGTCAATAACCTTTTGGTCAGAACATTAATTTTTGTAAAAAATCTTATCTATTAAACTCAGTATATGGCAACATGTAAAATAATGTTAATACCATTTAAAAGTAATTAGAGAACAAAACTCGGAAAATTTGAGTGCAATCTACCTCTCTTGAGATGCAGCACACCCTGTAGCATAAAGGAAATCATTTACTTTACGTTTAATTGAACCGATACATTATTTTTCAGAACAGTAAATGTTCCTTAACCTTTTTTCCCTCCTTGGTAACCCTTGGTCCCATCATTTTCAATATTCCCTGTTTACTATAGTCTTTGTTTCCTCCTTCATTATTTCCCCATGTAGCTTTCCCCTTTATCCACCAGGTGTCAGAAGGGAATCTACTCACCACAGCTGCACCTTTTTTATTGTTTATATATTTATTTTTACAGGGGCATTGATGCAACCTTCCAGGCTTTCTCAGGCTACAGTCCTAAAAATTAGCAAATGTTCAGGCGTTTCTTCCAAGAAACGTAGTCATGAGCGACTTTCAAAACATGCTATTTGTTCAGTCTTGGCATGGTGTTTATAAAGCGTAATTTTCACACAGAAGTAACACTGGGAGAAATACAGACATTTGAAATGCTACATGAATGCAACATTTCAAGTAGAAAAATTGTGGCTTACACATTTTTTACAAGGTGATTGGCCAGTGAAATCCCAAAGCTTAGGTTTATAGAAAGTTGACAGACTTCCTCGAACTTTCTGAACACCAGTTTGAACAAGTTCTGCATTTAAGCACCCTTTTAGAACTAGGAAATTAAAATTGATTGTGCTTAAAGAAATTCTTAGAATTACCTATTTTTAGGGATAAGGCATTGGCTAAGCCTATTCTGAAGGTAGCTTTGACACATTATTCTAATCCTTCTTCCCTTGCCCCTTCCATCTACTCCTATCTGTCCTCCTTTGTTTACTTCCCATTGAAGCTGAACTCTTTACTGTAATTCAATACATACAAGGACAGCAATTCCCCAGACAGAAACGAGCAGACATCCTTCACTTCAACTTAATTTTTTAATGTTTTTTAGACTTTTAAGGGAAGGAAGAACCCTCCAAGCCTCAAATTTCAATGATTTTCAGCACCTTAAAGTTTCTGGTACAATGAAAATATAGAAGACGGGAAGAAGGGAGACAGATGGTGAGAGACATGTGGAGAATAAACAGTCCTAAACAAGCCAATAGCACAGTATCTGAATACTGTCTGGATATTGAGATAATACAGAAGATTTAAGAGTTATCTTCCTACAGAAAATGAAGTAACTTCACAACACTCATTGAATTCCAACAGAACAATACCCAGAGAAAAGCAGCCTCCTGAAGGAAAACCCAGCAACCCCTTGATTCTCTGTTACGGAAATTAAGAAAAGAGTTCTTACTCTTTCTGGCTGCAAAGCAGTAAAAAGCGCTATTCACAAGCAGTCTCCTGAGTGACTTATCTACTTGATCGTTCCTATCCTGTCACAGGTGAGGTTACAGCTACAGTTCATTTACCTGACAGCAGAAATGAATAGTTTCGCTTGTCATTTTCACCCTCCCAGCAAGGCAACATTAGAGGTACTGCTGCTGGGGACATGCAACATGATTTCTTTCTCAATAAATGTCCTATTTCTTATTTACAAAACCAATTTATTACAGGATCACATTCACCAATGCAATATGATAAACAAACGACACCTTATCAGTAAACACGAGGAACAAATCTATTGCAGGATTTCTTTGATGAGTTACAGACTCCATCCACTTCATCCAGCACAAATTTAAAATACAGAACACTTATTCTAGATCTACAACACCTTTGCAATCACTGTATACTATCTATAGGAAGCATACACTTGTACTGCATGTATACTATACATGCAGTGTAAGTGTATGTTTATTCAAATGTGGGTGAGTCTAGGTACACTACATATCCACACACACAGGCACACCACTTCCGCAGTATATTCTCAGCAATTCTTGAATTTAAAACTGTTGACAAACTTAAAACACGGATAGACACAAGACTAAGATACGTACAATAAATAGGGTTGGGGTTTTTACAGGTAAGAGTACGTGTCTGTGTCGTAGCAGAGGGGACAAACTTGGCAAGGATGATATTGAATTTAACTGAAAAGAAGTTCTAAATCCAAGTGCAAATTTTCATAAAGCATCAGGGTGTTCAGACTCAGGGTTTCATCTAGACTAGTATCTAAACCTCTCATGTTCAAATGCTGGCCCAACCAGAACTTCAGATCACGCGAACTGTGAGGCTGGAGAACAGGAAAGTGAATTCAATAAAACTCAGAGGCGTTTCTGTTATACAAAGGGCCTCATATATTTTGAAACAGAACCATGGAAATAAAATACAAAGTCATTCTTCTTGTGCTGTACACAATTGCTCTTTCACTGCGTTTCAATTCTATAACAAGAATCATCTCATAAAACCCTGTGACCGTTTTGGGCCTTTGCAACATCACATTGGTAGGACCCATAGTGGTGCCTGCATTTCAAAATAGAAATCACAATAAAAAAAAAAATCACAGAACTTGCCTCCATTATATTGAGGTAATAGATTAATCTTCTCGTTAGGCAAAATATAGTTTAAAATTCAAGTTTCTACTTTGAGTGGACTAATAAAGCTGTTCTGTATGTGAATTCTTAAGCACGCCGGTATCTGTGGCTACACAGACGTATGCATCCAGATATGGTTTTGTATACTGTAAAACATGTTCTTGTCAGGCATCTGCTGCAATAAATGCATCCAGACTCAAAACCAATAGGTCTCCTAAAATTACTACATTTCTATAGACGGTATGCATAATGGAAATAAAGCAGGAATTTTTATTGAAAAAGTGGAGCTTAAGTCCTCTTCTCTCTCACCTTGTAATAATATAAACCTCGGTGTATAGGAAGGCATGAACATTTTATCATATGACCTTATGCAGTTACCATACTGTGGGTTTTTTTTGCAGACTTAAGTTTAGGAAGTCAGTATTCTTTTCCATTCTGCATCTCTATCTAATGCTAATAGCCTATAAACAGAAAAAGAACTTAATTTGTCTTGAAAAACAGGTCAGGATTCTTGTCACAATTTTACAGACGGAAAAACTAAAGCTTGGAAAGGTCTCTCAACTTTCCTGAAGTCACTCCAGAAGGTAGCAAAAGGGCTGGAAATGGAACACAAGCATCTTAACAACAAATCTTCAGCATTAACAGGTGCCTATCTTTTTGCTCCTGTCTTAAGAGGCACAGTAAAAATGACAGTATCAGCTGATGTGGGGAGAGAAAAGCAAAGGAAGTTTCTGTTGCTTGCTTGTTTTTGAGGTTATTTTTCTAATATTTTCAAAGTAAATCTTAGCAGACGGGGCTGCAAGATATTTGGAAAAGTGGCTGCAGCATTTATCACCACGTGCACAACCAATTTGTCTGAGACTGTAGAGACTTCCAAGCAGCACTATGCCTCATACTTTCCAAATCCATAAAATTATAGCTTTAATTGGCATAAGTAAGGGGAGAAAATATCATTGTTACTCTAGAGGAATATAATATGGCTACAATAATCTGTCTTGTAATAAAAAATTCAGCTTCTCAATAACAAGACAGTGTATTTGTCAGAATATGAAACACTGACATAACATGGCCAAATGCGCCTGTCATGCTGCACAATAAACACAACAGAATGTAGTAAAATAATTTACAAAACTTTTATGCAGCCCACCTGCACTCTGAGGTCACATCAAATTGATCAGTGACTATTAAATCACAAAAACACTATCTTCAACTAGTGCATTTATCTACAACTTTATCTAATTCATTACAATAAAATTTATAATATAATCCCAGAACTAAACCCCAAATACTGCAAATTCAAATAAACTGAAATTACTAAAAAAATGTCATTTTTTTTAAATTTTAAGATGAAACCAACTGTTAGCAGCCACTGTTACAACAACTTCCTTCAGAACACTAACATCATCAAGCATTATGTCTGTTTTAGAGACAAACACAAATTGTTCAAGGCCACAAAGGAAGTTTATGTTAAAGAAAGATAAGAAATCATGTTATTATGTCTCATCTCTTTGTTCAGGCCATTATGCCTCTCTTTCTCTCACATAAGTTGGTTATTCTCTGCATTTACATCATGACCAAAAACTGTTTTTCTTGCTGGGAACCCAGAGCTTAGGGGACCAAGGCTTTAATATATTTGAGACTTGATAATAAACCTCTACCATTATTTTGTATTTCATTCACCACTTACTTAGACACTTTTGTTCAATAAGAGCTTTCTCAGTCACCTCCTGATTTTCTTTTTCACTCTGAAAATTGTGCTTGCAGCATCACTGACTCTTATAGAAATTGTGGCACATAGAGACAGCATTACCTCACTGCAGATTTAAGGATGATGAATAGGCAGGCTGTGAGAGAGCAGGGTTTTTTAATGTTAAATACAGCCATTTGAATTAACATGAAAACATGTAAAGAAAAAAAGCATGGATTAATGTTTCAACTTATTGAGGCTTTTTAACATTTTCTCCAGCAGGAATGTCAAATACTTCTCTCTTACCACTTTTTAAATTTCTGTTTTGCTTAAGCAAAAGACTAAATTATCTCTGTTTTATGTAAGAGAACTATTTTGATCCTAACGGCTAAAAATGCATTTTTAATAGGAATCGCGGGATTTCTATATCTATACCATTTTAATGTGGAGACTGTTCTTCAAACATAAGTAGTTTTATAAGCAGCAGAATTCATGTCTAAAATCCTCTTCTTGGACATGAGAGGCTGCAAGTACTGATCTAGTCACACGCAGCAGCTGAGACATTCATTATATGTGGATTCTATGTGATCTAGTATCACAGATGAGTTTGCTCGGTAGATACATGAATTTGTCTCCTCTACCTGGCAAGATATTTTCACCATAAACAATACCGGACACGCCTTCCATTCTATCAGCTGTAATGCTTAAAAAAATGGGAGAAATCTCTCTGAGAATTATGGGGGAAAAAGAAATAGAAACTTTTAATGAAAATAGAAGAACAGAACTTAACCAAAGAAATACGCACAGAAATGTCTTCGATTACATGGGAAAGATTTCCATGGCATAAACATGTAACTATAAATTAAAATACTCTTTTTCTAATCTTCCAGGATGTAAATGGTGTAATGTACTACAGACTTTCTGAACTTCAACTATTTCAGACTGACACACTTCAAAGAAGTTCCAGTTTCTCTGGAGAACCATGTAAGCAGCTTGTGCTAATTACAGAGAGCCAGTTGACAACACAGTCACTTGCTCTATGGAAACATAAGAATTAAAGGATTAAGAAAACTTAAGATATTCCAAGATATTGTAACATCATCCTTTTAATTCAAAATTTACAACTCAAGATCCAGGTGTTGGGGGTGACAATACTATGATTATGCAAGATGTTATCAAAGGCATGAAAAAAACCTGTTGCAGAGTTGTATTTGCTCACTAACTTCTTTCACTTCTAACATTCCTAAAAGGCCTAGTCAGCCACACACACGTGTTCCTTGTTTTGTCCGTTTGCTTTTCAGTTGGTTTCCCACACATCAAGCCAGACTACGAGCCTCAGGAGGGAGTTAGCTGCTCCTCCAAGCTGCTATGAGTCACTGTGATGTCTGCTGCGTAGGCCAAATTAAGCCTGAATTTCTTGCTTCCACTAGGCAGGAAGAACAATGAGGAAAAATGTGGCAAGGAGGTGAGAAAAGATCAAAAAGCCAGGAATCCTCTCCCTCAATATCCCTGTCTTCCTGTCATAGCTGCCGTAGCATATGGTGATGAAGGAAGTAAAAAAAATGCGTAGTGCAGAATTGTGAGAAAGATTACAGTATTCCAACTTTGAAATTTTCAGTGTTACTTTAAATACTAATTTCTCATGACAAATCAAAAAAAATCTATGCTCCCTCATAAAATAAGTACATATTCTTGTACCCTGTTAGAAGTACAAAGATTTATGTCCACAGAATTATCCTTGAATGTGATCACACTTGTGACAGATGTATTTTGTTTAAAACTAAAATAAAGCTGTGCGAAATGATTACTTACCTAATAATTCATCCTATTATTATTGTTTGTATATAGATTCCTATTGTTTTGGTAGATGAAACTCAATCACAGAAATTAAAACACTAACATAAATCAACTGAAAGTTAAAACAAGTCACTTCAGCACTTTTTGTTACAGATAATCATCTATTCAGGAACATCAGTGGAGGAAGACTGGAATCACAAACATCCCTGCCACACACAGTTTTTGAACTCTATTCTGAAATCAAGAATTCTTCATGTGATCTCAGTTGTCAGGACAAGACACTGGGGTAAGAAACAGGGTTTCAGGTTGAGCATGGTTGAGACCAGTCAGTTTAGTGGTGATCATTAACCTGCTTTATACCATATTTTTAAGAAGTCCACTTTGTGGACAAGAAGTTCCTAAGGTACTGGTGGCTGGGAGGGAATTTTGGATGGGGAAGGGACATGAGGGGAAATGCCAGCATACACATGCACTTTGAAGGTACCCACCACTGTCAGAGAGAAGATACCGAGTTTAGGAGTAATGCTGTATTGCCACTTTCATATTCATTAAAAAAAACACAAACCCTGCCCCCTAGCAATAAGACCAACATTGAATACAAACTCCAGTTTTATAATTATATCAGCACTACTCATGAATAGTATCTTCCTTCAATTGCAGGAGACGGCATAAATCCATTCCTGCACACAGTGCTTTAGAACAGTCACCCTAGTCCTCAGAAAAGCAGATGTAACTTATCCATCGTATGCAACTTACAACTGCTTGGAGTGTCCGTGCTGCCATAACTGCTGTCTGGGCATCTATGAACAGCTGAAAGAAACGCAAACCTGCTAACCACTGAGGTACACCTATAACTCTTCTGCACTTTTAACATACGTTGCAAAGACAGTCTTTGCTTATTTGCTTTAAAAGCACTGCTTCTGTCTCGTCCTAGCTGAATCACCAGCAGTTTGTTTTCATTCAAATTCCTCTCTCTGCCAGACACTGGAGTGACTAATGAACTGCAGAATCTGGTCTGTATAAAAATTTGACTTAGCAAACTAACCATCAGCGTGTTGATGACACTGCCACCCAAAATATCACAGTAACAAAAGAGTAACAATTTACATGGGCTCTAAGCCAGTCTGTCCTTCCTATTCAAATTTCAGGAAAACATGACCTAATTTCTCTACAAGTAGTAGAATTTGGAGCTTTTGTGAATTCAGTTTCCTTTCCTTTCTTTATTTCAGCATATATTGTTTCCACAGATGATTACAGTCATTAGGAGAAAAAATATTTATTTGGGCAGAATCAAACACGGAAGCATATAGCCTATAATAAGAATCTACAAGTAACAGAAAGAGCCTGCAGCACTCCTTGTCAACAGCTGAATACCTGTCCCGGTCATCTAGTGATAGACTCCCACACCTCAGACCAATCGGATGCACTGTAAATTCAACTCTGTCTATATTAGAACCGTGTTGCTCCTGTCAAAACCAAGTTTTCTGAATCTTCCAGCAACTTTTACACTTCCAGTATCATGCCCACTTTACCAAAAAGGAAGATTAAGGCACAGAAGGCTGAGGAGAGAGGGAGAAAGAAGTAATACACCAAACAATACAAAGCAGTAAATCCCACTACTCCTATTTATTCTTTCTCATATACAAGGCCACATGGATATTCATTGGAATTGGAAAGAATCATACAGCATTACCCTGTACAATTTCTCACAGCAAGTTAGTATAAAAGCTTCTTTTTTAATTCCGCTTAATCCTGTATAGGTGGTATTTTCTAAAATCTCCAGGTACATGAAGAGCAGATGGTCTTTTGCCTTTCCTTTTGATATTTCAGACGATTCCACAGTTTATGACTAATTTCTGAGTAATGAGGACTTCCTGGTTTATATTTAAGAATACAAATTTGAAACAGAGTTGTGGTGGCTACAATAATCACTTTTTCCCTTGTAAATATGTTATGTAAATATTTATCTAAATAACAAAAAGTTAAGAAATATTTTTCTGTGGAAAGCTTCTCTGATAACTAGTTAGTATCATACTTCAGACACACCCTCTCATGCATTTGTATAGGACAATATAAATGGCTAGCTATAAAAGCGATCTGAGTGGATATGAGTATTCCTCTGTTTATACAGAAGCTGCAATAATGGTACTCATTACTTTTATTCTGGACACTACCTGAAGAAAATCTGCAGCCAGACTAGAGTCCGGCAGGTCACTGCCCCCTGCATTCTAAGGCAATGGAAAAGGAAGGCAGGTTTCTATTCCTTCACTATTCTGTCACTCATTTGAACACAGTCCCATTAGAAATGGATAACCTAATTTATCAAAATACCCATTTATTTCCTCATTAATTTGTACAGGCAAGCATTTAGATTTCATCACAGGTGCAGCCATTAACATTTAAAAGTCAGATGCTTAACAAGTAGCAGTAAATAACACATCCAAAACATAAGGTCTCTTTTTCCAGATAAGAAATACTGTGACTTATCACCATCTGTGCATTAAACAAGACTAAAGATGTCAGAAACTAATTTCTGCAAATGCTTCACCTCTTTGTTTTACCTGCTTCTGTGTACTTTAATCCTACTTTTACTTCTTCGTGCTTTGCTTTTGGCGGTGGCCAGACAGTCTGGAGTCTCCCTGGAGTCTTGTCATCTTGCTCTGAGGGACTCAGGTCAGGCTGTTAAAATTACACAAGAAAAAATTAAAGTCTTCAGTATCAATTGATTCCAAACAGCAAGCGCCATGCTCAGCTCTACACGTGTACTTCAGAATGGTTGTCTGCTTCACTCTACTGATTGAAACAGTGCTCAGTTGGTTGGAAAGGATACAAAGAAATCGGTGTAGAAAAATAATTTTGAGAAGGAAAATAACATAATGCATGTGACATACAATGATTTGTTGAAACTGTTCACAACAGCGTGGAAATCTGTCTATCCTTTGGTGAACCATAGAGATAGTCAAGAATACTAGGTTTTTTTCCAGCATCTTTTTTTTCAGAGTGGAAAGACCTATCTGTGCTCCTCTTACAAGTAAACATTAGTGGGATTCACCTAAGACATCATTTGATACTATAATTTTCTGGAAGCAGAGCTAGTTTATGAAATTCTTGCCCCACCCCCAGCAGCTCGCTCAGTCCACATACCACGTAATACTGTCACATCAAAGTACTGCTGCAGCTGTTAATGGGACTGCACTGTCAACTGGAGTGCTAAAATAACCCCTTAAATGGGTGGAAAAGAAACAACTAAACAAGCATTCTTGTAGAGGTTTATGTTTTGGTTTTGTTTTTTTTACATCTCTAACATTTCTGTAATCTGATTTACAACATGCTACTACGGGTAATTGCATAGACACAACTGCAGCAACAGCAAAACCCTAGATAAAAGCGGCCCTGTAAACGGCCCGCATGAGCAAGGAAAAAGAAAAGGAAAGACCCTTTTACTCTGGCTTTGCCCTGAGAAAACGTACATTTGTACTAGACCAGACACTAAGCAGACATTTCTAAAAGCCACTCCTGCTGACTCCTGTGCTTCCTCCCTCGCTGTGTGTGATGACAGCTTCCCAAATAGGTTTGCTGTGAGCCACACAAACGCTTACGCCAGCACAGCCCAGGGAATGGTGTAAGCAGGAAGAGGCAAGCCAGGAATGGGAAGGGCACATGCAGACTGCAATTGCTGTACATGCCATGGCCAACAAGTACCTCTTTTCTCCTCCCCATAGGTAATTTACTACAAACTGGTATTATCGGTCTACCCAGGTGTCAGTCAAGGTTTTCAAAAAGTTTTGACTTGTATGTAAGAATAAAAATTTGAAAGAGAGTACAACCAACACAGCAAATTAACTTCAGTAGCTTTAGGTTTAGGGTCCAATCCTGCAAATTTAATCATTCAGACAACGAGGACAATCTTCTGAACTGATTGTATCTGCAAAAGATGTAGCTGTAAGAATTTTGGTTTGGGGGAACCCCAACCCAAGGATTACTCATTAAAGAGTTCAAATCACACTCAAATTCATTTATCATTATGGTTCTATGAAAACTTAACACAGACTCTTTTTTTCATTTCTTAAAAATATAGTAACTAAATCTCCATATGCCTAAGAATATCAACGTTTCTTATCCATAACTTGCATCACCTACCTGGAATCACTACGTCATACTCAGATAAGGTTAAATGCTTATCAATATTTGCAAAGCCAGATATATGCATGTAAATAAGAAAAAAAAATACTTTAAATTCTATGTCTTGGACAAACTGAGTTCAAAATCATCCATAATGTCTTGTATCAGCTCTTATCATTGAATTATTCCTAAAGGTAAAATGAAATATTATTTTAAAAATAAAAATCTCAATGAATGAAACAGAGTGACATTGAGAAACTATTAAATAATACTACAGCAAATATTTGCAACACCAAATTGATTTAAAGCTATACTTAACATATGGGCTACTGTTTTGTAGTGATCTTTTAAAATCAGTTTCTGATTTTTAAGTTCTCACTTCTAATTGAAAGGCTGTGGCTATCACCAGTTCTCACTGAATTCTGCTACAACTGCAGATGATCAAGAATTTTGACACACTAACCCCAAGATTTCTTCAGTTGGCAACCCAAAATTTGAGACTGCCAAAAGAAGAGGACAATTCTGACCTTTTGACCTTAAGTCCCCACAAGTAATTTTTAAACAAGAAATTATTTTTTAATCATCTACTTCCAGATTTTAGGAAGAAAAAGTAATTCAACCTACAGATTTGTCTGACGGTCCATCCCCAGGTTTTGATTTTGACCTTTCAAATACAGCTTTCAAGGACTCTTTTTCATTTCTCATTTTGCGTTTTATGGCTTCCAGCTCTGAAGGATCTGCAGTTGTTTCTTTTTTGGGAGGCCGTGTGAATAAAGCTTTAAAGACGTCCAGTGCAGATTCAGCAGGGCTTGATTTTATTTCCTCAGAGGAAAATCGTGGTTCTGTTTTGCCAGAGCCTTTGTTCTCTTGAGCTTCATCACTGTCCTCGGTGTCCCCAGATCCTTCACCAGAGTCCTCAGTTCTGTCTTCATTCTTGGAGACGTCTATGTTTAACAAGTGTGAGAGTTGCTCCAGGAAAGTAGGACTTGCTTTAGGTTCAGCTGATTTTTTTTTAGTGGTCAAACCTGATGTAATACTGGATTTCTTAACAGGCTGTCGTAATTTTAGCAGAGCTAAATCATTCTCCCTTGGTTTAATTTCTGTAACAGTTTCCCCATCCTCTGTGGTTAGTCCCTTTTTCCTCACACGTAGTCCACTAAAGAAAGCTGGCAGCTGGAAAGTCTTTTCAGCCAGTGCTGTTTTTTGGAGCAATGTATTATCAGCCAAAGGTCTTTGTTCTTCATCTGGAAGTTCTTGAGGGCATTCCCCTGCAGCAAGCAAGCGACTGAACTGCTCATCCATTAACACTCTGTCTTTTCCATTGGAGTCATGCTCCAGAGTATCATCCAGCTCTTTTGGGAGCCGCTTAGAAAGTGGTGGGTGTAACTCAATGTCATCTGTATCCACAGTGTCATCACTGTTGCTGTGCCCTTCTGATTCTGACTCTTCCTTATTTTGATTGTTATCGTCCAAAGCCTCGGCAGACAAAGAAGCATTATTTAGCCCAGATTCGCCTGTATTGTTTTCATCGGTGTCTAGGTCCTTACTCTCTGTGTCTGATTCTGTATCACTTGTTGTATGAACCAAAGTACCTTGTACGAGAATAGCATCCTTGTCATCATTGTCAGATTCAGACAAAGAAGTCTGTACAATCCTTAAATGGTGAAGAAGTAATTCATTTTGTTCAGCTAATTCCAGTTCCAGGTCAGTTTGTCTGCCAGACATTGGGTCAGCTTGGCCACTGGTACCATTCATGCCATGATGATTTTCTGAGTCGTCATTACAACCATTATCATTCCTCTCATGCCAGGTGTTCACATGAGTATTTATATTGGTGTGCAAAGGTTGAAATGCTTTAAGCACTGTTTCTTCTTTGGAAGCTGTAGATTCAAATTTAGTTGTAAATCCAAAAAGTGTTTTCACAGAAAAGGTAGTCAAAAGATCAGGTTCGTGTTCTGCTGTATTCTCCAGGTCTGAAAGCTCACTACAATCAGGCACTGCATTTTCTTCTTCCATGTTGCGTGAAGTACAGAACAGGTTTGCTTCCAGCAGTGCTACTAACCGCTAAAGAAATATTTACCACATGCATTCAGACAGCAGACTGAAGTCACTCCAGGCACTGCAACAGGCAGCGCTCCCCTGCCCTGCGAGGGCAGCCAGCCTCCCCCAGGTCACTCTGTCCTCCTTCCGGGTCCAGCGCTGCAGCCGGTAGCCAAAGTGTCCCTCAGGTCTCCAAACTCTACTTCAGGAGCAGCAAAAAGACCCACCGTAAAAAAAGTTCTCGGCAGCGTCGGTAACTTGTTCCTTTACACAAAGGGCTTTTTGTCACAGCAAATATGCCAGCGCACTAATCTCGGTATAAAATTCGACCAATGGTTACTGCTGGGACTCCTGCAATCCTACTGGCTGCACACAACTTCCTACGTGCTGAAAAGCGCAGAGCAGCTATATAAACAAGCCTCCCGAACAGAACTGGGCGCATTTGTAGTTTACTACTTCCTTGTCCCAGTACACGAGCTGTGAGTCCTTTTCAGCAGAAAACTCCTGACGGATTCTTTTGCATAGTCTTTCCACTTTGATAAAGATCTTTTGTAAATCCATAATCACCAAAACACGTCAAATGGAAAGCCGAAGTAAGGAATCTGAAGCTTCCAGTGCTACCTCCCGGAGCCTGTGCAGAGTCCCCAGTTCCTGTCCGGCCAGAGCGAACGCGGGCAAGCGCCCTTGAAGCTGAAGAAAGCAGGAAAAAAAGAGGCTCTCTTCCGATTTGCTGCAGGTTTCATCTGGAATGCAGATTTCAGCCTCCAGGGCCATGAAGAAAAACCAACAAGACTGGTTTCATATTACTACTGTCCTAACTCTGCACAGCTATTCCTGTGAACTGTACTCAGGTACTTATCAAAGGCTTTCGCCACACCCAGAGACTGGGAGCTGTTTGGGTGGGCAGGGTAAACTGCCAGCGCTCAGGAATGCCAAATTAACTGTTTAGAAATCAGGCAGGCCGGCCATCTGCACTGCACCCAAGCCTGGATTATTTCAGGCCAGAACAATCTCTGCTGACGTATTTTTTGATCACTTTCATCTATACATATATGTGTGTGATTTGTTTTAATTAATGCTGGCAAAAACACTCAAAGGAAATCTTCAAGACTGTATATCTCAATATCAACAGAAGCTGTCAGGGTTAATAAATACTTTTTGCACGCCACACGTGTAAAGAAAGTACAAAATACTCTTAAGCAACTTTGATATTCAGAAAGTCAGTAACATTTAGGTCAGGTTCCAGTCAAAAGTCTTCACTTTTATTCCTTTTCTTATTTTTGGAACAACAGAGACTAAAAATCTGCAGGAATTTATATTCTTCTTATTCCCTGGCCTTTAAGAGGTTTGTTTAGTCGAATTTCCACATTCGTACCTTAGAAATTCAAAGATGCTGTTTTTTTTTTTGCACCCGAGTTAGAGGGTCATTCTAGTGTCAGGCATTTAGCCGTGATGAGTAATCTTAAACAAGCAACATGGGGAAAACTGTCCTTCACAGGGAAATAACCTACAGATCACACCGCTGTGTCAAATTACTGAAAAACACTTACTGAAAAGTTGGATGTTACAGACAGCAAGCAACAACAAAGTATCCCAACACATTTAACTTTTGGTTTAATGTTTGAAAATGTAGATCCTACAAAAAACATGTGTTTACCTTTTGAATATACTATAAAAGATCATAAAGTCAACAGCAAGAGTCATTGGTATGTACTGCAGGAAGAAAGTTTGCTGAAAATCAAATTACAATACTAAGGGCTTAGATGAAGCTTATAGACACCTTTTCAATTACAGGGTTGCACGCATATCTATAGACAAAGGGCACTGGAATCATTCCCTTTATCTGATTTAACACAGGACAATGTCTTCTGCCTTACTGCCTGCCATTTCCTGTAGTAAGCTCCCGACTCGCTTCTCCGCTATGCTTACTCATCGGGTGCCAGGGACAGAAACGACTGACAGGTCATGGCTCCCCTGGTTTTCTAGGCTTTATATAGATTAATATCACAAAAGGAAGCTCTACATAAGGAAAGAGATACAGAGTCTTTATCACTCCCTATGCCAACCTACTTTTATAATCCCAGAGTTAATAAGACAAGTGGAAGGCAGCTACCTGGGCACTGGTGATTTCCCCTTAGACAAGTTTTCTTGAAGGCAAATCTACAGCAATTCTAAATTTCATTTTATGACAAAATAACCTGGTCAAAGTGACCCTACTGAATGTAGTTTTCTACATTTAAATTGATTTTCATGTTCAACCACAGGACTAATTGTTAATTGTCCTGATAATTTCTATGGTTATACCTTGCTTATTTATTTATGTACCTATTTCTTTGGGGTTTGGTTGACTTATGATGGATAAACATGAAATCGAATTTTTCAAGAACAGGTTTGTTGGTCACTAACAAAAATATACCTACATGAACAACTTAATGGTACCTTTTAAACTAAACATACTTCTTCAGGTTATGCCAAAATTTTTATTATTCATTATATTAATGACAACCCACACTAGAATAAAATTTCTCTGTAATAATCGAGGGTCACCAAGCTGCAACAGTCCTAGGAATATAGTATACAGACAGGTTACTGAAAAAAGCCACTACCTAACTATTTAAGATTTTAATAGCACACATGAAAAGTTTAGTTTAAAAGTGGACTTAAAAGCAGGAAAACCATACTTTATGTCTAAACAGCATCCCAACGAAATTTATAAGACAATGATTAAATTAGTAGCGAAAAGGGTGGTGCTTTGAGTGTCAGACCAAAGTTATGTGGTGTATTGAGATGCAAGAAACCCCAGAGTTGAACACTGAATAATTAAAACTCCAGAAGCTGAAATATACCTTATAAAACCAGAGGTAATCTCACAAGCCTGGAGAAAATGATGCTGCTTTATATGTACGTCTTCTCTTGATAATGAACTCCAGGAAGTGAGAAGAAACTTTCAAGCTTTTCGAGCATTAGGGTGAACAAATGAACTCATCTCTATAGCTACCCCTGGAGAAATGATCAAAACTGGAAGCAGCCAGTCTCTCAAATTCACTACGCAGACCATAAACCCCCAGCCTCAAATAACACTTTTGCAAGGACTTGTTTCTCACAGTCTGATGATCATCCCAGTGGACAGTCCCCTGTTGAGGGACTGGATAACTGATAATGAAATACATATTGGTGCTTACCCAATAGAGTGTTTGCGGGTAAAATACATACATCAATATGTGCCCTTAATATTTTTACACCAGAAGGAGATCATCATATTGTGATGTGCAAATAAGACAGAGGCATTTTGTTGGCAGAAGTGTTTTAATGCTGGGTGGATCTATCTCATAAGGAAAGTCTCTCTGAACAGCCTGTAATACTGCATCTGAAGGAAGACACAGCTTCAAAATCTCTAGAAAAAATCAGTTATGATAATGTTACAAGTCTCTCTACTTAATAAAACTGACAACTCTCTCGTGCCTCAGAAAAGCCCCTAAAACTTGTCATAGCAACTCTCGGGGCATTCAACACTCTAATTATACAAAAGGACAAACATTCCTTACAGTTTAAAGCACATTTAATAATCCACACCCTTTCTGACCTACATTTCATCACAGACAGAAGTCACACCTACAAGTCACTCTACTTCTTAAGGTGTCTTAAAAGCTCCCCTAAAGTAGGTTTTAAAACTAGCTTTGAAGAAAACACACAATAAACCAGAATAAAGTAATCTAATTTCTATCACTATCATATGGCAGGGCTCAAGGCTTCCTACCCCATATCTATTCAGATTGCCTTTTCAGATCACTGCAACAGCAAACTAGAGAAACACGAACAGGGCATGAAGACACATACCACAAAACAGACAAGTGGCTAAACTGTACAGAAAACAATCTTTCTACTTTTTTTTCAACATAAAGAGCCTTAAAACAAAAATTTCTTTAAAATAATCATAGAATCAAATAAGCACGAATTATGTCGGGCTTCAGGAGAGCCACATAAAGTAGTGGGCTGTGGTTGTGGCTCAGCCAGTTTGAACTGATCTGGAGCTCAGCTGACACAGTCCTGCCCTCTGCCCTGTCCCCAGCCAAACCCTTACTGTGCTGACTGATAATGATCTTAACATTCTCCTGCTCTCCTGTCTGTCTCTGCTGCTGTTTATCTCTCTTATACTTAGTATTTTAACTATTTAAATGCTTTAAAATAGAAAAGGCAGAGAAGATGGAAGGAAACCTCTAAGTCCTGGATTTTCATCATTATTCTCAGCCTTGTTACCTCACTATAAACAGTTATGTGAGCGATTTTCTTGAGGTTTGAGGATCTGGCTATCGCCAATGTAATCGCGTTAAATGTAAGTAATTAAGTTTAGACCTAGCAACCGAAACATAGAAATGATAATTCTTATCAAAATGCAGCATTACATGATGTTAACAGATTGCGTGGACACCAGACATATTTGGTGGAGGGGGCTGTAGTGACGCAATGTGGTTTTTAACATCTTCATCAAAATTCTGCTTGACGTTGAGATACGGACTACTTTAGAAAATTTGAAAAAAGACCATAATAGTTATACGGTTATAAAACCAGAAAGCACGTTAAGATAGCCAGCTTACTAATTTGAAGGCGTGCATATTGTATCAATAAATGTATGCAACTGTTAGCCTGTAAAGCCCACCATATGAAAAACCATGGTAGTTCTGAGGCAGAACTTGTAGAAGAGCTGTATCGGCTGATCTGATTAAAATGAGCAGACATACAAGTAACAAAGACAGGGAACAGAAGATCACTGTAAACTGTGTAAGTAAACTGAGTAAGATCTTTGTGCATTAAGGCACAAAGGCCGGCACTTAGTGTAACAAAGAATAGAGATGAATTTTTAATCTTTTTCCTTTGTGCTTTCCTTTTTTAGGTTGCTCTCCTTTCACCTTTTCATTTCAACAGGCCTTTTGCTCTGCAGCTACAATATGATATGATAGTTTAAAGATTAAACAAAAAACTTTATAAAATAAAATCCACACAGTCGTGTCAAATAGCTTACTAGAATTTCTTAAATAATAACTAGATATTAATAGTTATTTTAGCTGCATTTTCACATCTCATTTATGTGCTTTTTTAACTGAGATGAAATGCTGTATGAGGAATGGGAGGAGCTGCATTTCTGTTTTTTTTCATTATCTTCCATATCTCTGTATCTTCTCTATGCTGTATTGTCAATGAGAATGCACCATGCTCCGAGATTTAAAATCTAATGCAGGATTTTTTTTCAGACTTTTGTTACAGACTGTGTATTTGAAATTCCTGTCAGAGCAGAATTCATTCACTCTCTCCCTCATCTACTTTATCTGCCTCCTTCCAACTAATAGAAACATCTTTTCAATAACATAAACAAACATTAGTATATCTATATATGCACGTATACAAATATATTATACATTTATGTAAGGATGCTCCTAATCCATAGAAAGCTGAGCTATTCAATAAGAAGCTTTGTTTTTCACTTTGTCACTATTATGAATATAACTGCATTTTAAAACAGTAGTGCCTAACTTTTTAATCAGTCAGGCTAAACTTTTTCTTGCAACAGCAGGAAAGGGCCATAGATCACATGACCGAATGTACTGAGACTGTGAGTAAATAAATTAGTCCATTTCAGTTACTATTTCCTGGAAACGTGATTTTCATTTCAGAGTTGCTCTTCAGACACGGGCACATTTTTTTGACCACAGTTGTCGTGCTGTCCGGTCTGAAAATTGTGTGGGGAAGACAATATCTGGGAATGGATTGCTGTCACCAGAGCAACACATGCAGCCTATTTTTGGCCATTAGCTTTCCTAGAGGCTGCTTACAGCAGTGCTGCAGTCGAAGTGGATTCTGATGGCAGCAGCAGCCTTGTCACCGCAGTTCTTTTGGCAGCTCCTCCACCAATCCCTTGTCGTACAACCCGACATGGACTCATCTTGAAGCAGAAAAATTGTCTTTGAGATGCCAGGGCTCTGCAAGTAATTCAGCCCAGATTTCTGTTCTGAAAGACTTTCAAAGAAGAGAGTCACAGGGAGTGAGCTGCACGATAAAGTGTCCTGGTGGGTCACTAAGAGCCCATCATCCCAAGCTGAGCACCCCTTTTCTATAGAAATTGAGGGGTTTGTTCTGAATGTCTTAGAAATAGTGGAAAAAATATTCTTCCTTGTCAGCTACAACAAACTGAAATCATTCCCTTTTTCATAATCCAGTTAATTAGCTTTTTAGACAGAAAATACTCCTTAAAAAAGAGTAAGAAAAAGACATACAAACTACTTACTAATCCTAGAGGTCTTACTTTACTCAAATTATCTTTCTTAAATGGCTTTTAATTTAGAATTCCTCCTGCTTTACAGAAGGACTTTTTAAATGCAGTTAAAGTGCCCTCATGCACTGGATTCTTCCCGTTGTAGCATCTATTTGTAGTAGTGATAACGACTATGTCACAGATCTTTTCAGTCCAGTTACTTGTTTTCATGTCAACATTTTATTACAGGGATAAACCTGTACCTTCACAGTACTACAACGACATTCTAATGAATTTTTTTAGGAAAAGGAGGTTAGGCCAAGAAATCAATTTTATAACAAGCTCAAGAGAATAGTCATGGTGAGAGCAAACATCATTAAAAGCATTTCAGATGTACTTCTAAGTCAATTCCGGTGTTTCTACCAATAGATGTCACTGTTACACAAATCTGTGTTAGTGTTTGGACAAACTGTACTATGTAGTCTAGTTCTTAAAGCATTTTCTTTCAACCATTCCATCCTTTCCATGTTTCTTTCCTCTTCTACTACATTCTGTTCCCTCCTCCCTCCAATTTGAAAACCACTGCCAAAACATGTCCATCTGAAGGCCTGTTACTGCTCATCCAGGGAGCATATGAGTATTTCCAGCTAGGTTAGGCTGGGCCATGTTGAGCATGTGTCTCACATTGTGATTAACTCACATTGCCATCTGAAGCTTCAGTGTCTTATATCCCAGGAAGTTTAGAAACTTTTCCTCTCAAATTCATGGCTAGTTTGACTCCAGTCCCAGTTCAGCTGCTCCAGAACTCTGACAAGCTACAGCACGGCTGCCAGCAGTCCTGGGCTGTGCACACGCATGCACAGACACACACACGCACATGTGCACGGGTGCGCACACTCACACAAACGTGCACATACATTGCTTGCTGACTTGAATCTGCATGGTACCTATTCTTACTCTTGTCATCTCCTAGTTGCTAGTTCCTGCAATCCACTTCCAGGAAAACAACTAATTTAAACTAAACACCCATCATGATTTTAGAAATGACACATCACATATCTTAATCTATTTATATAATTTTTAAAATGTTCTGTATGTATTGCTCTCAGGCTTAGCTGCGCATATGGAGTCAAAAACCATCTGCAAAACTGTATCCCATCCAAAACTTTGCAGTTTGTCAGATATTTTGGAACATGGTTTTAGACACACCAGAAATAAATGCGTACCAGAAATGTAATTGTATGTAATAAATGCTTGTTAAAGCCCAATATAGCATGAATAGAGTCCTACTCACATTCAGTTCCAGGCTCAAATGCAACACATTTCTGTTGATCTTCTCTTTCTCACTTGAATGAACAAACGGGTTTGAGTGCCCCAATCTGCAATCCAAAACCCAGGTATCTTCATCTCTGTTTGCCACATCCAAATTAGCCAGCCGTTCAGTGAAGTCATCTTTTAAAGCAGACTCTGCTGGAATGACGAAGTGAAATGAAATGAAAGGAAATGAAATGAAATAAAATAATTGTATGCATCTGCAGATAATCCCTGCATATAGAAAGTTCTGTGTCTTTTTGAAATTCTGGTACGCACTATCAACACATGCACTTAACAGTTCTCCTGTTTGTTTAAAACAAAATGGAATAGCATAAATGGCAGACTTTGTTTTCACTCAGAAAAAAAATGGTTTCGTACTTAAATTTTGTGGGACAGATTTAGCAAAAAAAAGTTGGCTGCTTGTCTTTCCCCCATACACAAAAACACAGTATGTAAGGTGCTTGAGTTTTCACCTCCTCTGCCAAGGCACTCTTACTTGCCCTCCTGAATGTGCTTGTTATACACACATATTTCAGAGATGGCTGTGAAGTATAAAACTAAGCTCAGGAAGATCAACAGACTGATTAGACAGGCTTTCTGATATTAGCTGAACACAGCCTTAGTGGGGACTGTGCCAATCCACATTAGTCTCTGTTACACCAAACGCATAAAAGCAGCATCTTTCAATCTGAAGCAATACTTAACGCTTTACCTTGCTCCAATAACCTTAAACATAGCATCAACCTAGTTTTGGAATGTTTTAGTTACAAACAAACAGGCATGAATTTAGTGGGAGATAAGAGCAAAACCTGAGAGCCAGGAGTACCCACCTCTGTGTCATGCACAACAACCACCCAGCACTCACCCTCCCGCTCACAGCATTGCTGCTTCATTAGTCCCCCAAAACAGTAACAAGTCTTTTTCTGCATGACAGCCTCTAATTTAGCAATAAGAAAACCAATAAATTCCAGGAAGTCACTGTATTCTCTGAAGCGTAACGTCTGCATGGTATAGGATATATACACCTCTTTTCATATTCCCTAGGATATATACCCTCTTTCATATACACAGACACATCTATCTTGGAACATTCTAGTGGAAAATTCAGTTACTAGCACCATTCCTGGCTGCTACATATGGTACCTTAGCATTATACAAGCAACGGCATTTAAAATTTTGTAATTTATTTTTATTTTTTTTCATTTTCCCTGATTTTAAAAGTCCACATTAGAAAAGATGCTCTAGGATTGGAACTAGTAAGCCTGTTTGTTTAAACATAGGCTGATATTCAAACTTTCTGAAAGCTTATAGCTCTAAATAATTTAGGTGCTACGCTCTATCAATAAGCATAGTAAAGTAAAATACTTGGTAAAATGGCCAGCAATCATACAAATCAGTCACTATTGCGTGAATAAACTCAGCTTTCTTATTCACACAGAATCTCAAAATGAGACCCTAGAAAAAGGCAGCGTTTCTGCAAAAAAAGTACTACATGTACCTTATACTTTTTGAAATTATGCACTGTGAATAATATGAAACTGTATCAAGATATTCAAACACAAAGCAACATATTTTAAGACATACTCAAGTCCAGATGTGCCATTTTTAAGATCAGGTATCTAAAGAGAGACTTAACTTTCTGGCTTTCTGAATCATTGCTTTTCTGTAGATTTTTATACATTTGATAAACTATTTTTCTTGTTGCCCATTACACCGTTATATAAGTCATTCTGATATTTAGAAAACTTTAAGTTCAGAAATACAAATATCATGCTTTGTAGTATAATAGGCTGAATAAAATGTAGCAGTTGAATTTTGACCTCATCTTTTATTGCTCCATACAATTAGCCCAGTTACCTCTGGCCTCTCTACTTCACATAATTATAACATGTGGGAAATATAAAGAAAGTTCCAGGTGACTGGAGAAGAAAAAGTAAAAATCACCATTTTTAAGGTAATTGAACATTATTTGTATTGTGCTAGCAAAACTATCATGCCAACTTTTGGCCTCTCTCCTGATTTCTGTCACATACCAGTGCTACAGTTTTTGTGGGTATCTACTGACTTTACATTGCAAAAAAACTGGGACATTGTCATATAACCTATAAAAACCAAAAATGCTTCCATAAAACAACATAGCATTAAAACAGCATTAAAATGCAAATATGCATAGTAAAAAAACAGGAAATACTACCATTTTTAATGCAATGCGTTTTGGGAATTCATTTTCGTTTTGTAATTACCTCTTCACTAGTTGCCCACCCTGCTCAGCATTACCTCCAATACTTCAAAGCTTGCCTACAGTTGTATTCTGCAGTCAGTGAATCAATTATTTTTATCTACATCCCCTCTGTTTCAAGATCTCTATTCTAGGTTAGCTACTGCTAAGGAGAAAATTCCTATGTGGCAGTGAATTTTACCGATAATGTGGTTACTCTAATAATTTTCATTGATTCATAAGTGATACAGAGCTGCAGCAAGAGGCGACATTCAGAATTCCTTCTTGCAGCAGCTGGTATTTTCCATAATTAACTGTGGCACAACTAAGAACGGTCAGCCCTGCCAAATGCGTTCTGGGCTACTAGAAAAATAAGTACCTCCCTCAGCTGCAGAGATTTGGGTTTTGTCCAAATTTAATTTTATGTACCATCATATTAATTTGTGGTATTTTTGCTGTTGGCAGACTGCTCCCAAGTCTGTTACCATGCCTCTATTCTCCACCCTCTATTCCAATTGTTGCTTAATGTTCTGTTATCTATGTGTTTACCCTGCTAGCCAATAACCCCACTCTTCCCTGAACCAGTTCTCACCTGTATACACTGTTAGCATACAACTGTTTCTACACTAAGGGACCCACCCACCTCAGGAGACAGTGGAATATGAAAGAACTTTAACCATCTCTCTAACTACTCTATTTTAAGCAAATTCTTAAATACTTGATCACATTTTTCCCTTAAGTTCACCATTCTGTCAGCTCCAACAGATGGACTTTACTGCTACTTACACTTATCCACTGTAATCCACCAAGAGGAGGCCATGGCTGAATTAGGTTTATTTGCTACATGTTTTAAAATATCTGAGTGTGCATTCAAAAAAAAAAGGTCATATATATTTTATGCATGTATATGCAAACACATGTATATATCCATTCAATCATAGGCTAAACTTAGCAAGTTTTAAACACATATGCTTATCCTTTAGCCAGCTTAACTGATTTGCCATTACCTTTTTTTTTCTTCTGAAAAAAAAAGGCTTCCAAGAGAGTCCAATTGCTTCTAAAACTGTCTTCTGAGTTTTACAGTTTATACCAATTAGGTAGTGCCTCCTATGAACACTGCATGTAGAAAGACGACTGCCCAAATACAGATTTGCTGCCATCTACTGGCCCGAGGGAATGGAAGACAGAGCAAAGCAAATGCAGGAAGACTTGAGTACTGAATGCTTCCTTGGCAATTTTTACAACGCAGACTTTGCGAGTGTAAGTAAACAACTTTTTTATCTGGTCAAATTTACAGGTAAGACAAATGAGGAACTGAAACCTCAGGGATACAGACACGGACATATCATCAGACTGTGATAATAAATAGTACATCCAGGATCTCCTTAACCCTCTAGTTCTGTGCTGAACCTACATAAATAAAAGGTAATTACACCTGGTTGTTGGTTTTGTGGGGTTTTTTTTTTGTATAAATAAGACATTGTTATCATGCAAAGTCTTTTACTTACAAAATCTCTTAAATTAGTAAACAGGTGTATTAGATAACACATAATACATTTCTATTAAGTTACCATCGTGGAATCCACAGTTCTATAGTTTCTATGGGGCATAGTATGTTTTCTCTGTGCAGTCTCTTGCTATAGAAAGTCTGTTTGTACTTTCTCAGCTGTCTTGAAAAAAGAACTTGGGAGAAAAAAAAATCAGCTTCTTAAACATTTTTTTTTGTTAGTCCAAGGAATTAGGATGAGTCATAATATCCATTCCCTGTGGGAACATGGTTTGCATAACCACAGCACACTTAAGTCTGAGACCAACGTTTACACTGTGTCTTTTTTAGCTTTGGTTTCCTGATCATTGGTCATTCTATATATTAATCTTTTAGTTACACTCCATTCTTTCTAGATGGCTTTATTATATCACACATGATAAAAATACAATGGTTACTCTTTTTGTATGGTGATTCCTATGTAAACTACAATTCTATTCCCTATTTCATTAAATGTTATATACACTTTTATATGTGAAGCATGAATAAGGAAAACCTTATGTTAATTAGATATTTGTGTTCACTGCTTGCTTCTTGAAAGGAGTGAAAACAAGGTAAATAAAATAAAACTTAAGTCATCGCACAGCATTTGAGAACAAGTCTCAGAATGCCAAATTTTGTGGACCTTTAAGGTTCTGAGGGTCTTAAATTTTAGAAACAAACAAAAAGCTAAATAACCAAGTAGATTTATTCAGCAAGTGGACCACAAAACTGAAAAGTCTAAGTGGCAAAGCTGCTTATTTAAAGGCTCCATTTTGAAAGCAGAGCTGAACACTCCGAACATCAGAACTACATTTAGAGCACTTGCGGTATTACTAACTGAAGACAGTGATATTACTGTAGGGATTTAGCTGTTGCAAGATCTTACATCAGCAAGTCACAGCATGTTAAACAATCTTTGGTATACTTCCTTGCCCAAATTAAGCTTGATCAATGTTACTGAAAGCATTGGTGGAATGTGAGGGTAACCTCAGCTGAAAAGCCAACATATTTTTTAAAAACATGGAAATCCAAAATATGCAGATCCTACCAAGACTATTTTTTGTTATGTGCACCTCAAATTTTATGATTCATCCCTCTTACCTGACCTTTTTCTTTCTAAATCAATAACTGAGCAGCAAATGCTTCCAGGTTTTTCTTGTTTAAAATGTCTCCTTTTTTCTTTTTTTTTGTTGTTGCTACAGATACCAATTTAATAAGTCTCAATTTAAAAATAGCACTGGAAGTAGTCTCAACAGTTTCAGATTCTGTAGGCAGATGATATCGCATAGTTCCATGCACATGCCATCTGTGGTATCTCAGATCTGTTAGTACATAAAGACAGTAATTCTGTATAAACATATAATTCTGCACGCAATATTCCCATGTATGTAGCTGACACAGAGGACAATAAAATGTGCTTGTCTGGAGTTAAACTCTGTTTTGAAGTTGAAGAAATATGAGTAAGTAGGGAGAAAAATAAGAAAAGCCGAAAGGGAATTTAAAAAATCTAGATGGAGCCCTCTTCCTTCCCTTCTAATTTTTCAGAATTCCTTTATGGGAAGGAGGGAAATAGAAGGAACCTGTTTGCTCTGCCAGAGACTCGAGAGAAGACTGAAGAGAAATCTTAGTATCAATACAGTTCTTTCTATTATATTGGATAGAATGTAAAGTAGTATGTAGCTTTCTGCATAGAAAAGTGAACAGTGTGCACCAAGTAGACTAATAATTCCTCTTAACATTAATAAAATCTGTAGTTGAGTGCAAGACTAGAGAAACTGGAAAAAGATGCTAAATTCTGCCTTTGGGAATGAAGACACAATGCGACTTTTTGTCATCTTTCCCCTTATTTCCTATATTTTGATTTAATCTGTGTTGGAGCATGAGGTGATTTGTACTATAAGCAGTTTAGCAAAATCCTTGCTGTAGACTGCCTATCTACAGTGGATATAGTTTCCACAGTACACTTAGGGAATTTTTTTTTGCATGATGACAAATTGTGGATTTTAAAAAGCAAATGTGAGGCTTGCTACTTGCTATACTGCTCTAACAGAGAAGCCTGAATGGCACAGTACTGAGTACAATTTTTAAATCAAATCCCTGAAAGCAGTAAGTGTAGGAAAAAAGCCCAGGAGCAGCAACACCCTGAACTGGCAGTGGAAGACTGGGGTCCTTGTAGTGCTCAGAGAGCTAGAAGCTCCTGGAGTACCAATATCCAAAACAATCAACAATTTATTATCTTTTGGCTGTGTCCTATTTCTCCCAGCAAAGAGTAAATACAATTTAGTACTGCTAATAATGGAGAAAAATGTTTAAGTGGCTTCAAATCCATCCAATTATTATCAGAGAAATCTATTACCAAGTAAAATTAAGACCTCCCTTTCTAGCTAGCAAATAAAGATTAGTGTGTTATTGTGAAGCATGAACTCAGAGTATCTTCCCACAGGAGGAGATAAATTGTACATAGCCTTGAACCTCTAACATTGAAAAAAGAACATCAGCAAAAAACAGTGAAGATAAAGCTCTCTGGCCCAGAAAACTTGAGTGAGAAACGTGGAGGAAATCCAAAATATTTATTTTCTTGTGAAAAACTGAATACAGAGTGTATCAATTCAAGAGCATGTGATATAACTCAAAGCTTTTCAAAAAATAATTCAAAATGGTCAGAAACCTAGGAAAGATTAGCAGAATCTATCAAATCCTATAAATTACCTGTATAAATGTCATGTTTTTACATTAAAATAACTTTCCATTTAGACTGTTGACATTGAATTTGATTTATATTTTTTTATTAAGGGTTTACATTTACAGTAATTTATATTTTTTATATGCCTTTTTCCTCCTCAATCTATTTATCCCAGACCAAAAAAACCCAACCTCTAATAGAGCAAACCCTAACAGCAAAAATGAGGATACTCATCACTAACAGTGTAAAAGAACTAGTACAATTTGGATTAGTTAAAAAAAAAAAAAGCACAAGATCATGAGCAGAAAGATGAGAGAACCATATTTAATTTTCAATGCTGTGCAATCATCCAACAAGTGCTCAAGAAACCCGAGGGACAGGAACTCTAGTAACAAGTACAGCGTGTATTTGCTGAATTAGGATACAGTCCTGCAAACTACTGAGCAGTTTGACCCCATTCAGCATACTGCTTTAGCATGTACTCAAATTTAACAAGTTTAGTTACACTGAGCAAATAACAAGCAGGACCTGCCTTGTCACTTTCCAGCCAAATCATGCTTTCCGATTCAAGCGGGATGCTCTCCAAGTGTTCACAATTGGCATTATAAGCAAAAAACCAAAGATACAAAGAACCCCAAGAGGACATGACACAGGAAGCCAGTTGGCACTTTGGTGCAAATTCTGAATCTCTCACTATTCCCGAAGGAGTTTCATGTGTCCGCAGCCAAACCCCAAAATCAACGCTCAGGTCAAGGTGCTGAGCTGCAATGCCAGGAACTTTTAGCGAAAGGCTCATTTTTAATGACAAAGAATTTCCGTGCTCACAGGAACTTCCGGATGGGGATAATACCCGAAGTAATCTAGTTAAATATCCAATCAGCATATATTACTTATACAACTTTCCCAATTTAGCAATTTGTGGACATACAAAAATTACATACTACACAAGGCTTTGAAATATCTGAAAATTCACATATACTTTTGGTATTACGCATATGCTAAATGTTTTGTGGGGTTCTAAAATAGGTAATGATAATTTTCCAAAACCAGGTTACAACTGTTTCTTTCCTTACCCTAAGTAATTTCTGTACAATCATAGTACATACCATATAGTTGACACTCAAAGCAACTACCGAAAACATAAGAATTCCTAATACTATAATTGCTGTCTACTAATTGGGGAGTGTTTCACTATGTCTTTTTACAACTGTTTTTCTAATCTGTGGCCTTAGCCAGTGAGCTAAAAAATGCGGAGGAGGAGACTTATGTTTAAATTCTTTATGCCTTATTTTGTTTAGCAAAATTTGACCTCGTAAGCAATAGTCTTTGAAAAGATTAGAAACCTGTGGCTAGTGCAATAAGGAGAATAAAGAAGTATATAGAAAAAACAGCTACCCAGCTGAAAGGTAACATCTTTTAGGCAGCAAACTAGGAACAGAGGCTACAAGACTCCTTGACCACAATGTCAACAGGTTAAGTAAATTTAATAAGCTATTTAATGACTTAAAGTGTTTACATTACTTTTCTCATGTACTTTTTAGAATATTTCCCCTTAACCACTGGCTCTCACTCTTCTGTTGACTATCAGAAAGACAAAGTCACCACAGACAAGATTTGGTTTGGGCTTTAGTTAAGTGAAAAAGCGTGACATATGTAATAAGATCAATTTTAAATAATCTGCATCTTTTACAGTACACTTAAAAATGTTGAAAACTGCTAAATTAAGCTCTAAGATTGATGAATCTATTTGCAGAAGTCACTTAGGTCACTTCTACATTGCACAGATGTTATTATATAAAAATTTTTAGTACAAGTATTAAGACTGGAATTAATGAAGTATGAATAGAAATGTGCAAAAGCACCAGAGGCAACAATTAAAAGAATAGCCTGTATAGATAATGAGAGACACTACTGACAGCAACAAAACTAATTAACACTGTGTTATTTACATCTAGACCATGGCGCATATGATTCATCAGTGGAAAACTGCACTCTGATAATAGGAGGAGGATGGCAAGAGTGTTAACCACATGGCCTGTGCTGTTCCTCCTCCTCCTCATGGAATAACAGCGCACTGCACGTGGCATTCTTTTGCCTGTTATCCAAGAGGAAGACACATGATAGTCCAAAAGATACAGAAAACCAGGAAACAAAGACAACGGGCAGCAACATTGCTTAACATCCACCACAGACAAAATACACATTTTGTGGCAAAAGGATCATGCCATACTAACTGTTGATTCTTAGGGGTAAAAAAAAATAATCTTTTTTATCCTTAGGGGATAAAAAACCTGTTTTGTCACCACTCTAGAAGAACCCAAGAGATGTAGTGAGGATTTGACAGCTGGTGTCTCTTGTTCTCTATAACCTTATTAGCAATGCTGGCCAGACTGCTTTAATATACACATGATCTTGAGTGAGAGTGACAACATGCTGTGAATGGGCAGAATCAACTTAGAGAATCCACTTACTTACATAGAGATGTGCAAGATAATTTTCTTCTCTAACATGACAAAAAGTCACATTACACTAATATTCTAAATCCATCTGGAAGGATGACTAAGACAGTGGCATCAAAACTATTAATCTAATAGCTAATAGCATTACAAGTACTAATAAATAGTACTATTAGTACAGATATTCAATGCAGCCCTGCATTCTGTTTAACAAGCCCTCCACAGCTGTACTATAGTGCACAGCTATAGTATACAGCTATACCAGTTTCTGACATAAATTAGTATCTCCTCCTGATTCTGACCTATGTCATCCAGGCACATGACCTGAACTACACATCAGTTGGATATTTCTGCACTCTTACACAGTGTAAATCTTTCACCTAGGGCTGTCGCAGTGGGAAGAAACAGTGCAGGTTGGATGGAGCATGGCCCCTGCAGATGTAGTATTTTGCAAAAAATGCTAAGAATAAGACTCAATGACATATGCAAATGATCTTTATTTTTGAAGTCCTGATATTTAGCCATATTTGACGGAAAGGTAAAAATACATTCCCGACAAAAATTATCTTCCAGAAAAATTATCTTCCTTCAAATTTTTTTTTAATATAACTTTTTTTTTGTAAAACATTTTTCTCCAACCTGTTTCTCACAAGTAGGTAAACAATTGCAGCTGACATTTTAAAAACCTCAGTTTAAGATAAGCACACAAGATGTATAATTTTATCAGAAATTACTAAAGTTTCGTAAGAATTGAAAGCGTAAGTGACAGACAGCATAACAGCTCCAACTGCAGTCTGTAACAATACTTAATAGTTATTAAGTAAGAAAATACCATCTTACATGTCGTCATCCCAATGTGTAACCTGTCCTATCCCTACTGCAGACAATCCCAAATTCATATCTGCAGGAATGCTATCTATTAAGTTACAGATATGGTCCTCAGGATTGTGGCGGTGTGCTCTCCCCTTTTTACCCCCCCGGCTCCTGCTCAAGCCGTGGCCATCAGCGGGAGTTGTTATGAGTTGCACTTGAACACTCCCATAAACAATGATTAATTACACAATAATCTGGAAGAAATTAAAAGGTACTAAGTGTAGTGCATTTTAGCTAGATGTTTTCCTGGAAAGGGATAATATATTGTCCAATGAAGAAAGATATAGAATTAATTATAATAATTAAGTGCTTCTGTTCAGTATTAAATATTTAAAAACAAAATAAATATTGACATAAAAACTGCCAAATCAAAGAGAAAGGTTGGTGAAAAAATTTTGCAGGATTTAAGCATTGTTGTTTTTCTTTCTTGTTTTTCCCTTTTTTTTTTTTTAAGATCTATCTTTATATGTCCTAATCTTGTAATTTAGCACATGCAGCTGTGCCAGACTCTTATAGGTTGAAGAATTTAACGTATAGAATCAACTAAAATCTTGTACTTAGCAGTGTGCTTAATGCTAAACAAACAAAATAACACAGTACACAAGAATTGGTAGTTTTAAAAAAGAAAGAGGTAACATATTTCAAACAACGTAACGCAGGTCAGGCTCAGCTACTGACAGAAAGAATCAGAGAAGAATAAACTGTTTTTAATGGGGAAGGGCCTATATTATTTGTCTCCAAACAAGCATTGAAACTTCTCAAAATATCTGAGGTACAAGGAGTGTGAGATGTGAGTGAACAGAAGGCAGAAACAAATGGGGCAGTGACAGTGTTTTGAGTCAGTCAAGATTCCAAACAGAGAGACAAAGCAGGGGAAGTCATAAACGTAGGAGCTGGCTGAAAGTCATCCAGGGTCAAGGATTAAAATGAGAGGAAGAGGGAGAGGGAGAGCTACGAGACAAAAGACAGTGAGAGAGAAAGGTGATGGAGATTTAGGAGAAGAAACAGACTGTGAAAGGATTCCAATTAAGAAGATTTTCGTGTACTGTAACTACCACCAGTACCACTCAAAGACTTCCTTGGCAAAGTATGTAATTAAACAGCTTAAACAGCTGTACCCATCTGGGATGGCAGGCTCCTTAGAATATAAGTAATAAAAAGTAAGCCTGATATTAAGAATTTGCCTATCAACACATTTAACCATGTGAGTACTGAATGCGTGCAAGTGGAAAGACAACAAGAGTGCCACTTATAACTCAATATAAGTTGAAATGTAATAAATTAATATGTGAAAAATTGTGTCCAAGACTGTAACTGCAAGATCACACAGTTCAGAGTCATTAAGGAGTCTCCATCCTCTTCTGCAAAAGCAGCCACATTAATATTTACACCTAATTACAAAAGAAGCAAACAAGCCAGTCTGACACCTAAAATTATTTGATAATTCACCTCCCAAAGATCTACAGCTATGCTATTTCACATATTCTGTGACAGCTGATACCTGCTTTTTCTGCTTAACCAAGGCAGGAACAGAAGGCAAGCATTGAACACCTCTCTGCAACGGTCAGATACTCAGTAGTGACATCTCAGCCCAAGGGCAGTAGCTAATAGAAAGGGATTACTTTGATTCACGCTCTTGTAAGTCTGGCATCAGTACGCTCAGTGTCACTACTGACTGAGTCATGAGGAACTTAAGTTGGTCTGCATCACACAAACTTTCAAAAGATTCAGCTGACTTGTTTTTAACGCAGGTATCTCTGAATGGCTTTTTAGTGCATCATGAGCCTGTGGAAACCCCAAAGCCATGCTATGCTTTTATCAACTAAATCTTAACAGTGTAATGTTTGAAACACTATCAAATAAGCTTATTGGCACAGACAGACCTATACTGACTTCTGCAGTCTTAGGGAAATTGGATGACCGAGCAAAGGGAACTTGATCACCAATCCTGCAAATCCTCTGAATTGAGTTTTCACATATGTTCAAGTCCCATCACCAATGAAAAAGATTCTGGATAGGATACAAGTTTTGTATATGCTCGAAGTCAAGTCTCAATTAAACATGTGGATTATCTTTACTGTGGCACACCGTGGTTCACAAATGGGCTTCAATTCGTCCATCCAAAATGTCAAGAAAGCAGTACAGCCATATTCACGGAGTACTAAGAAATGTTCTTCTCAGTTCCTGTTATCACCTGTATGAGAATCTGAGCTGTGTCACTGACATTGCTTTGCATTCTTCTTTCCACTAAACTTAAATGGTAGTACTGAATGGCCTATTTTACATTATTTTATTATTATCCATGCTTTTATTTTATCTAAGGCATTACAAAGCCCCACTTGCGTCAGCTAATCATGAGCTGGCTGTATTAAACATGGGACAATGAAGCAGTTGAAACAAAAAATAATCCATAGACTGTCTTCTTGCTCAATTAGTTTCCAGAAAAATAATTGATTTCTTTATTCCTTTTCTTTGGTACCATTTCTGACTTAATCATTACACACAACCACTGAACATTTTTTCCTATTTTCATAGCTGTTGAATATACCCTGCTTTCATAGATTTCACAAGAAGCTAGAGGTGAAGAGTACTTCTGAAAATAGATTTTGCCACCTATTTAGATATCTTCCCTTGTGAAAACATGGAGGTGTGGAAGTGATAACAGATTGCTTAAAATATTTTAGCTTTCTTTGAATAAATTAAGGTTCAAACTATTGCCTTTGCATTTAAGCTTTTCCCGACTTTGTCCTTTTTTTGTAAACATGCAGTGAGATGTACTCTATATCAGTAACATCTGTGAGCTCAAGATTAATTTATAGTGGCATCCATGAGTGGCTTCTCTTCAACTGTTAAACATGGTTAACAATTGAAGATTCTGCATTCAGACAAGATGCTGTACAGTTACTATATTAATTCTACCTTCAACATTTTGGTGCATCTGAGTGACCTATCAGGTTAATGTTGACTGAGTGTCAAGATACAGTAATTGCATATATTCACCCGAAGTAAACATGGTCTATTACATCCTTTCAAGAGCTTAAATCCCAGCTCAACATATGCCTTGGCAGTGCCGTTCTTCACAATTTCTTGTTATAACTGGAGCAGTGGAGGAGTTCTGCATTATATATTCAGAAAATACTATTAATCATGCTTGTCTCCTGCAAGCTAGATAATATTTGTACAGAACTCAGGAAGTACGTGGGTGTAATATGATATCCCATATCATAGCTTATTAACAGAAAAAAAAATTTAACAAAATTAAGTAAAATAAGGTTATTCCAGACCACAACACAATGTAGGAAAGCCAATGGTTCCTCCCTTTATTTCTACCTGACCTTGGACCTGACACAAGACTGAAATTCTTACCTGAAGACATGCTTGTATTTTAAAATCAGACCTTTTCTAGACTCCAGTCTCAAGTCCATTGTAGCTGAAACATGATCAGCTAGCCAGGCATTAAAAAGAGAGATCATCTGTTCATTAGTATGAAGAAAAATTTAGAAAACAGTTATAAACTACTTCTGATCTATATCATAAGAAAGGTATACATAGTTCCTTAAAAATAAGCATTGCTTCTCAGCAAGGGAAAGTTCTCAATTCTATATATTGACTGATATTAGAATAGTCCAATATAAAACAACTTAAAGTGAGTAAAATGTTCAGCGGAGTAAACTACACTGACCCAGCTTTTCCCTTTCCTTTCTCCCCGGGATCAGTTGTCAACCTATGAAATGAAGTAACTACATGGAATTAAATATTTCCCCAAAATAATTTGTCCCGCAATATTTATTTTATCCCTAACAACATGTCTGGGAACTGATTGCCTTTCTGAGAAACAGAATTCTTTTCAGATTAAGGACACGCTGCAAAACATTCCTAAACAGTACTAGATCATTGCAACAAGACAGCGGATAACATTAGTGTAAACAGTGTTAATAACTGGGAATACTTTTTTTTTTTACAATATCAGAGAATAAAAAAGAAAAAAAAAAGAAAGAAAAAGAACATGAGAGTCAAATGTCTGACTAGCTCAGTATCCTACATCTAACAGAGCCCTATGCCTAAGAAGTGTGTAAGAAGATGCAAGCACCTATGATACTTCCTCCATATACTCTCTTGTCCTCCTGTCATGTACAACTAAGACACCTGTTTTTGTGCAAGCTGTTCTCAGCAGACTTCTACTCCTAGTGTCCCCTGCGCTGATGTAAATGTTGGGGTCACAGTGTCCTTCAGCAAAGTGTTCCACAGCTCAGCTATACACCGCATGAAGGACTGTGTCCTTTTGTTTCTTCTGAACCTGGTTCCTACAAACATGCTTTGGTGCACTTCACTAGGTGTACTCCAGAGAGAGCGAAAAATCCAACCCTATCCAACCTCTCCAGCCAGTCAGTTTTACAATCTCTATCATACATCCTGTTAGTTATATTCTTTTCCAGGCTGAAGAGATAATTTCATTATTCCTCACATGAAAATCTTTTGTGTGATTTAAAACATTCTGTTGTCCTTCCCTGAACATGACCGTTTTACCATATAACTTTTTAAGACAAAGAAATGAGAACTGCAAGATATTTGAAGCTTGTGAGCACCAGATCTTGTAAAGCAGCATAATGTTTTTGGGTTTTATTTCTTTTCTAAAAATTCCTAGCATTCAATTTGCTTTTTTGGAAGTTATTGATTTTTCAATAAATATTTACATGGAACTATCTGTCATGACTCAAAGATCTCATTCCTGAAAGGTGATGGTCAGCTTCATTTCTCATACGAACTGAAATCGGTTTTTTTGTGTGCATAGGTTCTAATTTATTTCCTTGATTTTTTACCTGCCTTTTTACTGCTCAGTTAGTGCCTTCTCCAGCTCTTCATGGCACTTTTCTCCAAACAGCATGATATGATATGCATTGGCTAGAGCAGTATTCCCGCCCCTCAGAGAAGTCAGGTTGGATATCAGGATATGCACCCTCAGGCACAGCGACATCAATTTTATAGTTAGTGATGAAGACTGACTAGGAGTGGAGGAACTGCTGGAATAGTGAAAAAGAGGGGAATGAAAGAACAGTGCAATGGAAGAGGTTTCAGAAGTCATGAGGGAACGTGCTACTCTAGAATAGCTACCTCTCAACACCACCCATTTCCTTTGTTTTACAGTAAGATTCAATAAAGAACTGGCTAATTATATCAATCTTAAAACTAGTGATCAGCAACAATGCAAAAAAGAGCTAGAACTTTGTATCAGTAGTCACAACCTAAATGTCTTTTTAATACAGTCTGCATATATTCATATTTTAACAAGTATCTGCCGAAATGAGAAGCAACAGTTCACAATCTCAACGCTGACTCATCTACACATTAATACCAGTCAAGTCTGGGGACAGCTTTTCATTTTTTGTTAAGTGCTTTTTTGGAAAGGCTTGTTTTCAGGCTTAGTGTACGGCTGATTGTATAACATCTGCAAGATACTACATGCATGTTCAATAACACTTGCACATCAAGATAACTGTATAAACCACCAGAAGAAGCCAAAAGTATCTTGGCTTTATCAAGGCTTTCTGGAACCCAAAGGGTTCTATTATGAAACAGAAGAAAACTCTTCATTATGTAACCTGGCCCTTTTATTGGCCTCAGTCAGGTCTGGCAAAGCAAAACAAAGCCTTAGACGTCTAAGCACCTAACAAGCAGTCTGCTTAACTCACTTGAAAATATTTCTGTCATTCAATTTATTTTTGCAGCTGTTCCATGCACTTATATTACATTACTAAGGAAAAGAACAAGCTGTATTCTTTTGAAAATTCAAGGTCTAATTAAAAGGTGGTTCATTAGCCAAATGGATTTTTGTCACATGAAATTTTTCACTGGCATGCTAATGAACCAGATATAAATACCAGTCATTCCTGCAATCCAGCAACCTCAACTCTGCCAGTATTACATTTACTTTAAAAATAAAATTACAACTTAGCAATTGTTGGCCATCTAGCATATAATTTTGTTTTGGAAAGCATTCCTATTTAAATCGGTCATAAGCACATACTTGCTCTCAGTCTTGCTTCAAGTTAAGCATGCATTCAGTACTGCTCTTGAAAAGGGTGGCTTTCTCTTTCAAGGCACAGCGATAACATAAGCCATGCTAAAGCATACCACTGTATGAACGTGACAGCAAAATGCTATTGGTCATATTTCTGATTCATACAAAAGGCATACTTTATATTTTAAAATCCTTTCATCTTCAACATGTAGATGCCAAAGGAACCAAATGAGAGGCCAAACTTCCTTTTACTTCTGTTTCTCACAGTTCTGTTGTAACAGTAAACCTATTATGTAAATCCTGCACATTGGCCAAAGACCAATAAGGTTTGTCCTCCTGAGCTCCATACTTGTGTCACCAAGAACTACAATTAGTTTCACTTCATCAAATTTCCTACTAGGATGAAAAAAAAAAGGGGATACTATTTCAGTGGACCGAGGACCATAAAATCATTTTCCAGAAAATCCCAACATAGTCCGTTAAGTTTTATGGTTAAAAGTCAAATGAAGTGCCTTACTACACTGACACAGAGACAATGACAGAATTATACTTAACTAGAAATGTAATACGGAAGTACAGGTAGTTCCCAGAAGAAAGCCCACAGAATTAAATAGAGTTCAATTTTTAGAACAATGAACAATGACAGACTACAAAGTACCAAAATGTGTGCTGAGATTCTAGAACAGAATTTGGATTATGATTTTTTTTTAAAATATTTTCTTTCTGAAGGAACAAATCCAATTTTGATGAATTTGGTTTGATGAAAGTTAACAACATTGCTGCAATAAAAAGCTGTCACATTATTTACAATACAATTATTGGGATTTAGCTGCCTAAATGAATGTTAGATGCTGAAATTAATTTACCCCAGTCCAGAAAGGTGTGGATCATTCCGGGTCAGATTTGCCAGCTCTATGCCTGTGCCTCAGACACCCTAGGGGCATCTAGTGCTTTTTCCATTCTGCACCCTTTTGCATCTATTCCAAAGATCTTGTGGAACAAGGAGGTAATAGTAATTCAAAATTCCTTCCTTTCATTTGTCAAGTGATTTTACAGGTAATTGCCCAGGGTATTGAAATGGGTGGCAGAGATCATTTCTTGTGAACAAGCTAAGTATGAGCTTTCTTCTTTCAAAAGGTACAGGTAGGAAAGCTTAAGTCACGTGAAGGAGAAAAATAAAAGGAATAAAGCAGAAGTGAAGAAGGAGCTGTGAGAGGGTACTAAGGATAATTCATAGAATCACAGAATTGTCAGGGTAGGAAGGGACCTTAAAGATCATCTAGTTCCAACCCCCCTGCCATGGGCTGGGACACCTCCCACTAGATCAGGTTGCTCAGAGCCCCATCCAGCCTGGCCTTAAAAACTTCCAGGGATGGGGCTTCCACCACCTCTCTAGGCAACCTGTTCCAGTGTCTCACCATCCTCATGGTGAAGAACTTCTTCCTAACGTCCAATCTGAATCGACCCATCTCTAGTTTTAATCCATTCCCTCTAGTCCTACCATTTCCCGACATCCTAAAAAGTCCCTCACCAGCTTTCTTGTAGGCCCCCTTAAGATACTGGTAGGCCACTATAAGGTCTCCTCAGAGCCTTCTTTTCTCCAGACTGAACAACCCCAACTCCCTCAGTCTGTCCTTATAGGAGAGGTGCTCCAGCCCTCTGATCATCCTCGTGGCCCTTCTCTGGAGGCGTTCCAGCACGTCCATATCTCTCTTGTAGTAGGGGCTCCAGAATTGGATGTGGTACTCCAGGTGGGGTCTCATGAGAGTGGTGTAGAAGGCAAGAATCACCTCCCTCAACCTGCTGGCCACGCTTCTCCTGATGCAGCCCAGGATACGACTGGATTTCTGGGCTGCTAGTGCATTGCTGAGCAAGAAAATGGAGCAGTATGCTATACAGCTGGTTCATGAACACATCACCACGAGGATGGGTGGAAATATTTCCATGATTATTCAAAGCCATGACTGTTTAAATATTAGTATCATTAGATGTTGTTTTTAGCAGCCAAAGCTGCTAAAGCAGACCTGAATTCCAAGAAACCTTTCATTTGTTCTGCTGGAACACCCAGCTGTCAGCCCAATTTGCACATTTAACATCAATTTCAATGAGAGTTACACATAAGAGAAATCAACCCTGTGATGACAGAGCTGCAACTTACTTTACAAAGTTAATTGAACCTGCTTTTATGTTCTGTCTCATTGACCATCCACATTATTAATGCCTCAAGCCCAGGCTATGTCACAGCCTTGTTTGTAGCCTGAAATACCCTTTGAGCCTATAGTCACACCTAACCCACATGAAAAAAGCTTAAGGTCCTTGCTCTGTGCCACAAGGGTGGAGTGACTGTAACTTATTGGGGTGAGAGAAGCTGTGTAATGCCAGCCCTGCTGTGAAGATTTTGACAGATGTATGAAGTCTGTGCAGACATATCTTAGCAACTGTAACTATGCAAGAATTGTTCAAGCTCAAGCTACTTTTTGAACTGCATGAGTATCCATCCAGCAAGTTTCATAGACCAAACTGGAAAAGCAGCGGGTTGCTAACATGGACCAGACATGTAATGCAAACACACCTACATGACTGCTCTCATACAAAGCATCTGTATTACTCAAACTGAAATACGATTATGCAGAGGGGAAAAAAAGTAGGACTTGAAAGTAAATGAGTATGGCCAGAACTACCACAGAAGACAGGAAAAAAAACCCTATTTAATTTAATTTAAAAAAAAAAAAAAAAGACTGCCACCTCTTCTGGATAAAAACCATTTAATTTTGGAGCTGTTACAGAAGAACGTAATCTCACTAGACTTAACTATCACAAAGGTAGCTCTTTAACAAAAGAGTTTACCTCTCGCTAAATTCATGTCATCCTGGAAATCTGAAAGTTTTAAACTGTAGCCCATTTTTTCCTAACCTTTAAACAAAGTCTTTAAACTCAAAGTTCTTAATGGCCATCAAAATCTCAATAGAATGGAAACAAATCTTTTGACTAGGTTGCAAAGTTATCCAACCACCTTGATAAAAAGGACAGGACAAACATTCAATGCCTGATGAGATGAAAAATATGGCTCTTTGGGCTAATTAGGCTTGGCCTCTTTTTCTAATCCATAGACTGGAGAAAAACCCCTCAGGATGGATTAACACTGTCAAACTAAACAACAAAATTAGGAATATCTTTTTTTTCATGACTTGGAAAAATACAATAAAAATATTGAAATGGAACACTGCCTTTCAGATTATAAATTAGATGACAAGATAGAAGACTGAAAGCTAAAAAGTAAGAGTGAAAAACTGAAGAAGTATGTGCTAACGTTTTTCTTTCCACCTTTGGATGACAAACATCTTTCATTTTTGCATAATTAAGTATAATTTGCATAAATAAGTATAAAAGTGGAATACGAATTAATCCCAAAAAATTAAGGTGCAAATCGTTCCTGTGAATTTATATGATGGTATTTATCTTACTCATAATGTTTAAAACTATTGTTTCACTATATTTCAGATTTAAAGAATAATCTGTTTTAGCAAACTAGTACAAAAATTATTAGGTCCATATCCCACAAAAGAAGTATATGAGAGGAAATTAGGGTACAAAAGCATTATATAGAAATACCTAGATCTTAGACAAGACTAGTCTGCCTATGCAGATGTATTACCAGTTAAAGCTGGTCTTTTTTTCTTGGTATATTAGCTGGGTTTTATTATTCACCTAGAAAACAATTTTCAAAAGGTTGCCATGTGGCTGATTTAAAAAACAAAAAAAAATTGGGGTAGGTTTTTTTTGTTTGTTTTGGGTGTTTTTTATGATTGGGGTTTTTTTGGTTTTGTTTTTTTTTTTTTTTAGTTTTACTTCCGTAAAAGCTGGCAAGCTGGCATCTTCCAAAAGGAAGAAAAAAACCTGACTGGCATGAATTAGTATAATTAGCATATAAAATATTTGCTCAAGTTTAAACTGTAATGGCTATTTAAAAGTTATGCATAACTATAACTTCATTTTAATATACATTTATTTAAAAATATATACTCTCCAAAACTGAATAGTTTTTATTTTAATAAGGTTTTCAATATATTTTTCTTACTTAACTACTTCTATTTCTTAAGACAAAACAAATCTCATTTTGAAGAATCAGAAATTAGTAAACATTTGCTCAAGTTTACAACATATTGACAACTGCATTACTGACATTACTGACAGGAATATATACTCTAGAAGAAACTCTAGATTTTAATTATTGTGAGATTAAATGGCTCAATGCCAGCACCTTTACAGGTTATATATATGTCTTAAGTTAAATAAAATTAACACAGGGAAGAAAAAACCAAACCTTTTACCCTCTCCAAAGGGCTAAACAAAGCTTTAGATTTCGCTTTTATAACAACACTGTCAGACTCAAGTATACGTTAAAAAAATGCTAGTCAAGGGTCTGCAAAAACACTGACCTCAGTGCTGCATAAAATAAGCAAAGCCATTTTTTTAGTAATTGCCCCAAAGAACTTGGAATGACCTGCTGACAAATACTCCTAATTCACCATAATATGCTCAAGAAAATATCTGCAGCTTTTAGACAAGTCCAGCCTTAGTTGCTGCAGCGTTCAGTTTCTCTGGACATGGAAATCAAGCTATTTGTTATAAATACACTGATAATGCGAACCAGATCCCATATACAAATTATGTATATGGGGTAAGCGTGATTAACATCTTAGGTCACACAGAAGCACCTGGTATTTTGCAGATAATAACAGCTAAAGCTGGGAACTGAGGGTGTGCCCCTCCGGCTGGCAGGGCCTCCTGGGGCGGTGAGGGCTGCTTCTACCTGCTGAAAAACGTCAAGTGTTAGCAGGTAAAAGGAATGGGAACAACCAGTTTTAGCCTTTCTGTAACTTCTCCCTCAAAAATAATTAGTAAGTTCATGTATTCATAGAAGTAAGAAGTAATAATTTGTTATTGTCCAGACTCCTCTGTACTATATTTTTGTTATTTTTACTGATGTTTCTGTAACAGAAACACTGAGGCTTAAAGAACAAGAACCAATCTACTTCAGTTTGTACACATAATAAGAATTGTTTTCTATTCATAAATATTTAGTGGTTTTGGTGAGGTAAGAGGTTCCAATTTACAGGGGATAACAGTCAGGAAATGTTTCCTACTCATAAGGTAGAAATACAAATACAGAAACCACAATAGAAACCCAGAATCCTTTTTCCATAAAGTCAGTCTTTTTTAGTACACACAGTTTTCCCAGCTTAATGTTCCAACATACTAAAGAGAAATGAGAGTAAACATGGTCACATTAGCTAAACCGTTCATCAGTTATACTCTTAATCTTTGTAGTTTTAAATTATCCAAACCAAAATCATTAAATCGTGTACCGCGAATCATATATTGTGTATCACAAACACATAAATCACATCTTTTTTCCATTTTCATTGCATATATTTTAAAGTACATTTTTAGCAGGGAATATGCAGAAATTTTTCACCACTTTTACAAGTTGGATTTGGTGCAATGTCACTTTTTCAGAGACAAAATACCAAAGAATAGCTATGATAGTTTTTTAAAATTGCTATATACATTATTAATTTATACTTACAGAGGTAAATATTTGAATTTGATCTCAGCTTATATATCATCCTGATCCATCAAGAAAAGTGTCAGCTGAACCATTCCTATCGTCTTGTTTTAAATGGGCAACAGAATCCATACAGATTTAATAAATGACAACTTCCACATTATGCCAGTATTTTACTTCGAGAAATTCTTTTTATACTGATGAAAAGAGAAGTCCATTTCATTACAGTAAGTCTCTTAAACTGACTGCACAAACTGTAAACCAGTGTGAATATTTTTGGCCTTTTCTCCCTCCCATGAAACAGAAAATTGTTAATCTATGACCAGGATAAAACATTAAGCTGTCTCTGGTTTTTCATTCCAATTTAATTCACTTGGTTTCCCCTCACTGATTGCCTTTGACTGAAGAGTCACATGTTAGAGAGAGATGAAAATATAACTGTTGCTAAAGTGTGTCATGCTGGGAAGTCATTCAACTAAAACAGGAGCTATTTGTTCACAGCATCTATCAAGGTCAGTCTTCAGAGGGTCTTTTTAACTCAGAGACTTTGTTTTGAACTTCCAGTCCTGTCCACATTCATTTCAAACTGCTATAAAACTACAGTTTCAATGCAGCATTGCCTTATGTTGCTTATACTACTATGAAAAAAAAATAAATAGTGGGTTCACTGGGAAGAAGTATTAATTATGATTTACCGTTACCATGTGTCATAAGACTCAATAGAGAATGGAATGTACGATGATGTCCTTGAAGGAAATCATAACAGACTGTATGATAAGTAACTGCATTGAATATAACAGGAAAACAAAGATCCATTAAAGAGCTATATACTGACTATGCTTTTAGTTGAACATATTATTAGCAAACTTTGCAAGATTATGTATCTAGAAAGGACATGCAGACTTAACTGGAAAATTTAGATACAGCCTACAACTGTCTACAGAAGGAGCAACAGAAATCCATATCAAAGAGGATATCTATCTTACAGACCTAAGTCGCAGTCAGAATAGTTGTGTTACTAGGATTCAGAAAGCAAATATCTGGAAAGATACTGCAGACCTGAACCTACTGCAGACCTAACTCTCCATTTTAGCCATACTGAGTCTTTAGGTAACATAATTCCCATAAGATATTAGAGACACATGAGGTTTTAGACTGGACAAAAAGAAACAAGTTTGGAACAGAAGTTAATGGTATTGACAACACTGAAATGGTAACTGAATTTTGCTGAGATGATAATCCACAGGAAAAAGACTGAGGGAATATAGAACTCATGACTGCTACCCCACAAGTGTGTATAGTACTGAATTATATTGGTTCTATTAAGACACTAATAGATTTAACAGAAAATTTCATTATTCATCCAGTTGTAATCTACAGATTCATTTCATAGTCAGAAAAGGAAGGCAATAACTTTAAATATTAAAAATAGACTGACAGGATTTATATGACCCAAGTTTGGATTCCAAACTTTTGAACATCACTATCATAATTAATCTTATAAACTTGGTGTGCTTATGAGTATGCTCTTTGTTTAGAAAAACTGTGATAAGACTACTCAAGTTTGGAAAACCACGAAAAATTGTCAATTAAATAACTGATGAACAGAGGAGGGGAACTGGTGACAAATGACATAAAGAAGATCAAAGTACTCAATGCCGCCTTCACCTCGGTCTTTACCAGTAAAATCTGCCTTCAGAAATTGCGGGCTCCTGAGATCAGAGGGAAACTCTGCAACAACGAAAACTTACCCTCAATGGAGGAGGATTAAGTTAGGGAGCATTTGAACAAACTGGATGTGCATAAATCCACAGGGCCAAACAGGTTGCACCCACAAGTGCCATGGGAGCTGGCTATTGTCATTATGAGGCCACTCTTTATTGTCCTTGAATTGTCATGGCAATTGGCAGAGGTTCCTGAAGACTGAAAGATAGCAAATATCACCCTTATCTTCAAGAACAAAGATCCAAGGAACTACAGGCCAGTCATTGTCACCTCAGTCCCTGGGAAGGTGATGGAGAAAATCCTCCTGGGAAGCATCTTCAAACACATGAAGGTGATCAGGAATAGTCAGCATGCGTTTACAAAAGGGAAATCAATCATGCCTGATCAACCTCATTGCCTTCTACAATGAGATGATTAGCTTGGTGGACAAGGTGAGAACAGTGTATGTTGTTTACCTTTACTTTAGTAAAGCCTTTGACATTGTCTCCCATACCATCATTGTAGACAAGCTGACAAAGTATGCATTAGGTAAGTGGACACTGAGATGGATTAAAAACTGGCTGAACAACCAGGCCCATAGGGTTGTAATCAGTGGCACTAATTCCTGTTGAAACTAGTGGTTGAAACTAGGCAACAAACTAGTGGTGTATCCCAGCACTCAATACTGGAGCCCATACTGTTCAATATCTTCATTATTGACTCAGACAAAGGGACAGAGTGCACCCTTAGCAAGTCTGCTGATTGGAAAAAACTGGAAGGAGCAGCTGACACACCAGAGGGTCTTTGCTGCCATCCAGAGGGACCTCTGCAGGCTGGAGAAACGAGCTGACAAGAACCTCATGAAGTTCAACAAGGGGAAGTGCAAACTTCTGCACCTGAGGAGGAATAACCCCATGCACCAGTACATACTGGGGGCCAATCGGCTGGAAAGTACCTTTGCAGAAAAGGACCTTGGTGTCCTGGTGGCCAGCAAGTTGAACATGAGCCAGCAAGGGACCCCGTGCAGCAAAAAGAAAGGCTAACAGTGTCATGGGCATAAATTAAAATGTATGTAATTTCACCTGAACGTAAGAAAACACTCTTTTATTGTCAGAGTGCCCAAGCACGGACATGGGTTGCCTAGAGAGGTTGTTCAGTTACCATCCTTGGAGAAATTCAAAACCCTACTGGACACAGGCCTGGGCAACCTGCGCTAGGTGGCCCTGCTTGAGCAGAGGGTTGGACAAGATGATCTAAAGAAGTCCCTTCCAACCTAAATGATTCTGAGATTCTGTGATTACTTCTTTTTGCTTTTTTAATGTAATTCTGTTCTTACCCCAGTCTCTTAATTCTTAACTCTTTTATAGCATCTTCAAAGAACATGCACTCTGAATAAGCTGTTTTTAGTGACGCAACACACTCATGTATACTACTTTCATGTGAATTACCTGTGAGAAACTATGCATCATCTTTCCATGTGATCTATATGCAAACTTACCTCATGAAATGCATACTTGTTATGGACAGAACGCTATAGTGCTTTTAAAATGCTAATTAGCAATTCTCTGAACCACTTCAATTACAGAAGGTATTTATAAACCCTTCCCTTCCTTATAAAAGGAACATCAAAAACAATATAATATCATCTGTCTCCTGTTTTAAGAGCCTTCAAACAGAGTTTTGTTTATATGAAACTTCGTTTTCCAAAACCATGGTTCAGGAACACATCATAAAGTAGTATTATTGGATTTCTCTTAACTGACTTTATTTGTCTCTTTTCAGCTTAAAGAGTTCGTAAGTTAGGAATAGACAAAATAAAATTCAAATAGTAACTCCATATTCATTATTTTTGCTACCTTCCTTAAATATCTAGGCTAAAATGTTGCCTGTATCCTATGTTTCAACTACAAGTCTTCTAGCACTGGCACTGTGATAAATTAATTTTTTGTGATTGATGATAATACAGTTATAAAAACTGTTCCTCCAGCCACCAGCAAGTGAAGTACTGAAATAAAAATATAATTTTGTGCTTTTCATTCCATTAAAAACCTTTGAGGACTAAAACATGAGGATTCACAATCTTAGACCAATTTAAGAATAATACTTATTCAAGTATTTATCCATATTATAGTAAACAGTTCTTTATGGGTTGAAGTACCTTTATCATATTTTAAGACTGTAAAATGGATCTCCCAGAGATAGCCATTAGCAGTTGGCATGTTTTCAAATGGCAGTGCATAATTTTTGAGAACCACAAAAAATTGCCAGAATGCTCATTTTCAATTCTTCCTAATGGAAAGTGAACTGCTGCCATGAAATTCGCATTGGCAGTAACAAGAAAACACAACATTCTCCACCTACTAATCAGCAGGGATAGGCACAGCTACAATTAGGTCCAGCATACACTACGAGGAACTCTTGGGTATATATCTTACTAGCCCATTAAACAAAATGATTTGAGAAATAATATGAAGGATCGTATTCAGTAATGTCTTCCAGCAGTTAAGATGCCTTCCCTTCATCAAAATAAGCATTATAACTTCTCAGACTTTAAAACCAAACCCCTTTACCTCGTGTTTCTTTTTCTTCCTCCCTTCCCTTCCCTGCATCTCCAAAATTCCATATGGTATTACACACTGATTTCATGGATCATCAGCAAAACTGTAAAACTGTTAGGTTTACAACCATGACGTACAGTCTAATTGTTACAGATCCTTTTGCACATTTCCACATTTCCCCCCTCCCCCAATTCAATTCTCTCAACTCTGATCTGCCATGCTGCACTTGTTTTCTTATACTCCATTCCTATTCTCCACCCTGGCCAAGTCCCCACTCCCTACGCAGTCATCCATCCGTGTTCACCCTTCTTGATCGTCCACCCTCTCTTGTTCTTCCTGCTTCACTGTTAATACCACCCACTTAAAAGATCACAGTCTCTCCGCATCGTCATCCAACTTCATTCACCTCTTGTCTCCCACTCCCAACGTCTGTTTTAGCCAGTCCCAGCCAGTCTCCTGGCTTCCAGTTTTGGGATACGACTGAGGTTTTGAAGATCTAATGATTCCGTGCTGCCAGCAGGGGTGGTCTTGCTCACTTGTCCTTTCTGCCTCCTGGCAAGACACTTTCATGAGCTCCCTCACCCTAGCTTTGGTTTTCATCAGACCACTAGTGAACCGTTCAGCTCACTGAACCAGCAAAGGCTACTCAACTCTCTCCTTGCTGGCTCAGATTACAACTTGCTTAGTGATCTGACTCGAATTACCAAAAAGCAAGAAAAATAACAAAGTTGTTCCAAAGAAGGGGAGGGATAGTGAGGGAAGGGATATTTGCTGGGAGAAGGGAAGATAATAAGAGAATAGACCTGCCCCTTTCAGGCCATACGGTCAGCCATTTTACCTGGCAGAAGCCTTAATCATTTCAGTTCTATCCCACATTAGTTTCAGTTTGTGTACAGTCCTACTAACTTTGGATTTGTGTGTTTGTTGGATATATTCTTCTTTCACAAATACTAGATATCAAAAAAGGAGCAATCTTCATTGGCTTGGCAGGTAAGGTAACGCCATTCTTCTCATTTATTCTCCTTCTGGCTTTCACCATTCCCCCTCACCAGGTTTTTATTTTTTTCGTTTTCCACAGCATCACTAATATATAAAACCGAAAGTGTGGTGAATGACCCATCCTAGTCTCATCCTGACTCAAAGCACAGTCACCGGTCACTGCCCTGGAATAATGGGATGTCTTGGCTGACTTGCCGTAAGTCATAGAGGCTTTGTCATAAACAGAGATTTTTATTTTTAAGTTTCCTGCTCTGAATCAAATTCACTTCAATAACTGCTAAAAATATCACTAATCTTCCTCCTCTTTCAGGTAATGCTTAGTAAAACAGCATATTGCTGTCAATCTATACTAATTAAATAAAACGGCTCTGAAAATTTCCTCCCTAGTTTTTTCTACCACTGTGAACAACTTGAGAGAGAAGCACAGTCAGGAACTAAAAGGTCTCAGAAAATCCTTCGCTGAGACAGGCATTCAGATATATTGAGGATATTTCCAAAGCAAGCTTGGCTTCTTCAGGGCTACAAAAGCGTAATGTATTTTATGTTAGAGCAGAAAGAACTTCCTACAGAAATGCAGGAGGTATGTTTCTGAGGATTTAATAAATGCCTTTTTATGAGGAAGTTTAGTGTTTGACTTTTGGTTTTGCTGCTTGAAGCTGAACAGCTTATTTCTTGAAAGCCATATTTTATTCTAAATAATTCTATAGAATTTTGATAATTCAAATGGAACTATTACACACAAATATAGGAATGTTAATTCCCAGTCCCACTTACAGAGAAAATTACTAAATAATTATTGTTGAACTAAAAATTCTTCTGAGTTAACTATTAACTTGCTAAGATAAAAGCCGTGGCCTGTTCCCATGCCCAGCAGTTGCACTTCAACAGGAAGATCCAGAAAACTGTGAATTACTGATAGACCTTTGTGTACCAAAGCTATGAGATTTGTGCCATAAATATTTGCTGTAAAGAAACTGAACTTGCAGAAAAAGTGCAAGTACAGAAATAAAGGCATTCTCCCTTAGCAAAATGTTTCAGTTTTGACTACAGGAATATCCTCCAATTATCCAGAAACAGAGTGAAGAATCATGATTTAAAACAATCAGAAAAGAGAATGAAAAGTATGTGTAGAGCTGTATGGTGAGTCCAATTCATCATTTAAACTAATACATTAAAATATTTTAACCCATTCATGAAATTTTCCAAATACAAAGTTACACAGGTAATAAAAGGCTCCAAATATTTTGCAGTATGAAGTAGTGCAATCTGTGACAGTAATATAACTGAAAAGCCATTCATAATACCAGCATTTTTGACATAAAATGAATCCTTCAAACAACCTGACTGGTAAAGAGTCGACCAAAATTCTCCGTAATTATTAGATTCATTATAGATACCTACACAATTTAATAACAGACTAGATTTGAAAGCAATAATTTCACAATAGCACCCCATTAAGGGTGAATCTGAACAATAGTCTTAATTTTGCTCTTCACACATGGAAGGAATCTGATAAGGCTCAAACCAGGACTGCAAATTTAAAACTGTAAATCTTAGCATTGCTTACATTGCCTACATTTAGAGATACATCATTTGCCCCACTGCACTATAGTCAGTTAGTTATTACTTATGTCAGTTTACAGAAGAGTGGTATGCCCAGAGTTCCATCAAGAAGAATGATTCCACCCCGGTTCAGAACAAAATGGAAAGTCATATTATCCCAGATCCAGAGACATACCTACAGTGTTACATATGCCAGCAAAGCAGGAAACTTTTCCTTAAAGTTACAGATTTTCTAACACACCAGTAATAATGATGGCATGCAATCATACATGAAAATGAAAATGAAAAAAACCCATCCCCAAAACCAGAATAGTATTACATCTTTCAGAAAGTTGCAGTGATGTTTTCTATCTGTAGTAATGTTGCAAGATAACTGTAAACAAGAACTAGGGTCTTGTTTCGTCTGCACTTTGTTCTCTCCACAAAGATGTTTCTGCTTAATAGCCAGGATTGTCAGCCAACAGATGCTATTTGTGTGGATATGTTTTGTTTTGTTTCTTATAGAGCTGTTGTGGGTTTAGGCCAGTGGGCAGATAAGCACCATACAGTTGCTCACTCACTGCGCTCCTCTCTCCCCCTCAAGTGGGACGGGGGAAGAAGAAAGGAAAAATAAAAATGAGAAAGCGTGGGGGTCAAGATAAAAGGAACAAATGAATAAACAAACAAACAAAAATTATACAATAAGTGGAGGATAAGTGGAAGAAGAGGGAAGAAAACAAAACAAAACGAGTGCTGCAAAAGCAATCACTCGCTGCCTCCCGTGGGTAGACCAATGTCCTGACAGTTCCTGAGCAAAAGATGGGTAACACCCTAAAGCCTTCTCTTTATGCTTATATTGCTGACCAAGATGTTATATGGCTGGGAATCTCTTTAGTTAGTTTGGGTCATCTGCCCAGTTGTGTCCCCTCCCAGCCTATTGCGCACTCCCCAATCTATTCACCGGGGGGGCAGAGTGAGAAAGAGAAGGAATTGATGCTGTGCCAACACTGCTCAACACAAGCTAGAACATTAGTGTGTTATCAACACCATTTTCACCACAAATCCGAAACATAGCACCATACAAGCTACTATGAAGAAAATTAACTCTGTCCCAGGCAAAACCAGTACGAGAGCTCAGCAGAATAGGTACAGTTACACATCCAATGATCCTAAATGATAAACTAATTAAAAAAAAAAATAATGCAAACTGGGGAGAAAAAGATTGGCTGTGCCACATTAGTCTTACAAAGGGGTGAAATTTTCTACTGGTTTTGTGAGCTAAACCAGCTCACCAAAAGGTACAATGAGTACAAGAAGGGATGAGAGGTAGGATAATAATACAGCACAACAGGAAAGGAATGAAAGAATAAGAGAATAGCACCCATCTTTTTTGCTACTAATGAGTGTCTGCATCAGCTCTGTCACCTCATCAAACAACACTACAAATTTGTTTTAGTTTTGAGTGGAACTAAAGCAACTTCTAGAAGTAGCAGACATAAATGCCCTCATAGGCAGTATTCAGCACCCTTTGGCTAAGGTAATGGTTTGACATCCCTACACGCCTCCCCTTGTGGAAACCCCCTTTCCTTACACCCATGTCTTTCTCCCTGGTTTAAACATCAGAATCTTGTAACTCATCTTGTACCAGCTCTGGTAGTCACTCATCGGGCCACCCTGCGAGGCAGTTTAGGTAACTACAATGGCAGACTACCCCCTGCCCCGACCCCCCACATAAAAAAAAAAAAAGAAAAAAAAAAGAGAGAATATTTTTGTGCCATTTCAGTGAGCTGAATCAGCCAAAGGTATGGCAAGAGACCCAAATGCACTTCAAAGGGAAGCAGGGGTGAGAGTGGGAATATGTGTCACACAAGAGGCTCAAGTCTAGGTAAGTACTAAGAAATACAGATATAAACATGTTTTTTCCATACTTTTTTCTAGTTTCCATTTTCATTTGAGACTATAGAAAATTATAGTGATAAATTAATAGTGATAAGGCTGCAAATTAGCACCTCTTTCCCTTTTAAAGGGAAATCATGTCACTTTGCACTGTCAGACGTCCCTATAACACAGGGACCACTCTAAGCCACACTTAGACCACTATAGAATTAGGTCCTCCAGCCTTCCCGTTTCTTAGAGAAAAAATGAAGGGTATAGATGCTGATGATCTACCTAACAAAGATGGTTATTCAGTATGCCATATATTTATGCATTTTTATATTCACATTGTATCTTTATAAACCCATACGCTGTACTCAAGCACACTGTAACATGACTCCTACATGCAATGCTTTCACAAAGAATCCTTTTGTTGTTACAGAATTTACATCAACGTCTTGTAGCTAAATGGTCAAAGCACCAGTACTATACTTAAGGCAATGTAAATTAGCTTGCCCAGACAATATTCTATCAGTTAAGCCAAACAAACTAAAAAGAATATTTGGATAATAAATATCATTATAACATTTTGGGAGACTAGAACACAGCACAGGAAAAGCAGGAAAATAAGCATGTAACTTTTTTTTTTATTTCATATAGAAAAATATTTAATTAACTTTGGTTAAGAGGTCATTCAGTAACAACTGGACTGAATATAAGCTGACATAAAAAAATGCATGTGAAAGAAAATCTTATATATCTATAACTTTTGGTTAAAAAATTCAATAACTTTTCACTCAGTCCTTAAGTAGGGAGAAATACTTTCATTGCCAAGGCTAGTATTAAAAAACCTCTAGAATACTTTCATGGTTGGTCAATTCTGTTAGTGTAAAAATGTATGAAATAGGACTGACCTGGACAGAAATTCTGCTGTGTCCGAGTAGTTAATTTTTCCTGTACAGCGCGCTTTTCAAAATGCCCTGCAGTTGCATTCTGATGTAGGCCTGGTTGTCTGGCAGCAAATCCCAATTCTCCAGGTTCAGAAAACTTCAGATAAAACTGTGGCTCCAAATCACTGAAAGAGAGGTTTATAGCACCGTGTCTCCCACTGCCATAGTCACTGAACATAGATTCATCCTCAGTGTTCTGTGTTGGTAACGGGAGAATCCGATGATGCAGCTGCGGGCTAGGCAGTCTCGAAGATAACGGAGAAGGAATAGGTGACATTTGTTTGTGTGTATTAGATAGCGGATATGAGTTACCAAAAACATTACTCACTGCTACTAACGAGGGTGAATGCAGCCTTTTCTCTTCCAGTTTAAAATTATTGCTTGCCTGAGAAATATCAGGACTTTCACTTACAGGCAGGTTCAAAAATAAATGCTTGCTGCTTCCCCGGGATACCGTGGTTCTTTTCTCATATATTGAGCCTGGCAGGTTTCTGTCTACTCTTGTAATTTGTTGTAGTCTCTTCCATTCTGCAGCTTCATCTAAACTGTCGCTCCGTTTAACTTTCAGAAGAGCTTTATTGACTGCTCCCACAAGGTTGCATGACTCATCGCTAATGTGCACTCTCTCTGCTTTGTACTGCAAACCAGAGCAGTCTTGCTCCTTTTCTTGCAGCACGGTGTTTTTAGAGTTTCCAGCAGCTTCATCTACGGAGTATAGATCAGTTCTTGATATGAACTCGTTATGTACTGTTGTGGGAACAGGAGAAATGGTTTCTTTAGCCCTGTGAATATCAGGTAAAGACTCTGCAGGGGAGTTGGCAACTGTTTTAATACAAGCTTCTGAATCCTGTTCTTCTGCAACGACTGTGATTCCTGGCTTCTCCTTGCATACCGGCTCAGTATACTTGCCACTTTTCAAGCTTTCAGCAACTGCAGATTTACTTAACGTCTCAAGTTTGTCCTGAGATGACTTTGCCAAACTGATACTTCGTTGTACCTTCACAACTTCAGGAATGCATTCTCCATTATCCACTAGTTCAACTGCAACCATGTCATTGTTGTCTTTTGAGCTAGAACTTGGTAAGTCAGCATCTAGTTTCACAGCTTGGTTGGTCTCAAGAGAATGCCGCTTTTCTATCCACCTTTCTGGTTGTGTACTATTGTCTACGGGTAAATCATCCTTACCTCTCACTGTTAGCCAACTGGAGGCAGAAAAGGAACTGGGAAAACTCCTGGTAGGAAATCTTGTGGGGAGCATCTTCTTATTTTCCAGTTGCATGTCTTGTGCACTTAGTAAAGAAAGATGTTGTTCATATATTTTTTTTCCCCCTTTCCAGTGTCTGAACTCCTCAAAGCTCTCTTTCCATTTGTATTTCCTCATTTTTTTGTGATTCAAATTGTTTCTTTTTGTGGAATCCAGAAAGAACTCCTGCTGATGTGTAAAACTGGAGTAATCATCACCTTTAAGTTTCGGGACTCCAGAAACATCCTGTTGCTTTCCCTCCTGATGTCCTGTGTTAAGGCCCAGAATATGATGTGATCTCAGAAGACTGGATAACAGTTTTTCCTTTTCAGCAGTTAGTTTGTACAGTTCAATCAGAATGTCTTTTGTGGTAGTTTGCTTGAAAGTAATACCTCCAAAGTTTTCATATGGCTGTTCTCTCAGCTCCATCTCTAACCTCTCCCTTACTTGATAGCAGCTACAAAAACGTTTACTGCTTCTATCCAGAGTTACACAGCCCTTGTAAGTAAATCCTCTGACTTTTCCCCCTGGAAGGTAAAAGCTGACGTAACAAAGCTCCATAATGGGTTTGTGCAATTGAAGGATAGTATGCGTGCCTTCCATTATGCTTGCCAAATTAGTCATTCTTTTAAATTATGTCCTAAGTGTTTCAAAGCTTGCATGACAGCATATGAGGCAGGGAATGGATGGAAGGCATCTGACTAATCTTCAGCAACAGTATTGTCTCCTGGAAAAAATAGAGAGAAGCCTGTCAAACTTGATTATGGCAAATTTACTGACAAATAACAAGCCTGCAGAAGCACAATCTTCTCTCAATATTTTCTGATGTAAATCTTTTACCTTGAAAAATCTGACCCAAAAAGGATGACATTGCTAACACTCATAGTTGGAGTCATAATCCTTCTCTCATACATCATTCCTCTGTCTCCAGGGTTCTCAGTCAATGTTCCATAAGGTCACAAGATGTTCACTAAAACACCCATTTCAAACAGAATTTACTTTTTAATCCTGGAACCTATTGCCCTTTCTCTGTTAAAAGTTAACTTGCTGTTGAACATTTAGTCAAAAGAACCACTCAAGCATGTGTGTTTCTTTTTTACTCAGTTCAGCACAACGAGCAACGTAACACCATCACAATGTAATTAGCTGTCGCTGCTTTATTCACCAGAAAACATTTAAAAAATAAAAAAGGCTGAACATTTTCTTCTCGTATTTATCTGTGAAACTGCCATGACATCAAGAAAACTTGCAAGAAGAAAAAAAAAGCTTCTATTTACTTGGTTAGCATATAGGTACTGTACAAATCTATTTTGATTCAACATGCAATACTGTAATTGTACTACTACAGGCAGATTTATTGAGCGTTGTTATTTCTTTTTCTTTGCATCGCATTGTATTTTCTTGCTACAGATTGGTTATATTTACATTCTTTTGACACATCATGATAGAAGTTAGTTTACTCCTTTTGAGCACTAAATTGGCTTTTAATCCAGGAGGAACTCTGCTACCACAACTACAGTGGAGAAGTCTGCAGTCACTAGGAAATGCATAAAGATCAGGGAAAGACCTAAAGCTCAGCAGCAAACCCAGCAGCACACAAAGCTGGAGAGCACCTGCTCCAAGGTTTATCATTGTTGAAAAATGCACAAATTTCCATTTTCAACTTTCAGTGCATAAATACAGCAGAACTTTCCATCATTTCAAAACAGTCAAACTTACCCTCAGGCAACAATAACTAAAAGGAAGCTGTCATATTACCATGTCACACATTTCAGTTTTACATAATTTTTCAACATACAAGTATTGTATCGGTTTCTATTATGCAGATAGTCAGGTATAAAACGATGCTAATAACTTATCATAAGTAATTAGCAAATTCTAACTGTAAGAAGCAAGCAGCATTTACCCAAAATATCATTTATTGTGGTGATTTTGACCTAAATTTTGTTAAAGCATTGCATCTGTTTATAATATTATTTAAATAGTTTCAAACTTTCTCTTTACTTCAAGCAGTATCCCTCTTTATGCCAGCAGAACTCTTAATGTGCACACATAATCCTTGAAGACAGAAGATAGATCCTAAGGAGAGAGACTAAGGGTAAGAACAATCTTCCATCAGAGACAGACAGGTCAGCTTTTTAATTCTGTTCACCAGCAGTCAACAGTTAAGTGTCATAAATCAGAATCCCATGCAAGTATAGGAAGGGGTAGGAAAGGTGCAAAACCTTTAGTCAGTACTTCTGTTGAAGACTGGCTTGTCGTTTCATAGACCTATAAGTGTTTCTGAGAAAATTATGCCATAGTGTTTCTCCTTGTATTCTTGTTTTAACTTATTGTCTGAGTTTGGAGTTTGAAATATGGACAAGGCTGAGCACGGCCAAAAAGAACAGCCTCACTTCCAGTCTTCCTTGTCTCCAGCTGTGCGTGCCTGCTGCTTTCCTAGAGTAGAACTGAGTGATTGTGCAGCCACAGGGTGTGTCACTGGCATATGCAACCAAGAGTGGTTCTGCATACAGAAATAACAACCATCAAAGAACATTTTTTCATCACAGGAGCAGTCTTGAACCTACTCACTCTTCACCCAGCCCTTTATGGTAGCAGTTTGCCTGTACATCACCTTAGCCGTAGCACCAAATTGCCCCTCAAGTAACCTACTGTGGTGAGCTCCATCAAATATGAGCCAGTTAACTTGTGGACATTTCCATAAATGAATGCTCAGCAGTCCCAGCTAATGCATGCTGAGTCTGTTTTTACTTAGAGGAGAACTTTCCTGAGAACCAGAATTTCCAGGGAGTTACTAGGCAGGGAAATGCATGGCACAGTCCATATTTTGGTCTACTGGCAACATACAGCTGTTAATCTAGGAAGAAGAAAGAATAGGTAACTGGGAAAAACCTAGCTAAAGTGAGGATGGATATCTCAAGGACTCCCAATCTATGCTTGGTATTGACTTAAGGAAGACAATGCATCAGATCAAAGTATTTGTCAATGCATTTGATTTAGAAAATAATAAAAGGAAAGGAGCGATAAAAAGAAAGGGAATTGTTTTTTAATACATGAAATGAGACAGTCTGTGTATTTCATAGTCTTATCTAGGAAAAAAACTTAGTGTTAAATTAGTCTGAATTATTTTATGTGTTCTCTGTTTCACCTCAACTGGCATGGCATTTTCCCACTGAAATATGATTAAGTGACTACAAGGAAATAGCATCATGGAAACTACAGACACAAACATTATGATCAAATTTAATATCCTCAAATTACATCTATGATATCATCAGGTGCAACACCGCTCAATTCTGAAGAGTCCTCTTGTTAGCATGCATACATTATTTTTTTGGACAAAAGAATATATGTGTAAAGGAGAGAACTAGCTAGCCCTTGCCTCTGCCACACAAATTTGCTAGGCTGTGCCCCTCCCAAAACGCATGCAGCTTCCCTAATCTAATCTGAGCTCTGAATCAAGATCTGCTGCTGGATTGTTGTGGTTTTGGGGTTTTTTGGTTTGGTTTGGTTTTTGGGTTTTGGTGGGGTTTTTGTGGTTTTTTTGATTGTTTTTTGTTTTTTAAGTTTAACAACAACAAAAAATGTCACAGACTTGTGACAAAGTCTAGGGCCAACATATTTTGCTGGTCAAAACGTGCTCTTAGAAAGCCAGGTGTCCATTGCTGCAGTTCCTTCTTTCCATCAGGACATATTATTTGCTCCTCACCATGACAGACGGTCTTCTTCCTTTCCCTGATCTTTAAGTAAGCAACAATTGGAACTCCTTACTTTTCCAGCTCTCCCAATATCTGTTATTAGGTGGCAATCTGTTCCTGAGTATGCTATGGCTAACTTTCTGTGCTGTGTTATCTAGCTAATTAACAGATCAAAACAGAAAAATCATGGTAGAGGAAAGGTCGTAAAAATGTGGGCAGAAGGATCCACATCACAAGCTAGAAGAAATTGGAATGAAACTGCAATAATATTTGTTTAGTGACAAACGCCATCATTTTCTTCTCTTGCTTAAACTCCCATGTTTCTCTGAGGTTCTTTCAAATTATCATTTGACCTACAAATGTTATCATTAGAGAGATAAGAAGTGATGATGTCTTTGTGAAGTCAAAATGTTACAGCTCCTTGCAGCAGCTTAGACATAAATAAAAGAATTCATAACAAAAAGAACTTTTGAACTTAAGTCTACGTTATATTTACTTGTGACAAAAAAAAATAATCAAAATTGGGGTATTTATTTTTTAATTATTTGTGTAACAGTTTGGACAATACTGCATACTGTTAGCAATGGTAGTTCAAAATACTGCTCTTCTCAGCTTCACAATTACTGAACTACACCAGCAAAGAGTTATTAAGGAATATGAAACAGACTCTATGCCAGACAGAGAACTACTTCATTAAATTTCAGATCTCATGCAATGGCACAAGGGAAGTATTAAAGCATATTAAGAGTCTTGCCAACAAATTCAGATGAAACATAAAGAAATAACACAGAACATAAGGTTGAAAGTCATTAAGTTAATCCACAATGCAGAGCTTTGTATACCAAAAGCAATTTTTTAAGCATAAATGCAAAATGTAGTAACTATACAAACAAATAGATAAATAAAATGGAAATAACCAGAAAAGCATGTTAAAATGCCTTGGATCTTTTACAATCTTTGACTATGTCATTCTGTTCAAATTAATCCAACGCAGGACCAAGTCCATGAAAGAAAGTAATCTGAAACCCAGCTCCCTGAATACACTATCTCTGTGGTCTGAAGATAAGGAAATCTAAATGTCTTGAAATCTAAAACCATAACTTAACAAAAAGATAGTCTACACATGGCATGTAAAGTTAATTAAAATTGTTTTTAAAAGTTTTTGGATGGACTGAATAATATGAGGATGCCTCACGAGAAACAAATACATTCTCAGAAGCCAAACTGCCCTATACTTGTTTCTGGTACTTTATAGACCACTGTCTCATTTGAAATAGCTGTAAATAAGCATATTACCTTTTTAATGCAGAGAAGACAGAAAAAAGCAATGATGTCACTTTGGGGTTTAGAACTAATGCTCACCATTTATACTTAAATTTTATATTATATTTACTAGTCAGGTTGGAAAACAAGCATAAAATACATATATTAACCATACCACTTGGTCTCAAAAATTGTTTAAAAAAACCCTAGACTGCAAAACTAGAATTATATGTAAAGTACTGACTTCACTAATAGTTTAGTTTCCAAAGTGACAAAAGTATTTTTAAAACATTGACCTTCTTCACTACAAAATGTCACAATTCCTGATAAATATTTTCAGTTGTACTATTACCAAAAAAGTCCCTTTATTCAGATTTTTGCTCCTATGATTTCAGTCTAGTGACCTCCAATACAATTTATCTAAGTTAAATGCCAGACATAAATGATATTTTTCCCTGTTAGAACCATGTAGTTCTACTTCCAACTAGTTCCACTCATTTCCACTAACATGTTAGTAAACCATTTGCAAAAGCCACATGGCGGGGCGGGGGAGAAGCTTTATAAGGCTTTCAACTAAGGAACAGGGAATTTAAAACAAATTTCTATTGTAAAAGCAGAAAAATTTAAAAAGATACCTTAAAGGGTAATAAATATCATAAGGGTATCTTTAGAAACCTGTATTTCCAAAGACTTAGAATGAGACGTATATAATGTCAATGATATCCTTGAAACTGATGTTTCTTGTTCAGTGCATTTCTTAATATCGGTTGCTTATACAACAGCTTAGCTCTCCGCAGTATTCCTGCAATAAAAATTCTGATATGTCCTTGTGTTAATAGCTTACATTTTACAGTAGATACATGATCCTAAAAAAGGAAAAAAAGGTTTCCAGAACCATGCTCGCTGTAAAAATGTTTCTCTTGATATTTTGTTTTGCAATCCCTATTTAAAATCAACTATCAGCTATAAACTAAAATAAGTAAATAAAAAAAAATATATATACTTTTTAAAATCCATGTTTTAATGCTGACTCCTTTCTGATATGCTTTTGTATTTGAAAGACGGAATGACAGAAAACAGAAACTCAAAGGAGAAGACAGAAAAATGAAGAGGGAAGGAGATGTTAAAATGGGCATCAAAGTGAGGAAAACACTCTTTCAGTCTTCAAATGCCAGAATTCAATCAAAGATTTCTGGAGATGGTGATATGGGCTTGAAACTTCTCAAATACAAAACTTTGAGCAGTCAAATCACTACCCCTGTTTTCTAAGCCTAGTGACAAACCAATATTCCATGTAAACAATGTAAGATGCTCCTGTAAGTGCTCCTCTAGCATGCCCGTCTTTCTGCAAATTGAAAAAAAATTCCAGATACCCAAAACTAACTCAAAAGAATATATCTGTTACCATATCAATCTTTGGCTCTACTTCCAGCAAAATATTGTGCCAAATAATCCTCCATCTTTCTTTCAACAGTCACAGAAATGAGCCAATATAGCTTTAAGAGAGTACCACTTCTGCAGCAACATGTGTTAGCTTAGGCAGGACCAGCATGAAGAACTTCTTTCTGCTAGATCAGCCTTGACTGTAGGCAGGAAGGACAGATTTTAATGTTCTGTAAGAAACTTTCCTGTTGCTTACAATTAAAAGGTATGCAAATATAAGACTTCATTTCAGATCTGTAGGAAATTATAGTAGGCAGAATCTTTTGATTTGTCTGAGGCCACAGCTTTGGTAAATCACTTGGTGGCAGCAGAAATGGTCTACACAACAGGAATCAAAGAAATGGACATAGGGTAATGATCTGACAAAAGAACCTTTTCTATATTACAAACACCATAACATGGATGAGAATAGATGAAACACATATGAAAAGGAAATATAATCTCCAGATAACATGCACTTTTAGATTTTCTATTAAATTTTGTCACTTAATCCATCTCAGAGTTCACAGAATATTTTACCCGTCCTACAGTTAAACTAAGTATCTCATTGAAATCCCTTACAGTAACACACAAATAAGAGCCCAACTCTTTGCCCATGACCTCTACACCATGAAAATGTATTGGAGTTTTCCCAATTTTGTTAATACAATGATTTTTATGACTCTCTTCACATTCTACAATCAACAACTCATCGCTGTTTATTAACAAAAGAAGAAAATATACAAAAGATTATGGAGAACCATTATCTTGAAATGTGTGATAATTATAGGCTTTATATTATCTATATTTTATCTAAAATTTATCTATATTTTATCTAAAATATTTGTCAGTCTGACCTTGGTAGTAGGGAAAGTCATGGAGCAGATCATCTTGAGTGCCATTACAAGTCATATAACGGACAAGCAGGGGATCAGGCCTAGTCAGCATGGGTGTATGAAAGGCAGATCCTGCCTGATGAACCTGATCTCCTTCTATGACAAGATGACCCAATTATTGGATGAGGGAAAGGCTGTGGACATTGTCTACCTAGACTTTCGAAAAGCATTTCACACTGTCCTCCGTGGAATTCTTATGGGAAAACTGGCGGCTCATGGCCTGGATGAGCATATGATCAAGCACTGGCTGGATGGACGGTCCCAAAGAGTGGTGGTCAATGGAGTTAAATCCAGCTGGCGGCCGGTCACAAGTGGTGTCCCTCAGGGCTCGGTGTTGGGACCATTTGTGTTCAACATCTTTATCGATGACCTTGATAAGGCCATAGAGTGTATCATCAGCAAGTTTGCAGATGACACGAAGCTAAGCGGGAGTGTTGATCTACAGGAGGATAGGGAGGCTCTGCAGAGAGACTTGGATAGATTGGACCAATGGGCCAACACTAACGGTATGAGCTTCAACAAGGCGAAGCGCCGGGTCCTGCACTTGGGCCACAACAACCCCATGCATCGCTACAGGCTTGGGGAAGTGTGGCTGGAGAGCTGCCTGGCAGAAAAGAACCTGGGGGTTCTAACTGACACGCGGCTGAACATGATCCAGCAGTGTGCCCAGGTGGCCAAGAGGGCCAATGCCATCCTGGCTTGTATTAGAAATAGTGTGACCAACAGAAGGAGGGAGGTGATTGTCCCCCTGTACTCAGCACTGGTGAGGCCACACCTTGAGTATTGTGTCCAGTTCTGGGCACCTCAATATGAGAGAGATATTGAGGTGCTGGTGCGAGTGCAGAGGAGGGCAACAAAGCTGGTGAAGGGCCTGGAGAATAAATCTTATGAGGAGCGATTGAAGGAGCTGGGACTGTTTAGTTTGACGAAGAGGAGGCTGAGGGGAGACCTCATCACTCTCTACAGCTACTTGAAAGGACATTGTAGAGAGGTTGGTGCTGGTCTCTTCTCACAGGTAATTAGTGATAGAACAAGAGGGAATGGCTTCAAGCTGCAGCAGGGTAGGTTTAGGCTGGGCATCAGGAAAAAGTTCTTCACAGAAAGAGTGGTCAGACACTGGAATAGGCTGCCCAGGGAGGTGGTGGAGTCACCATCCCTGAATGTGTTTAAGACTCGTTTAGATGTAGTGTTAAGGGATATGGCGTAAGGGAGAACTTTGTAGAGTGGAGTTGATGGTGGGACTCAATGATCCCAAGGGTCTTTTCCAACCTAAATGATTCTATGATTCTATGATTCTAAAAGGTGATGTACATTTTAACAATGATGCTGGAATGAAGATCACAGAACAGAAATCTCTCTTAAACCACTATTCTCTGATGATGGTTACAGTGGAAACAGAACATTACAATTTCACAGAAATATTGACATTCAAAGACTTGAACTAAATTTTACTTGTTAATGCGTTATTACAGAAGAGAGCACAGGAATAAGGAAAAAGAACAAAAAGAGAAGCATGGGCCATATCTAGAAACCCAGTATGAAAAAATTATACAGATGGAAAATAAATAAAGAGTGAATAAATAAAAATCCTGGATGACTCTCCTGTCTTTTACAGTAAAAAGGGGAAAGAAAGGAGCATGCAATACTTAAAATTTCTATTTTTTAAAAATACAGATAAGAGTTTTATTATTACACTGCAGATTGAGCAAGAAGTCTAATGTATCATTTCTTTCACAAATAACTTCAAAAAGGAAAATAATTTCCTGTCAGGTCTAGTTTTGAACTTCAAGTACAAAGAAGGAAATAACTGCATGGAGCTACTAATGATTCAAGGAAGACAAATAATTCTGCTTTTAAAGAGCTTAGTTAGGGTATGAGTTGATTTTTGGAGAAGAAAATAGTATTATGACTAAGCAGACTGAAAAGAAAGTGCACTGGGAACACAGGCAGATGCTAATGGAAACTCTGATAGAAGAAATAAGCATATTACTTGCTATCTGCAGTAATTTCTGAATATAACCTGCTGTAACTTGGAAATACACAAAAAAAAAAATTGGACAAGGGGATTTTTTTTCTGTTATTTTATCTGTGCTAATACACCTTTTGCGATTTTAGTTACAGAAAGAAACAAGCTTTCTTCCCCCCAAGAGAGACTGACATGAAAGTTGTCATCCTTCTGTAGCCCACTTCAATTTAGCAAAGCCAATATGTTGCTTTTTCTGACACAACTGCGTCAGCAAGTTAAAAAAAGAAAAAAGATGACACACAACATGTTCTCATTACTACTGAAACTATACTGGCAGAGTTCAACCACACCACAGGATGTATGTGTCCAAAATCTTTTTGGGAAAGGTGACTGATCTGCAACAAGTTACCAAATAAGATTTCCATCACAAACTCTCGCACTTGACTGTTTAAGAGGTTGCTAATAAAAAATTCTGCAACGATATTATAACTATGAAAAGTCTTTAATGTAATAAGTAGTAAGCCAGCAGACATTAAAGGAGAGAAAGAGCAAAGGCGATCTTTACACATATCCCAAAGAAATCCCTCTTAACAGAGTAACAGCCTGTTTGAAACAGAGTATTTCAAGAAGTACAGCATTTAAACAAACAAACAAAATCCCTCTGCACTTCTGTCAGGTTTTTACATTCTCCATCTTGCTCTTGGGCACTTAGCAGGGAAAGAACCAAGAGAACAGATGAGTCAATCATCTTGCTTCCAGATTTTTTTTTTTTGACTGGAACTGAGTTTTCTGACTGCTGAAGAGGCAAACTGCAAGGAAAGTACCAATAAAAACACTGCATTCCAGATAAAGATACTTTCAGCATATAGGATTTGAAAAAAAATGTCATTCCCAAAATTCATAGTCTTATAAATAAGGGTGTTTTTTCTAAGCAATGGCAACAGCAACTCTTACAGAATTTAAAGACATGCACAAATACAGACTGGGCAGAAAATGGATTGAGAGCAGCCCTGCCGAGAAGGACTTGGGGATGTTGGTGGGTAAGAATCTCAACATGAGCCAGCAGTGCGTGCCTGCAGCCCAGAAAGCCAACCACATCCTGGGCTGCATCAAAAGAAGCGTGGCCAGCAGGTCGAGGGAGGTGATTCAGACACCACCTGCAGTATAGCATCCAGCTCTGGAGCCCCCAACATAAAAAGGACATGGACCTGTTGGAGCAAGTCCAGAGGAGAGCTACAAAGATGATCAGAGGGCTGGAGCACCTCTCCTATGAAGACAGGCTGAGAGAGTTGGGGTTGTCCAACCTGGAGAAGAGAAGACTCCGGGGAGACCTTTTAGCAGCTTTCCAGCATCTGAAGGGCACCTATAAGAAAGCTGGAGAGGGACTTTTTTCAAGGGCATGTAGTGACAGGATGAGGGGTAATGGCTTCAAACTGGAAGAGGGGAGATTTAGGTTAGATATTAGGGAAGAAATTTTTCACTGTGAGAGTGGTGAGACACTGGAACAGGTTGCTCAGGGAAGCTGTAGATGCCCCATCCCTGGAAGCGTTCAAGGCCAGGCTGGATGGGGCTTTGAGCAACCTGGTCAAGGGGGAGGCGTCCCTGCCCATTGCAGCGGGGTTGGACTAGATGATCTTTAAGGTCCCTTCCAATCTAAACCATTCTATGATTCTAAAGACATTAAACGGGTTTAATAGATTATAATATGATCAAAACTATATTTGTCATCTCTCACCCCACTCCTCCAGTTTTACTTGCAAAAACAACTGCCTTAGTTTTTTTATTCGGATTTTACTAAGGAAAAACATTTCAGGAGGCAACATTTGGCATGGAGAATTGCAGCTGAAATAACTGAAGTGTCACAAAGTTATAACTGAAAAGAGAGTCTTATAATGAAAAATATCTGAACAACTTCAATATAGATGGTAGTAATCAGTCTTGATGATTTTTTAAATTAAATATCAGAAAAACAAGTTTGTTTCACATGGCAAATGAAACAGGAAGAAGCTCCATTTTGCATGATATATGAAACACCAGCCAGACTTTGTTTCAAGACTTTGTTTTCAATACTGACCCTCAGATCTTCTCTTCTAAAGGAAACTCTTGGAGATAGCAGGTATTACAGTACTTCAGAGAATGAAGCTGTCCTCCTGGCCTACGTCTGCCAGTCCAACCCAGCAACAACAGTTAATTTCTGCCTTCTTCAACAAAGACCAAAGACATCTTCACCATACTCCAGATGATGTTTTCTCCACTTCTTACCGCATAAGGAAAATGAAAATCCATTGAGTTTATCTATCCAAAAATCTGAAGGGCTAAGGTAGCAGGTACACTATTATCATAGCAACTTGACTTATGCTCTTACCATATTTAGTGGATACATGCACAAACTCTGATGATTCAAAGGGATTCAAAAGACACTTATAAAGAAGCAAAAAACCAAATAAAAACCAAATAATACCCCAAACTCTCCTTGCTGGTAAGAAAAGACTGTTTTGACAAATCTGGAAATTGAAATGAATGTTAGAATTACTTCATCTATCTTAAAATAAAGACAGGGTTTATTCCTCAACAACAGCATTAGATGGTATTCTGTGTTTTATGAATTCTGCATTAATGTAATATATATACCTTATTCCAGAAAATAACCCTTCTCTACAACTTTCTGTACCTAAGATGAATACTTACAATAAACTCTTATAATTTAAAATTGAAAACAATTCCTGAATATGTGCACAGGGGCATGTGGCTAGTATTCATCTGAACTCATATAATGATGTAAAAATTAATTACAGGCAAGAAGAAAGATCTTTTCCCTGAGGACACAGAGGTCTTAATGAAAAGCAGTACTAGTTAATAGTCAGCTGATTTTCAAGTAATAAACAACAAAAAAAGTCATGCTAGACCAAAACAGCTTGTACAGACCTCTATTCACATGTCCAAACCGTAATCTTTATCTATTTCAACAGAAACATACTATATTATCAGGAAAAGTAAAACAAATAAATTTGCATTGATATTGAACAAAATAATACAAACTTTCAAGATCATATTTGTACATTTTAGTCTTGGGTCATAAACTGCACACATGACTTTTTTCCCAGTTTTAACCTAGATAAATAATCCCCCATAAAACAAAAATAATTTTATTTATTACTTCATCAATGGATAAGTTTAACTGGATACACAGTGGCTTGTTCCCACTTCTGGCAGCAAGTACAGGATAAAAACAGCATGAATGAAATAAATATTTTTTTTAAATAAAAGAATCATCTTCCTGTTAATCTTTGTCCAAAAGCTTTAATTTTGCTTGTCTGGACAGCAAACTCTTCAGGCAAGAGCTGCATCTTGTTCTGTTGTGCATTGTTTAGCATGTTTAGTTCCTCTAAACCAAGACATGAGATTTTTATTTATTTGATTATTGCATGTCCATGCTTGTTAGTGTCATGATGATATTTAAATGAAGCATTTAGTACACAGCCTTTCAGATCAAAGGTTTTTCACCAAACATCACTTTCAGAGACACATCTGACATACCCATACATTCTGAACTTTAAACCTAATACACAATTTCAGGAAAGCAAAGGAGAAGAAAACTAAAAGGCTATGTTATAGCAAATCTTTGAGCTATTTTATGAGCGAGGAAAGTAATTCCATCTGCAAAAAGTCTGGACCAACAGCAAAAGGAGGTGTAAATGCTAAGGAAGCTTCAATAATGAAGACAAAAGAGAAATGGAATTTAAAAGAATAAGAACAGCAATTAAAAAAACCTCTCATAACAACATTTTATACCTTTAGAAGACTCCCTTCCATAAAATCCGGCAAGCTTTGAATATATCTTTCTGCAACGAAAGGTCAAATATGCTGTCCCACATTAAGTTCTTAGGAATCAAGAACAATTTTCTGAATTAATGTATTCGACAAGTTAACAAACCTTTTTATATTCTAAAATATTTCGTAAAATTATGCAAACTTTGAGAATAAGCTCAGAAAGCATTTTAACTTTTCCCCCTTCCCAAACTTTAGTGATCTTGGAATTACTTTAGCCTTAAGGAATTTTGGGTTGCTTCAAAAACTACATTTATCAGTCAAGTTTTTAAAACCTTGGCTGTACTGGATGAAATGGGATGTTCTGACGATCATATTAACACTTCAAAGAAGGAAGTGTTAAAGCAGAGAACTATGGTTGCATTTGTTTTCTTCAGTGGAACTTTTTGCAAGCAGCATTTCATACATAGCCAAATGGTTTTGGCGTATGACTACAATTAACAAAAAATTATAAACCCAATTGCTATCCATCTGAGAGGAGAGATTATAGGTTTTCTAAAGGCCTGTTAAACAAATAAGTATATTAAGTATTGGGTTTTATATAGACAACATTTAGTCTGTTTTATCTGTCCTAAGTGCAAATCAATTAACATGAAAAAAAGTCTTGAAAAGGGTTAATTGTTTATATGTCATTGTGATTTTCTTGGTCTGTGCCCTATCATGGAAGACCGTACATGGAATTTTTGTTAAATTCAACAAGTCTGTCAACAGAAAAATGCAATTCTACCAATAAATATGTTTAAAAATATGTATAAAACTCCAATTTTTTTAAAGATTAAACACGTTGCATAGATCTCCCAAGGGGGTTCTAACTTTAGCAACCAGACAACCATCATAGGAAAAAAAGCAAGAAAATTAAAACATGCAGACACAGTATTTCAGTATAATAAGCTTACAATACAGCAGGATAAAAAGAATGGCTTTGAGAAAAACGTCAACTTAAATCTTGACATAATAAATACCGATTTTCCTTCAAGATTGCATTAATACCATTTAAAATTATTTATAAGATTTAATTACTCTATAAATGGAGGACAGAAGCAATTAAATATTAAGAATTCACAGGTCTTATGTAATTTTCTGAGGGCCCAACTCAAGAAAATATGTATGTCTTGTGGAGATACTAAGCCCTCCATTATCACCACATAGAACTGGGTTTACAATCCATCTGAATGTCTAAACTAGTGATTAGAGGTTCAACCTTCCATGGAAAGAGAAGAACTGGCAGTATCTGCATGACTAGGAGACAGTTACTTGGATAAGAACTCATGCAGCACATTTGGTGCACTTTCTTTCCCTGTTCTTGGGCAGAAGTGCTGAGACTTGCTATACATACTATATCTCTACTCTGGCAACACTTATAGGGAAGCAAAATCACAAACATTAATCTGGAAAGATGTTATGAAATTGCATAAGTATTCAAATGATCATGGCAAAAAGGAAAAAAAACACCTCCCTCAGATTCCTCGTTGCAGGCAGCTCTAGGCTCTACAGGCTCCATTGTCACAGAGGAAGGTTGAACTAAATAGATCATGAAGCATACAATCAGATAAAAAAATCAACAAAAATCACAAGAACTGACTTGTTGTGCTTGGTCATTAACATGTTTATGGAGCCTTTTCTCCTACCATCTCCAAGTATGTGCAAATAAACATGGATGCTCACAACTAGCAATGATAGCAGTGAGATAACGATAATTAAAAAAGAGGTTGGGCATAAAGGAATAACATATTAACACATAAAACATGATGAAATGGTAGAAACAATTTATACTCAGTTAAGGTTCAGATTCCATTGAGCTATATCTATTTGACCACTCCATGATGGACAGTTTCCTGCCTTTTTGGTGCTCTTCATGATACCTGAAAGCTAATGGAATATACATCCAGATTATATATTTTAAGTCATATGAGATCAAAGCTAGAAGAAGAATTATTTCTTGCCAAAATAGCTAAAGCAAAATTAAAAGCCGACAAAAGTTCTCGCCAGGAAGACTGGGTGGAGAAAGGGATGCAAACTAATTTTTTAAAACAGCAACACAGAGGCACATGGAAAGTTTTTCTCATTCAGTTCTTAAATACTATAGTAAAGAGCAGAAAGCCATCCCGCTCTAGACCCTTAACAAAGACATCTATGATTGTTCTTGCTTTCCTTTTCCCTACTCTTGACCGCTGTCTGGAGAGTATCATGTGGGGACATTTACAAAGACTGCTTTTGACTGTTGGTTCCACTTTCAAAAATTTTATGCGTGCAAGTTAAAGCAGGATCAAAGCTTCAGAAAGGATCACCTTGTTAAATTATATTGTAAAGGCTCAAGATTACATGCTTCTTTACATAGACAAATCATCAAGAGTTGTTCTTAAAGTGGAAAAAATGTTTTTTTTTTCTTCCAGGGAAAAAGTGGGATATTAGTCTTTTCCTAGTTAAAAAAAAATAAACAAAACAGAAATAACTCCCCTCTCCCTCCAAAAAAAACCCCAGTAGTTCTTTATATCCCAGACAGAACTGGCTCTTCACCATATTTTTATGTCCTGACAAATGTCAGTATAAAGTTGACATTCATTACCTTGGCATTTATTTTGAAAAGCATCCATTTCTGAATTTTCTATTTGGTATTTGTAGCTTCCACAAAAGGAAAAGGTCTCTGGTTTCTAGTCGCTAAGCTTTCTCAGAGTGAGATTTTCTCCACTTTGTCGTCATCTTCTAGTAACACATTATTTTCTTCTTTGAAAAGTATTAACAGTTTATTTTAAATTAAGTGCACAAGATCAATGGATGGATCTGTACACTCTACAGATACAAAAAACTGAAAACAGAAATTGAAAGGAAAATTTCAAATTTTCTGGAAATACCTGTCTATGTAAGAAAACCCCTACAGAGATAATAAATTTTTACCCATTCCTCTACTTCACTCTTATCCTAACAAGTTGCAAAATATTAGGGAAACTTTCATCTGTCATTCACTACTTACTACATGATTAAGTCACCTACGTTCATGTCACTGTATCCCTTACACATACATCTATAAAAACCACAAGGGAACATGCATGTTCATGGCACTTGACTTTTAATGAGATAGGTTGCACTCAAGTCAAAACTAATTTCCATTGTTAAAAAGATACTTCACAAGATGGTTTGATTTCGTACCAAACTGCAACCCTCTATCCCTAGACATTCTGTCTACAGTCCTTCAAATTAAGTTAATGATGTTATGGGTTGACAGTTTCTTTTTTAAGTAATACAAAAAGCATTTCTTCTCTCTCTCTTCCACTCTCCATTTAATCCAAAGTGGCTGAACTGCTTCTGCTGAAACTTACCAAAACAAGACAATTCACCTATAAGCACAGGCCAAGCTACCTGAAAGGTGAAAGTTTCAGAACATTATGTGTAAGTGATTTACCTGAACTTCATAGTGATACTACTGATATACTTGTAGAAATATCTTTAAATGTGTACATATTGTTTAATGATAACACTTGCACAAGACATTTCTACAAGTAAAACGATCATTAAACCATCATGAACAATTCAAAGAATGGATGGAAATAAATAACTACAATTAAGAACGTAATCAAAACTTGTCTATAATTTCTCAGCAATTTTTAAATATCGATTAATTTTCTGTGAAGCTCAAAGAAAGTAAGGACCCATTATGATTCCAGCTACATTCTTGCGAAAACAAATATCACAAGACAAGACAGTGGGACAGCTGGAAGGACTAAGTATATACAGTTCCCAGACCAACTCTCTGTCAGTTAAATCATAATGTGATTTAATACTGCAGCTGAAGAAAGGACATTGTGCAAGACGGCAAAAGAAGAGTTTCTCCAGAATGTCAGTATATATCTTTTTCCTATGTGTAAAAGATATTTGCAAATGTCATTATATAAATGCATTCTAACTCAGGGTAACAGTTCAGTGCCTCAGCTGCAATGGTGAGTCCCATAAGCTTTAAAATATAGAGTAACAGATTGTCTGAACGCTGTAAATATTAATCACGTGTCTTCCACTCATCTGCCCTCCTGAGTGCATGAAGATGTTTGCATCCATCAAATGCTACAGAATTATAACAATCTGCATCCCCCACTTCACTATACCTATCCCATATATTAGACTAGAAGAAAAAGAGCATACAGTTTTAAGAGTCACTTTGGGGCAGGGGGAAGTAATCCAGTAACAATTTACGTTAATAGCGCCGACAGGAAAGGGGGAGGGAGGAAAGCTACGGACTTTCTTAGGACTGCAAGAGAAACTAAGACATCCCAGCTTTTGCGATCCCACAGAAGCTATTTATAAACAAACAGCAAGCGAGCAGACGAGATACTAATGAGGACTAAACAGATCCCTTCTCCGCAGTCTTGAGTTAGTGGTTTTATTTTTTAATCCATTCGATTGCGACAGAAGCCACTGCAGGGAACCGAGCAGATGGGCAGCGCGGCAGACAAGCAAAGGAAAGGCTATTACCTTGCGGGAAGCGGAGCCCGGGCTTCAGATGCTCCTACCGCTGTTTCAGGTGCAGGGGAGGACACAGGATGCTGAGCGGCTGCACGGCTGCAGCTGCCCGGTGCTATTCCCGGCCGCCTCCGCCTCCTCCCCCGAGTGACGGCCGAGCCCGCCCCCAGCCGCCGCCGCTCGGCTTATGCCCGGCGCGGGAGCCCCTCACCGTGCGTCCGCCTGGCCGGTCCCTGCCGGCGGGGGAGGCGACACGAAAGGACTGACGGGGCAAGTGACCAATCCTCGGGCTGCGCAGCTGCCCCGCGGCGGCGGAGCGCGGCCGCCCGGCACGGCACGGGGGCGGCGGAGCCCCCGGCAGCCGCGGCGCCGCCGAGGTTACGTGCGGGCGGGGTGATGTCCTTCTGCTGCCGGCCTCTCCGGAAGGGTGTCGGTGGGCTGGAGGCATTTTCTGGCTGTCTGGAAGAGCTGTCGCTGTGCCAGTTACTCTTGCTGCTTGATGTGTCGGAAAACGAAGATTCTCCAGCAAAGTGTGGGTTTCCGGGGAGGTAACACATCGAGGCTTCAGCCTGCTTATTTTTGTCATAAACTGTCTTTGCATAATCCATCAAATCTGTTCTCCTCCTGGAAGCGCATCACTGCCGAGCGTGCAGCTACCACTTACCACAGTAATTGCAATACGGCCCTTAGCAAACCATACATAACTCTGAACTGCAACATCAGAGGACAAGGATGCTACCCTTTACTCCTAACGCCGCTTGAAGAGGTAAATCACAATAAAAGCTGGTTTCCTAAACCACCTCATAAAATACCCAGCTATTTCAAGGGACAGAATTTTAGATGGAGCAAGAAAAGGACCTAGTTTATTGGCCTGAACGTTATTTTGCTACAAGTAATCTTCCTGCTACTTTTCACTGAAAGTACCCCATTCTGGAAGGCACCATAAAGGAAGCAAAAGGCCTTTGGAACAACTGAACAACTGACTTAGGTGGAAATAATAGAGACAATTAAGAAGTAACACAATTAAGGTTAAAATATTTCTAGTAACAGACACAACTGGGAGAAAGAAATGGTCTTGCGATTCCCTTTGGTGTTTAAGACCCTTCTCAATATCAAAACATTGCAATGAAACACCTTTTTGCACTGAAACTTACAGCCTCCTGAAAATGTCACATTTGGTTCTGCTGAGCTTTATTAATATGTGGTAGGTTTATTAAATTCTTTATTAGCTCACTGTGCAAATTTTTCATAAACAAATGTGATCTTAGTTAAACAGAAGTCATCCACCTCTATTTGAAGCAGTGGGGATTGTCAGGTCCCTATCACTTTAGACGACTCACAGCATCCATCCTTTCCTTTTGAAATCTTAACAAATTGGGTTTTCTCCTTTTTACATGAAATTTTCTGATCATCAAGCGATTGCCTATGCAGAAATACTAGCTCATACTCTGCATATTGAGACATGGCTGCAGTCTAGGGAATGGTAAAAACCCTGGCTCAAAGCAGGGCTTTCTCTTCTGATGTTTAATATTTTCAAACAAAGATTAACAATTACTTTGTTTATAACTTTCCTTTTTGCAAGCATGTGGTTTATATGGAGAGAGAGTTCACAAAAAGCAACCCACAAGAAACGATTATGTCAGGCTGCAATGTAGGGCACACTGAGAGTAAAACCTAATCTCCGAGAGGTTTCCACTTCATCTGCACTCATCTGCGTAATCAGCTTTTCATCTTGTCATAGGATAAATGCAACCTGCCTTCTGCTTCATTTACCCTATATAGAACACTAGTATAGATTTGTATGAAGCAAGCGGTAAGAGCTTATGTAGAAATGTATTCAGAAAGGAACCTGAAACCATTCAGTTTTTAAAGGAACATTAAAGGTTGGAAGTCATCTGTTTGCCATGTTGATAGACTAATTAGAGTTGAAGGCTATTCACTACATCTAGTATGCAAACTGACCTTGCTTTAGATGAAGAAATCATTACTTTCAGCTACCATTTAATTTCTTAATCTGTGACTTTTGTGGCTGGTAAGCAACAATAGCTGATGCTTAAACCTTTCAGGAGCTTTTATAAACTTAAATTCCAGTGAATAACCCAAGCTGTTGAGTGGAACAAGTATGATTTTAATCTCAGTTCAACTGAGTATGGAAGGCTCATACAAGACCTTCATGGAACAAAGGAATGAGTAACAGCCTCCTGTTCAGGCGGCTCCTTTATTTGGAAAAGTATCACCAGAAATCATAGCTCATCATCAAATGAAACACTTCAACAAAAACCTTTGCAGAAGCAATATCTGAATTGGAAAGGTACTGACTGACTTTGATGTCTGCAAACCTAAGTCTAAACTAAATTCTAAGGGCTAACAATGAGGATACAGGCTGGCCAACTGAATGTTTATGGTTCTTTGTGCTCTTGTCTCAAAGGATGAATATTTTTCTGTATGATTGTCAGAAAAATGCTCATAAAGGTGTATGGGTAATCCAGAGGTACATGAGGAAAACATGAACTGTATGATGCAAAAAAGGGAATAGGAAAGGTATCGCAGTTTGCTGCCAAAGCAGTTGTTACCATTCTATTTGAACTTGAAGAATTAAAAACCACAAAGCTATCCTGTATAAACCAGCTCCATTTTCCTTTTGTTTCCTGCCTGCAGCAAATTCTCATCTCTGAACAGGTGTTTCCATCTTTTAATATGTTTGGTTTCTTGTCTTTACATTGCACATCAGAGCTGACACTTCAGTATAACAGGGATATAAAACTCCGTATTTTCAACTTAAAATGAATACTTTGAATTCTCAATAAATTCAGGTCCATAATTCAGCAATTTATTGTCTACGCATATTTGTATGGCAGGTTTTGAAGCCAAAAGAATTAAATTTTTTTCTGACTTGTCTAGATACATTAATTGAATGGCTTATGGCATAGTGTATATGCCCAGAACTCTGTTTTCTTCAGTTCCTTCTCCTCCACCCCCTCAAATCCCCCTTGTGTCTTCATCCCATATTCTTTAATCCACACCATCCCGTGCCTTGGAATAGCAGTATGAGCTGTGCTCATTTGCTTCATCATTCCACGGATTCCATGCACTAACTACTACTTCAGATCATGATCCCTTTTGTGTCCACAGTGCCAGTTTTCTTCTCATGTCTAAAACTCAGTAGAGATTCTGATCAATAATACTGAGAATAAATTGTGAAGTTTTATGGAGTCCTTAACAGATCTATTACAATTCTGGCATAATTGAGAAACAAAAAAAAGAAATCATCTAGTTAAGTGTAAGATGCCATCTGTTCTCTTAAAAATTATTAAAATAAATAAAATTTGACTTGTAGGACCTAGATTATTCTGGGTAATTACAAAAGGCAATAGCACTATTTATACAAACAAAGTAAATGCAGATATATTGGAATGCATTTATATAATGGATTGGATTGATTTTTTTTGACCAGAGTGTTGGGGTTTTTTTGTCTCTGCAACATACATTATACTGCATTGTGTTAATTTGGTTTATTCATAAACTCTTGACCCAAACACAGCTAATACAGAGCTATTACAGTTTACATTAGCAATCCATTTGTCACTTATCAATATCAAAGATTTTATCCTAATGAGAAATACAGATTTGCTCATTTCAAATTATACCAAATCTAATTTTTCAATTCACCCAAACAATGAAGTAACTTTGGCCAAAAAGGAACTTCCAAAGACAGCAGAGGAGAATCTTTGGAATTTTCAAAATTTTGAACATATAAGACTTTGCAGTGCTGCCAACTCTTGCTATTAAATGACCTGATTTTGGACAGGAGGGAAGCCACAACATCTTACAACAAAATCAAGTGTGTGTTTGCAAATTTCTCAGAGCAGGGTGAAAAATGGCTTATCTTCAAGGGAAAGGAACATAATTGGGACTTCTGCAGAAAGCAGACAAGATGTTACAGAAAACAATGTGGAAGATCTCTCTGGAAATGAACATGTGTGTAAGTGACTAAAACATTGCTAACGTTAAGGGTGTTAGTAGGACTGATTTCATCAATACATTAATAGTGAGGTATTCTCTGCCAGGCTTGAATACAAGGAGGATGTAAATGAAACTGTGGTGATTAAAATTTGAAAATAAAGGAATAATACCAAGAAAAAAAATCACTTGGTTCACATACTGTAGTCTGAAAACACATGCATGGAACTTTCAAACATTCGCCACTAATTATAAATACAGACTATTTGTCTGTTACGATATTTTAAAATCGAGGAGTTTACTCTTTGGCATATACTACATACTAACAGGTTTACATGAAGCTATTACACCATCAAATACTTATGAAATCAATAAAATTGTCATGACTACTTCTCATGCAAACTACACCCTCAGATTGTGAGAAAAGTGCATGTGTATGGTATTATATACTTTCTGTGAAAGATTAACAGCTGAGGCTGGTGGAGTGCTATGCCAAAAAAAAAAAAAAAAAAAAAGGTAGTAAATAACGACATGTTATACATAACAGTTATACCAGCTGAAAGATTGTGGAGACAAACTGCCCTCAGAAATGGTTTTAAGGAAAAAACAGTCTTAGGACAGCAGAAACTTGTCACCACTGCTCCATCTCTCTTCTTCTCTTTCTGTCTTCCGGATACATACGCTATTTTACAGCCACTAGTGAATCAAGAATCAAACATGTAACATTACAGGTCCGCTCCCCGAAGCAGAAATGGATTCAGTTTGCATAAAGGTGTTAAAAAACCCCTGTTATAACTAAAAGCTGAATTATTATATACTTAAAGGTTACATTCAAAATAAAGGCTAAATGAAAAACAGTTTAGAGCACTGATGGAAAGTCTCTTGGTTTCCCATTACTCTCAGCACACTAAACTACATACTGATAAAAGCAGCTATAAAGCAGTTCAGACTTCTGTCTCCAGTATGCCACTGTAGCATTTTTGTACATGATGTATATGCTAAAGTTTAATATTTAAAAAGTAAGAAGGGAAAATAAAGAGACTAAAATAGTAACAAAATCTTACTCTAACAGATACACTGTCTCTTACAAATGCTTACTTAAAAAAAACACCCAAACTCAACGAAACAATGTTTTTAATACAAAACAGCAGCTGGTTCTGAATAATAAATAAAAATATAAGGAAACAAGCCCATACTCTTTCTACCTCTATCAAAGGCTTTAAGCACATTTTAACCAGATGTAGTTTAGCAACTGTAAAAATTAAGTAGAATTAACTTGACACAAAATTAGAATTTCTCAGGGCTAGTAGTCTGAAAGAAAAGTTTCAGGAGAATAAGAAAAGTAATATATGAACAAACAAAAACCAGTTGCACCTTTTCTAAAATGCCTACGTTCAGCAAAGTGGTATGAAAATATTTGGGAAATAAATTCAGAACAGTACAATGTCTCTTGCAACCTCTCTGAAAATAACTGAACTTAATTCAAACTTTTTTTTATAATCTGAAGGTGCTTTACAAAATTTAATTAAACATGTGAGAATCTCAGTTTCACACTTTGGAGAATCCAGGAACACTAAGGGAAAGTTGCTTGTCTAGGGTCACCGCAAGCAAGTGGCTGAGATGAAAAGCATGCAATTCTCTGCATATTTTGCCAAGATGGACTGTTACTTCTTCCTACATGATGCAGGAAAAAAAAAGTTATTCCAAACAGTGACAGGAGTACATCACAATATAATACTAATTCTAGAGGTTATATTTTTATGAAAAAAAAATGTTTATTCCAAGAAAATTTCTCCTTATGTCTCTGTTGGTTTTTTTTTCTCAATTTATTCAGATTAAAAAAAAAGAAATCACACATTCAGCTGCTCTGCAAACACTATAAATACTTGGAAGCAGAAAAACACAGATAACCTTGCATGATTTAATCACATGAGCTGCTTCATAAAGTGATCACGTGAGTTCGACGTATTTCTCATGAGAACATTTAGTTTAGAACAAAAGTAACCTTATTTACTGAAAGTTACAAAGAAATGTTTTATTACAACAAACACTTATGTAATCTCACCAAAACAAAATCCCAGTTGAAATGCTTCAGACATTTAACAACTATATTTCTTAAAATTCTGTCTCTCTAATTTGAACTTCTTGTAACTGTCTGATGCTGGCCAGACTTGGCATGCACACTGTCTACAAAAAAGCAGAGCATGCCAAGTCTAAGGCATCAGAGAGGAAAGCAATTAATACTCCCAATTATTCCAGGAAGAGGACTCATATGTAGCAGTGGTACTAGAATCAGAAGTACCACTTATTTTACCTTCAAATTCTAAGCAGTTGGAATCTTTGTAATCCTAACATTGATCCTAACAGATTTCAAGGCAGTGGTCACAATGTTAAATAGGATAATCAGCTGATCAGTTGTCAGACTGACTTTGTTAAAAATGTAAATTTGACTTTAGCTTGTTGATTGTTTTTGTTCTGCATATGAAAAATATGAATAAATATAGAAAATAACAGTAATAACTAACTGATTTTCTTGCCAGTGCTGTTATGAGATATGGTGAGCTCCAGACCTCTGTAAATAGTAAATAGTAAAATCACCAACTGCACATTTCTTTTTTTAATATATAAAGATTAATTGATGCTTTTCTTCTTAATTGAATAACTACTTGTTGTGGTTTTGGCCGGATTGGCCAACCAGAACGACAGATGCCCCCCCCCTCCCCCCCGCCCCCGAGAGGAGAGGAAGAGATAAGGAGATTTATGAATTTAGAAGAAGAACTAAACTACTTTAATGAAAATAATAATAAATAAGAAAATAGTAAATAATAATAGAATAATAAAAATGAAAGAAAAAAGTATACAATATATACAAAACTGTATCCAGCTCCCAGGATGACGATCGCGTCACCAGCAGACATGGGGAAAGTCCCAGACTGGAGTCAGCGATGGACAGGAGCTGAATTCCAGAACTAGAGTCAGGAATGCTCAGATTGGGATCAAAGGCAGACAAACAGACAGGGTCCTCCTCAGACGTCGGCCATTGAAGAAAAAGCTAGCCAGAGCAGCCCTGCCCTTTGATCCCTCAGCTTTTATACTGAGCGTGATGCAGATGGGATGGAATACCCTGTTGGTCAGTTTTGGGTCACCTATCCCGTCTGCTCCTCCCTGCAGGTGGGACCCCTCTACGCTTCTCCGCTTCCAACCCTCTAATGGGCAAGCAGTGAATTTAGCTGACCTTGGTTGTTATAGGAATAAGTATAAGCAAGAGCCTCTGTGCATACCATTCCTTGGTATAATCAGGTTTTATCACTCTGAGAGTGAACAGTTTCTGAACAATATGCTGTTAATTTCAGACTTTAGTCAGTTAGAAGAGGCCCAGCTAAAAAGTAAAATTACGAATCAGAAAATTGGTTCTGTTTTACCTCAAACCAGGACACTACTGTAATTCTCACTTGGTGGTGAGAATTCTATTTCAAATTTCTGAAAGCATTATATAGGAGGAAGTTTGTCATGGTTTCAGCAGCGAAATAACATTTAAAGCTGCATCAATACTTACTGCTAGATTTCTAGGATAAACAAAAGCAGAAAAGAAGTTTATTCCTTTGCTTCATGAAATTGTCATCAAGGAAGAAAAAGAGGAAAAAATAAGTCAGGGAAGGAGAACAGGAAAAGAAACATAAGAAAGCAACGTCAAAATACTTATTAATAACAAAAACCCAATTAGTTTCTGTGCTGGGAAAGATGAGTGGCCCTAGAATCTGACTTCACAGTACTGAAGAGAAGTCCAAAAGCACAAATATGAGTGAACTCAGCGTATAAAAGCTGCAGAGATTAAAAGTTGCACTTATAAATTCCCATAAGGAATTCTTCCATTCAAATTGAAGTAAAGCAACAATATATGAAGCTGTCACTGCAGATGCATCAGTCATGTCACTTGTGTACAACTTCGCATCTGTTTACATGTACTGGCAAGCAGTTTTTAAATGAAAAATCTTTGTACTGCTCCAAATCCAGAGTTCACTGCCCATTCATCAGCACTGAAAACTTTACCTTTAGAACTGCAAGCTTGAGATAGATAGAACTAAGAGTCACCACATTTTACTACAGCCCTTTTGGTTTCATATGGGCTGATACCTTGTCATCACTTTTCTGCTCATCATGGTAAACCTACCTCTGTTTTTACCATTTAAACATGGTAAACCTAGCTCCATTTTAAACCTATCTCAGTTTTTAATTTGCCTTAAGGTAAGCTATTCAAGACCATCACTGGTGTCAAGGCTCAAATTATTCTCAGCTATGTCATATACCACTTTGTTCTGGAGCACACACAAAATTTTACACATACCAAGAAGAGGTATGTGTAAGAAGAGCTTCATTTCTATTTTCATAGAATCATAGAATCATAGAATTGTTGAGGTTGGAAGGGACCTTTAAGATCATCGAGTCCAACCTTTAGCCTACCCTGACAAGAGCCACTTCTAAACCATGTCCCTAAGTGCCCCATCTACCCTTTTTTTAAACACCTCCAGGGATGGTGAATCCACCACCTCCCTGGGCAGCCTATTCCAATGTTTAATAACCCTTTCAGTGAAGAAATGTTTCCTAATATCTAATCTAAACCTCCCCTGACGTAACTTGAACCCGTTTCCCCTCGTCCTATCACTTGTCACCAGGGAGAAGAGGTCAGCCCCCATCTCTCTACAACCTCCTTTCAGGTAGTTGTAGAGGGTGATGAGGTCTCCCCTCAGCCTCCTCTTCTCCAGGCTAAATAACCCCAGCTCCCTCAGTCGTTCTTCATAAGGTTTGTCCTCCAGACCCCTCACCAGCTTTGTAGCCCTTCTCTGGACACGCTCCAACACCTCAATGTCCCTCTTGTAGCGAGGGGCCCAAAACTGAACGCAGTACTCGAGGTGGGGCCTCACCAGTGCCCAGTACAGGGGGATGATCACATCCCTAGTCCGGCTCACCACACTATTCCTAATACAGGCTAGGATGCTGTTGGCCTTCTTGGCCACCTGGGCACACTGCTGGCTCATATTCAGCCGGCTGTCGACCAACACCCCCAAGTCCTTTTCTGCCGGGCTGCTTTTGAGCCACTCTGCCCCAATCCTGTAGCGCTGCATGGGGTTGTTGTGTCCCAAGTGCAGGACCTGGCATTTGGCCTTGTTGAACCTCATACCATTGGCCTCGGCCCATCGGTCCAGCCTGTCCAGATCCCTCTGCAGAGCCAACCTACCCTCAAGCAGATCAACACGCCCGCCCAGTTTACTGTCATCTGCGAACTTACTGAGGGTGCATTCGATCCCTTCATCCAGATCATCGATAAAGATATTAAAGAGAACCGGCCCCAGCACCAAGCCCTGGGGGACACCACTTGTGACTGGACACCAACTGGATTTAACTCCATTTACCACCACTCTCTGGGCACGGCCATCCAGCCAGTTTTTTACCCAGCGAAGAGTACACCTGTCCAGGCCATGAGCAGCCAGTTTCTCCAGGAGAATGCTGTGGGAAACAGTGTCAAAAGCTTTGCAAAAATCCAAGTAGATAACATCCACAGCTTTTCCCTCATCCACTAAGTGGGTCACCTTATCATAGAAGGATATTAGGTTTGATAGGCATGACCTGCCCTTCACAAACCCATGCTGACTGGGCCTGATCACCCTGTTCTCCTGCATGTGCCGTCTATGTTATTAAAATCTACTACATAGTAACTTGTTTTCACTGAAGTCAACTTGCCAGGGAATGCCAAGGTTAGCTAAGGGCAAGCTTCCTAGATTAAGAAACAACTTGGAATATGTCCCAAAAAATGTACCAGAAGCTTTTATGGGAATAGGATAAACTAGTGAAATGTTGAATGTATTTGTTTCTGCTAAGACACATACATGCATAAAAAAAAGATTCTTCATGCATGTTTCAAAATTCAAGATTAATTACACAGTTGCAGTTTGATATTCTAGAAAATCCCACAAATTTGCATCTAGGGCAAAAATATGCAAATACTCATAGCAGAAGCAGGATGCCAAAGATGGTTATTTCTGTAAGCACTTTATATAGATGTAAGATACCACAGTATTCAAGAGAAAGAGCTTTGCTACAAGGAAGTTCTGCATGGAATTAGACTGGCTAGATAAACAAGGTCCTTACAATTGATGGTGAGAATGGCATATGGCAGGAGGGCATGCAAGGAATATTGCCAAGACGTCATTTACTGCTTTCATGTTCTATTGATAGGCATTCCCTGAAAGTTAGGCATTGTCCAAAGAAAGCAGGTACCAATTTGGCTATCAAGTATTTCTCAATGAATTACATTGCAGTAAATAAACCACCCAGAAAGTGAGCTACTACTTGGAGAAGACTGCTACAAATGACCTTCAAAAAACTCTGGCCGGTTGTTTAAAGAGAGTGTCCAGAGAAGCAGCATGTCAACAGATTCTAGCATTATGGTGCTCAATTGCTCTAGTTACTGTTGAAAAACACTTCAAGGCCAATCTAACATCAAACAATTTGGACAGCACCAAATATGACTTTGCTTAAGATGAAGTTACAGCTTGTAACTTACCTTAGGTAACAGACAATCATCAACAATAATGAATGAAAGATACATACATTCAGTATTTGGTGACTGCTAGTTTTCTTGTGTTTTCCAGGGGATTTTCTGTTATTGAACTTCCACTGCTGTGTCCTTGAATTGTTTATGTTTTGAACACAAAGTCAATGGTTTTGGCATACTGCATCCATATATTCTAAGAAGATTCTTTCCATCAGTTAACAGTCATGGGTATACTGTTCTAGTGAGGCCATCTGGTTTGAAACACGACACCTCAGACCGGTGTTGCTTGCACCCAGGCAGTCTACTGGGCAGCCTGAACAATCACAGTTCCGTAAAGGCATGCCATATGCTTTACACACCAGGTAAAAATGAAGGGAAAAAATGCACTAATCCACTAATGCAATATGAGGCAGGCTGTTGATGAGTCTGTATAACAGCTGTACCTCAATCAGAGGTGCAAAGAACACAGGAGACTTTCTTTCTTCTTCCAAGTACACTTCATTTGGTATGATTTTCTTAAATCTTTCCTCATGCTCAGTTCAGATAAATTCCATGCTGGCCAAAGAGTTCATATTATCTTAAATCATTAAACTTTCCAATTTCTTTTATTACTGTTTTGCTTTCTAACCTATCTTTTATCAGAAGCAAAAACACCTTCTAAAGACAGGGCCAACTTCATTCCTACAGCTAGTGAATGTATAACTGACAGTTATTTGAATGAAACTGGCACAGAGCCATTTTAAAATTATAAAACTCCATCTATCTATTACCAAAAGACGTACAGAATATTTGATAGAATCACTGAGAAGATTCTCATGCACTGCACTCATGCCCAAGAAGCTACTCTACTATTGCAAGACTTTCTCTTCATCTAAAAGCGGGAAAATCATACTTCAAAAGTTTTTCTTACCTATACGTCTAAAAACTCTATATGGACGCACTACACAATAAGTATTCATCTAATTGACACAGAAACTCTATTCAAATATATTACATAGCACTGTTAATGGGCCTGGTATCTACTAGACGAGTGTGAAGGAGGCCAGCTTACCCCCACCTCAAATTATGATATCAACACAAGACAGAACATGTGCAATAGCAAATGATAGTCATAAAATACAGAAAAGGACACGACTTCAAACGAGGACATGACTTCCCTATAGAAAAATCCAACATCCAGTCATTATTAACTAGTTAAAGTAGTTACAAATAAGCTTTATTTTACAGTTTATAGTAATAAATATATAATATCATGTTACAAATGCTTGTTCCTGCCCCAAATAACCATATGTCTATGCAAGCTACGAGAAACTCCACATGCTCTTTAGTGTATATGGGACACTGGAGGTATTAGGCCACTTAGATGATCTACCTCAGAGCTAAAAAAGTTTTCCAAGGTTTATCGCTCTCTCTGCAGCTCTTTTAAGTAGCTGATGACAAACTGCATCTGCTTGGTTTCTGGAGATCACACACTATGCCCCTCCCTTTTCTGTCTCCTCCCTTCCTCTTTCTCGCTCCCCCTCAAAAGAAAAAAAAAGAAAAAAAAAAAGTTTGTCTTTTGTCACTTAATGAAAGTGAAACAACCTAGCTTCTTCATTCCATGATGTGGTTCATGGTTATGAAGCTTCAGATCAAGCTATTTTGTAGCCACATTGAACCGCAAATTACTATTAGGTTTTTACATTATAAATTCCCAAGTCACTTTTCTATTCAAACCACAAAGAATGCATTTACACCTTTCCAAATCAAATGTTACAATAATCCTCTTTCTGGCAGTCTTTTTCCTTCATATTCATCCTAATTCAGTATGATTTGTGAATATTAATATGTCATTTAGTCTCATTGTCAGAATCAATAATTAAGTTAAACAAATACACAACAGCAGTTTTCACGCTTTCTCATCAGAAACCACTTCCAACCTACTTGATATTTTATCAAACCCCTTTAAAAGACCCATAATGTAAATACAGATTTCTGGGGTGGTGGTGAAGGGGAAAGAAGTGTTTTTAATGTGACACTTTGTCCAGAAAAATACTGGCAGAATAATTTAAATAATTTAAATACGGTTTTAATAATACTTGTATGTATTAAGACAAATGTCTTAACACCACCAAATTAGTTACAGAATAAATATGTTAGAACAAATTAAGGTAATGTAAGACACCCAGAAATGCTATTTAAATGGCTGTACTAGTATATACATCTTTATGTAATTTAAGATTTGTATATGTTCATTCAAACTTGTGTATAATTTTTTTTATTTTGTTAATCTTGTATTAGAAGCACAACTTCTTCTGATATTTCTTTTAATAATTTTTAATGCAGCAGAATATGCAGGGAATTAATTTTATGCAATATGATAGCACAAGCTGAGTGGTCCTTTATATTAATTAGAGGAAGATAAAAATGCTCTGGTGTACTACTCAGGCTATAAACCTGTTAGAAAGCGGGCACTCTACCACACTCTCTCTTGTTCAAATGATCTACTGAAGGGTATATGTAAAGGAACTAGATCTACAGAGATATAAATATTATTTAACTTTTTCATTCGTTGTGGGACAGATTTGTTAACAAATTGTATGCTGTAGGTAGAAATGAGCTATCTTGTTCATTTAAATATTTCTAATGATCCATGACCTTGGAAGAACTTAAACATGTGACAAAAGCGACAGTAGGCAGGTGGTGTTATCACTGTCTGAACAGAATAATAACAAGTGGTCAGTCTCTCGCTTTATCTCCTGCATTGTCTGGAAGCTAAAGAGAAGCAATTCTGCTCCAATAATGTTTTGCCAATTACCACTACAAATCAGCATTCTGGGGTCAAAGTTAAGAAATTCCAGAAAGTGAGGTGGGTATAGAATACGAGAGAAGGCAAAAGAGAGAAATAGAGAAACAGCCATGATGGATTCACATATGGTAGCTCATGCAACTAACTACATTTTCCCAATTTATTAATGTAGTATGGAATTTCTTAATGTGTGGAATGCAGATATGTTAAAATAATAGTACTCATCTGTTAAAATAATTACTCAGTTTTTATTCTTCTCTAAGCTATAAATGTTTCAGTGCAACTGGCTACTGAGATATAAATCCTACAAATAAAGATGTACTATAACAAGAATCTAAAAGACAAAATTGTAATTGATATTGAAACATTTTAAATAACACTTGTTCAAGTATCCTTGAGAAACACAGGATGTCAACCCTAGGAATTTTGAAGTAATCGATAATATTAAAAAAATATTACGGTTTAAAAAGGTAATTTGATGGGGCCACACTAGATTTTTATGGTTGTTTTTAAATTGGGGGGAAGGCTATTTTTAGTGTAAAAGGGGCTAAAAATTTCAGTCTTCTGTAAAAATAAATTTAAAATTCTCATACAATATGAATCTAGAAACAGATACCAATCTAGAAATGGGGAAATGAAAGCAAATCAATCTTAGCCTCTTGATTAAAAAGCATGTGATAATGCTAAAACTGAAAGAGGTATAAATCTAGCAACAATGTAATCAAGAAAAACCTAACTAAGATTAGGATATATTAGACAAAGATAAAACAGAAATATAAATGTTGTAGCGATCTTAATGTACAAATTCACTGGGTCAGGTGTACATGACCTCACATATAACTGTTTATAACTACATATAACTATAAGAACACGTCAAAAGTTCCCAGATGGCTTGTAAATTTAAAGGGATATGCATATTCAGGTCAAGAAGCAACAAGATAATGTCCACATTTTTGCAAATTCAAGTCTCTTGAACATAGGTGATTGAACGAGGAATAATTAAAAATATTAGAATTAGTACTGTGTAGTTCTGTCTTTGACTGAGGACTTCAGTAGATTCAATGTGACACTTTACAGTATTTAGCCATGACACTCATTACCTCAAGAAAGTGATTAGTGTTTAATGTCTAGGTGAAACATTATCCTTCTTTGTTACTGTTTTGGTTTTTTTTTTTTTGCTCATGAAGAAGACTGTTACTGATTCTCCTTTCTCAACTTTTATCCTTCTTGCATAGCATGTTTTTAAACACTCACCATACGTTAAATGTATCACAAAACAACCCAGCCTGATTGAATTACCATCTTTCTTCTCCATCTATAATTAGTGAGGGAACAAAAAAAGGCAATAGCACTAAAAAATCTTTTCCTATTATTTACGAAATGAGTAGGTTTTTATAATACATGTAACTATGCATGTTATCAATTGACTACCATCAGTTTCCTAATTATTTGATTTTTGTTGTTAACCTCTCTTTAACCAGAAAACGGGATTCTTGTTTGTTACTGCTTTGTGAAGCATTAGACTACTAATTGTTTTGAAACTGATTCACAGTTGGTATTAATTTTTTTTTTAACTTGTAATGACAGCTGTAAACAATAGCCCTGATATAGCTTTTAGATAGATAGATAGATAGATAGATAGATAGATAGATAGATAGATAGATAGCTGATATAGGCTTTGTAAAAAAAGCCCTGATAACATTAATCAAATGTTTCATGAATTTCATTATAACTCCCTTCCTCTGTGAAGCCATACTTTGTTTACACTTGGGATAATTTTTTGTGTTTTTATTAGAAGTATTTGTTGGAAACACTGCCTAGGGAAGAAAAGATATTTATTATAATGTTCTACCCACACTATACAGCATCATGACTCGCACACGATTCATGAAAAATCGCAAAATTAACTCAGTATTGGTTTTCAGAACTCCATGAAACTTCAGTACCTGCTAGTTAAGGTACTGAGGAGTTATAAAGGTAAACATAGAGCTATAAAATTAATTCTTTAGTCAAAGTCATTCAATCACTCAAATAGTTTTCTTATTTTTCATATGAAGGAGACCAGTCCATAACTTTAAAAACTGCAAACCAGGCTCTTAGATTAGTAATAAGACAATTAAACAAGGTTTAATTCTTAGAGTGACAACTTGCAATCTGGACATGAAGGTTTTATGCTAGCAGAAGGAAACAGTACCTTGCTAGTGCAGAGTACAAATATGTTCAGATTTCACAGTAACTAGACACTTTCTGCATATAATCAAGGGACCTCACAACAGAAATATGTATTTACATTTTGCTTCTATTTCCTATGATATATTCACATACAAAATTATTATGTATTTCTCAGTAATAGTACAAGTTTTATAACAGGGTTCTTGGCAGGACAAGACTGAACAAGAACAATTAGGTAAAAAGACCCTTTTTAAGAACAGTTCATACACAATTTTATACTAAATAGAAGATTTCAAAACCAGCTGGCTGAAAGTTCGTTTTGGTTGTATCCAAAGCAAAGGCCAATTTGACAAATCAAGTGGGCTATTTAAAATCCATTCATCTAGGGGAGGGATAAACAAACAGCCCACAAAACATAAAAAGCTTCTGCATGATAAAAAAAAAATCAGACTCATAATCCTTGACAATGATCGATAACATGTTTTCAGAGACCTCCAACTTGTTATATATGTTTCTGAGATAACCAGCAATAATGTATACTGCCTCCCTGTTTAAACTTGCTGGACTGAAACCTTAATATTAGTCATATTTATAATACTTCTCTTTCACAATGAAATTTTGTATTTCTGTTATTGTACTAGTTACTAGAAATATTTTACAGAGGCACAATTATCCTAGGCATTATTTTAAATAAAGGAATCCTCTTGCAAATATAATGTATAATTTATTTATTTAATATGGGTGATCCCCATGAATCTTGGAATGGCTGCCTCCTTTAAGTCATATGACTATTATACTAATCAGTATTCCATTTTATTTTGAGATCTCCATGAAATTATCTAGAGGACTGAGGCAGAAATAACTAGCCAAGAGTAATCCTCCAAGTACTAGTGAGCAACAAATTCGTATCAAATATTTAGAAATTCATGTGACTATCACACATTTTTTAACAATTGCTGAATCACAACTTTTTTTTAAATTAAAAACTCCATTTTCAAGAACTCCATATTTACTGAGAATTGTTTAGATTTTATTTTTGAACAGCACTTTAACCTGGGAGACATTGACGACACTAATTGTCAACACTAAACTTTCTGTGAGAAGATATATAAGGCTTCTGAGCCTTGGACTGGAGGATCGCTCCAGGAAACTATGACCCCAGTAGGAGTTATGAATTAAGATATCTTAACTCTCCATTGGGCTCAGCCAGTGTGCTAACAGAAAAAGAATACATATGATTAATTGCCAAGGGGAGATAAAGGCAAGTCCTGCATGCATAGCACATGGTCAGCTTTACCTTTACAGCCTTTCACAGATTACAGCAGCCGTCTTTATTTCATCTGCAAAAGCCATAACCTTTTTTTGGCTGCAGAGCTGCTTCATGAGAGCCTGCATTATGACATTTTGAAGACTCTCTCTTACTTCACACCATCCTCTCTTATTTCAGCTTGCAGTGTTTTTGAACCTTTTTATGCAGGGTTCAGAAGGAGTCCGAACCAAATTTGAGAAGAGTGAGGTCTCCTGTCCACTGAGGCAGCAGAGCATCCACTACCCCAGATTTGCTCCCGCTGTTTCCTTAGGCAGCTTGCTGGGGAAGGCGGCGTTTAACTATGCTCATAAGAGTCAAGTAACCAACAATTTACTTATTTTAATTATTAAACATTTGGAGATGGCAAGTCAAACTACCACCCAAGCCACGGTGCCTGGAGCAGTTGGGCCTGGCCGTCTTTTCCTCAGCAAGCAGGGGGCTCCCTGGCTCCACAGCTGGGAGGTCGCCTGTAGAATGGCACCCCCCAGCACTGCTGCTGGACCTCTGACAGCCCGCAACACCATTATTTTGAACACAACAGCAAGATCCCTCTGTGCAATTAGGACTAAGTTGCCACGACCAACGCTGTCTAATAGCACAGAGACTTCACAAATTTAAGTAAATATAATTAAGCATACGCTTCTTAAGCATTTTTTCAGGGACCCGTTCGGACCTGCCTGTGGCCAGCGCAGCCACCACTGGCAGCCTCGCCTTGTGCAGGGCAGACCGAGGCGGTCCTGTGCCTCCTTCCCTCCTGCAGGCCCGCTGGAGCACTCTGTGGGTGGCAGAGCCAGGGGAGACCGGCTCCGGCCTCCCTCATGCCCCCGTCCTCTGCTCCTGGCAAACCGCCTGTTCTCTCGCTCCTGAGTCCTTCCCTACAAAACATTTCTGCTTGCGGGAGGGGGTGAAATCTCTACAGGCTTGAGCTAGGAACTGAAGTGATTCTGCTTTCCTGGAAAGAAGGGGAAGAGAGGGAAAAAGACGGGGCAGTTTCTTTCACCAGTGCCCCAAGTCTCATTACTCTGTCCAGATCTCGAGAGTACCCGGTTTCCCCCTGCACGACCACTGCAAAAACAGTTAGTTATGTTTGCTGGTAACTCATCACAGTATTTGCTGAAGGTGAAGGGCCTTAGAAAAGCAGAACAAGGTTCATCTGTCAAAGTTGGGGGAGTCAAGGGTCAGGTACTGTGTGTGAAGGCTGGGGTTTGCACTTTTTAATGTCTTCTTAAAACAAATAAATATTGCCATATATAAACTTCTTAGAACAGGCTTCCTAAAGGGTCTTGTAAGAGCACTATGTGGTTTCATGAAGAGAAACAAAACTGAACTAAAAAATGTAGCAGAAGAAATGTGCGTGTGTTCCTGAAACAGCAGCTGCATTCTGGAGCAGAGCTCAGGGTCTCCAGAAATGCAATGAGTAAAAGGCTGGGGGAAAGGCAAACAAAGTTTTTCTGTACTATTTAGAAAATAGCTCCTTGCTTGATTTTTTTGCCCCTGAGTCACTAGATGTAGCTAATAATACTGTAAAGTTAGGTGAGATTATTTCACTTCTAAATAATTATAAAATAATTTTGAAACAGTTTTGAGGTATATCAACTTAAACTAAGAATTAAGAAATAGGAATAAACTTTGGAGACACTTTAAACATTTTGAATTGTTGAGGTAATCATGGACTGCTGGAATTTCATGGAACTCTATAAGAGACTGGATTGTAATGGAAGCGAGACCCAAAACAAAATTAGAACACCCTGTTTTTAAAATGCAAACAAATGCAGATCAGACTGCAAATTTTTCTGGGGATGATGTAATGATAGGTGTCCCTCTGAGAAAACGGACTGATTTGGTGCTAGCTATTAAGCAATAAAGGAATTCAGAGATTTCTCCCTTTTTTTTGCCTGTTTATTTTTTAATCTGTTGTAAAAAAAAAAAAAATCATTTTAATTTGACATTCTTTTTAACCACTGTCCAGTATAATGGATCTCAAAACATTCTGTGGTCAAGTTGAGAATCCCCTGCACCAAGACCTTAACTTGACTTGATAGAATAGTGAACTGATTGAAACAGGTCAAAATATTTTCTTGTCCTATTTTTTTTCTTGGGTCTCTTTATTAGATGCCTTAACATAAATTTTGAAGAGTTTTCTGTGTTGAAGCTAGTTAGGCCATCTAATAATCTGAATGATGTTGGTCTTCTATACCTGGGCTAATACCTGTTCTTACCTAAGATCTGGCTTTAGCTTTGCACGGCTTTATATAGAGGGCAATGTCTTTTTGTAGTTGATTAAAGTTAATATATACCTTTTCTCATATCAAATATATGAATGAAAATTATTAATTACACATTTGTAGAAAAGCCTAAGTTAATCCAAAGTAGTAGATGAAAACTAGAAATTTTTTTTTTTTTTTTTTTTTTCATTTTAGGTAAGTTTCTTTCTGATTTTGACTCCAGTATCTTGGGAATATTTGGAAGAGTTAATTGCATAATTGGTTTCTACATTTTCCCAAGAGGTCATATCTAATACTTTCAGAATCTTGTTACAAAAGTTAATTAAAACATGTCCAGCACATTTTCATTTGCTGTAACACAAGTAAGATTAACAAATTTAAAACATCTACACTACAGTTGAGTAAAAGCATCAATTAGAAACTTGTGATAAAAGCCTTATATTTGGCTACTAAATCACTCATTTAAAGCTGTGGAAAATTAATAACAAAACTTGAAAGTAAAACCAAGTAAACCAAGGAGGTGACATAAATGGAATATGTGCAGAGGAGAAGTGAGAAAGACCACTCGTTTCTAAAGTATGCAGGAATTGCTTACCAATAAGCTTGTGCTGCACCAGAAGGCACTCAGTGCAGCACAACTCACCTTCTCTATGGGAGAAACATTTTAGGCTTCTTGACTTTTAATCATTTAGAGGTGAGGGAGCACTTCTGTGAACTCTTTGCAGGTAATGTAAGAGTTACAGCTGAACCAAAGGAAAGTATGAAAGAAGCACAACAATTTTGGATTAAAATAGTTTGGAAATTTTGTTACAGTGATTGTTATTTTTTAAAGAGAAAGAATGGGAGAAAGTAGAGGTAAGAATTAATTTCTTAAAAGACCAGAAAAACAGAATCTGGCCTTCTAATGTTTTTTTTTTTAAAGGGAGTTTAGTAGCTTAGAGAAATTGTTAAGAAGCGACCAGTTGGTAGAAATCTAATTCAGTGTATTCATATAATGAATATATTGATGAAAAAATTATCAATTGATCACACGAAGTCTTCTTAGGCCTTTTCTCATAATATGTCATATGCAGCATTTGTCTTGCATATCATCTCTGTCAGGTTTTCACTTTCATTGGAAAATTGTTTCCCTACCACTTATTTTCATTTTTTATATTTACTGAGCAGAATCTATGGGACTTGCACAGATCAAATAGTGTAACTGGTTTTTTTAATACATCTGAAGCAAGAAGAAGAAACTGCCGAGGCAGTTCAAGGCTTGCACGCACTTGCTGAACAAATGTTGCCAGCAGACAGATCCTTTCATATGTAATTATAATTATGGAAACACAATTAAGGACAGGTAGAGAAGGAGACCTCTGGTGGAGGAAAAATACTGAAGAACAGGTTTGTTACACTGGAAAATTAGGAGATGAAAAGCAATAACACAGGAGTAGCTGGGTATTTTACAAGCCCTAAATATGGCTCATTTCAAAATACAGTTGTAAATCTTAGCTTCCATTAGCATTCCTTGGACTACATTAAGCTTACCCCATTTTTGTTGCTCACTGGAAATAAGGCTGTCAAGATTTCTGATCATGGAAGTCCAGAACAAGTTGAGAGATGGAATAAAAAACATGCCTAGGAGAAAAATTTGGTTTAGATAATGTTACTATAAGGCTTTATTATTCTGAGACCCAAATATGAATTCTCTTGAGTTTCTCTGCCAGTATCATATTATTTGCAATTTTTTTCCCTCAAATGCCAGGTCAGGTAGTTTATTACGTGGACAGCTGGCAATTTGATCAGTATGTAGAGATTTGTAACAGAAATGAATGAAAAAGGTTGAAGGCGCCAGAAGAAATGGCAAAACAAGGGCTAAAAGAATGGCCTGAAATAATAACAATAATAGTAACAACAATAATAAGGAACACTGTTCTCAGTGGTCCACTAATTTCAGAATAAAATTTTATATCAAGACAAGAAAACCTGCCCTCTCATAAGATAGCACTTGTCAGCAGACCCTACAGTCTAACAACCAGGGGCATTGTAACAAGGTTGCAGAACATGCCATGTGCTTTTCCTGGTCCTGTTTGCTTACCAGGAAAATTGACATTCAGACAAACAGAAGAAAACACACAATGAACAACAGTCTTGCCTAAAGGGTCTGTTCATAACCTGTCTGCTCATTGTTGCTGACTGAGAACTTCAGGGATGTGATAAGGACTTGATAGCTGGCATCCCTTGTCCTAAGCAATATATAGAAGTGATTCTGGCCAGACTGCTTGGGCACACATATCTTGGAGCTTGTATGTGAGTGTGAACGAATGAAATCTATGAGAGAATAAGTGTGAGTTTGTAAGATAAACTTTAGAGATTTCTGTAAATAAATAATGCTAAGTAAAAACTTGCACTGAATGTTGTTACACAAATTTTTCCATGAGGAAAGCAACCTCAACCCAGTAGCAGAAACACAGAAAGAGCAGGCAGTGATTCAAAAATTATGCGTGTCATAACTAAATTTATTATCCAAGTTTTATGGAACATTACCTTTAGAAGCATTAAAGTTTCTAGGAGTACTGAATGATAGTTTGTGGTGAAATTATTGTTAAAATTAATTCACACATAGTCATTTTCATCCTTATACCCAAATGGTCACCACGCTGAGAGTCTTCAATTAAGATCTTCCTAGTTAAGGTACAAATAAAACCAAATTTGCTATTTAACAAAGAAGGAAGGAGCTTTGTGCAGAATGCCTAGTATTTCTAGCTGCATTTCCAGTCTCTGCTACTGCCTCACAAATATATAGTGTGCATTGCCAGTGTTAGAAAATAGCCTGAGGAAAGAAACATAATTCTTTTGAATGATCACGACAACTGGTGGTTGCAAACAGACTTCCAGTCTGTGACTCTACTTCAGAATTTATTACGGACACTTTATCTGATTAGTAAAGCCAGTGGTGTGTAATTTCTTTGATGGAAATCAGTCTCTAATCGTTGTAAAAGTAACAAAGCTAGATGTTCATGCAGAGCTTTATAAAGAAATGCAAAGGTATATGTAAAAATACCCATTATTCCTAAATGTAACATTTTTACAAGCAAGCATTAGATCTTCTAGGAGCTATTCTGTAACCTTTGCGCATATACTCCACATATTCTCAGGGTGAAGTATGTGGGCCTGTAATTACCCCGATAATTTTAACCTTGCCCAGTAGATACTACTGGATCTGTGCATGCCAACCCGCTGCAGCTGGAGACTGGCCTTCCCTCAGCTCAAGCAGGTTCGCAACTGAGCTTTCAGCTACACCAATTTGGAAACCGCAGCTTTGCTTAAGGCATCACACTTATCTGCACGCCCGCCTACAAACCTGAGAATGCTCTCAGAAACAAACGCAAGATGAGGGATACAGAAAGTAGATACTCCTACAATACAGCACTGGGGTGGTTTTTTCCCCCCTTTCTCCTTGTGTACGAGCGGCCAAAGGAGGCGACGCCGAAGAGGAGCGCGCACAAGATGGCGGGCAAGCTCGCGGCGGGCACGCGGCGCCTGAGGGAGGTGGCTCCGCGAGCGCGGGCCAGTGGCGCTGCTTGACCGTAGGACAGGCCCGGAGTGCTGTGCTGTGTTGGGACCGGGAGGGGGAGTCGTGGAAAGCTCCAAACGGGGTGGAAACTGAAAAAGAGAGGGAAGGTGAGTGAGAGATGGGGTGACAGCTGAGGGGCGCAAGGAGGGGAAGAAATATAAAGCTAAAGGGGGGTGAGGGAACGGGGCCGGGGGTGGCAAGGGGCGGCGGAGAGCTGCCTAGAAAGGTGGGTTTGCCCCATGGAAGTCGCCATAGCAAAGATGAAGTGGGGGAGGGAAGGGCAGTGCAGGCTTACAGGGGCTGGGAGCTTTCAAATAGTTTTGGAAAAGAAAAAAAAAAAAGGCAAAAGGAGGCTCTAAGAAGTGTTTGTCAGTAATGCCTCAGGAAAGAGATCCAGGCTTTCTGTCCCTCTTGTGCCAGTTAGCAGCTAGCAATTCAGGGCATCCTCTGAGGAGAAGAGGACTCAGGACCTGGAAAACAAGGGCATGTGGAAATACAGAAGGAGCAAAAATGAGAATTGGGGTGAAATTGCTGAGGTCTTAGGTAAGCCGGAGTAGGTAGCAAGCAGAAAACCATAGTTGTGTGAAGGTGGGGAGGGGAGGGTGTGTATTACACCTCAAACTGGCTTCGCACTTCTAAAAAAACTGGCTTCTACTAGTGTTGAGGCTGGGGTGGTGGTAGTACTGCCTTGAGGGAATGAAGAGGTGAGAAGAAGGAATTGTTTGAACAAGGTTAGATCAAGGAGCATGTGGGTGAGTTAATGGGAGCTAGAAGTCCGTGTTGTTGGTGGGCTGAAAATGGAAAGTAAACAGGAGAATCGAGTATTTATGTTAGTTCACATATGGGAGGGAATGATGCTTTAAAAATGACAGGAAGTCTCCATGTGGATCTTATTGAAGACCTTGATGTGCAAAGGTTGTACGTGTGCTCTGTTACTCTGTGTAGTACTTTGCACCATTTCCTTAGAATGACTTCTGTAGTACTTGAATTTAATTGTGGACCTATAGTAAGATTAAAAGTACTGCACCACAGCTTTAGAAGAAAGCATCTGCTACACTGAACTTAAAATCGCAATCCTTTAGTGCCCCATGTGTAAGGTGTTTTTTGATGTCACAATGGTGTTGCATAACACTTCCTTCAGTTGTTTTATAGGCAGCATCACATATAAATTCTTATTACAGGTTCTTTTACTGGTGCATGTAAGGAAAAACGTGTTTTTTTTTTTAATTTTGTGTCTTAGAAGATGGAATTCTTTATTGAAATACAAGTCTTGTTTAATTGTTGGGTTTTTTGCGGTTTTTTTACATCTTTATTAGTAATGCCAAGTTTGTTTTTAAAAAAGACTGTTTTCTACAGCTGAACTGTAGTTGCCGCATACAACTGTTCAAACACAACTTTCAGGTTTTGGAATCCTGTGTTTGTAGGTTTGCAGAAGGTGGAGGGCTTTGTGAGGAGACTATTGCAGCAGATTTGCTCTGTTCTGTTACTTTTTTTTCTGAAGTATTCACAAATGGGCAGTGCCAGAAGCAGGCAACTGGGCTGAACTGTCCTTTACTTTGACTTAGCAGTCCTTATGTAACTTTCTAATTTTATTTGTAAATCTAATATAAATGTTTATATACATTTTGAATTTATGTAACTGTCCAGTTTGAGTTAAGTCTAACTAGAACTGGCAAGATAAAGGCCGTTATGGCCATTCACAGTCCTAGTGTTTTACACCATGTAAACTCTAATTTATTTGTTATTCCAAGTGCTGGCTTTAAGGACCTAGGATGAATTAAATCTGTCTGTGAAGTTCAAGTGAAATATATTTTCATTTTTGCTCCTTGAGCCCTAGTTTCAAGGGGAAATACACTGCACTGAATGAATTTTTTAAAGTCTTGCTGTTTGGTGTGGGAATAATGCCTTGTGTATGAGAATATGTTATTGTTGTACTGTGATGAGGAACTGAGGTGGAAATTGTGGCCAAACAAACAGTGAAAAATGTCTGCTAGTGTTTGTGAACTGCTTGGTTGGAGATTGGAGATTTTGGAGAGATGTAGAAAATCTTTGTTTTGGCAGACTTAAGTCAACTGGGATTGGAGTAACTGTGGTTTTGGAAACAAGAGAAAGTCCTACTCATGTATCGGCATTTTAGGTTTAGGAAGAAACTTGTGAGCATGCTTTTTCTTTGTGTTTTTTTTTTTTTTTCTCTTTTGAAGAAAAACGAAGAAGATGCAATGTCAAAGATATGGTGCTACATAGACTATAGTAAAAAATGTGTTTTGTAATGTATAATGAAATTGGAAATGAGACTCCCAATGCCTTAGGTTAAAATAATGTGAATGGTTATGCTTACCAATTTAAGCCACAGTCTTTTTTATTTCTTAATTTACACCACCAGATGGCAATCTAACATAAACTTTTGATCATTGCTGAAAGGATGAGTTTTGATAATCTGTTCTGAGATACTGTCCTTTCCTCATTTTGAATTAAGTAGTGTTGAAGTTGCTTGGAAGGTCACTGAATTAGGCCTTAAAAGCAGTACTGATACTATGCTATGGATTCTATAACACTATAATACACTGTATTCTTTTTGCATTAATGAAGAATTGCATCAAAGATTGTGTCAACTTCTAAAAACAAAATAAAACTTTGTGCTATATAACAAAGTATTGCCATAGGATATGCGTAAAGCCCAATAAAAGTAATTTTTGAAAGGACAGGAAAAATGCAGATGAAGTTGGGAAATATGTGTAAATTAATAAAGCCATTCTCTCTTTTAAAGTTCTGAAACTAGTTATCTTCTGATGAAGGTTTTCCTCAACTTCACTTAGATCCTACGTTTTTCAATGTAAATTGTAGCTTAATTCCTCTAGAATAAATTAAAATAAACCAAAAAACCCAAACCGAACTATAACTTGTTAAGTGCAAATTGACAGTAGTTTTCTCTTCTGTGAATGGAGTGTTAACTTGTACTAAGGGCCTAGTGTTTGTGAACTGGACAAGTAATTGACTGTCTTAATGTGTGGGCTGAAAATAGCCAACATAACAAATTTGAATACTTTTGTGAAGTTTTTTGCCGAGGAAACAATATGTTTATTTTAATGGCTTTTTAAAAACTGTATTTATACATATTTTTATACAGAAGTGGAGCATAAAGAATGCAGAGATATGTCGGTCTTTTAAGCGGCATCTAAATTTTAGCACTTGGGCCTGTAATTGTTAGTGGAGGATACCATTTTGACTCCTCACCCAATAAATGCTTAGGTAACTGATACTTCCTGTGGTTTTGAAAATGCCAGTATGCATGTAATTACCATTACAGGTTTTGTAAATACCTTCTACTAGGTATTTGATCCCTCTTTGGTGATCTAAGTCAATATTCAGAAAGATAAAATACACAAAACAAAAAGTGGTTTAGATTCAGATATTCCTTTCTTACAGCAGGATGATTGTTTAGTTCCTTTTGTAAAATTCGTGTTACTATTTTCTTGCCAGACTACTGCCACTATAAAAATTCAGAGTTATCGTTTGGCGGCAGCAGCAGTGAAGCCTGCCAAAAGCTAACCTAGGGTCAGGTACTCATGTGAAGAGTCAGTCAGCCTGTATCCTTTAGTAAGAGGGAAGAGCTTATCTTGGAGAATAACCAGGCAACATGTTTGTGCTGAAAACAGGAAGGAAGTTTTCCTTAAATTTGTTTTGTAGACAAGTTCTTTTGATAGCTTTAAAATACCATAGATTCCATCCAGCATGTATTCATCAGAAAAAGTGCTAAATTATAGATTTACAACTGACTGGCATGAATAGGATATCATAAAATACACAGTGGTCCGAATTCAGATTATTTGACCTCTGTGACTTTCATAGTGGGATTCTGCACCTCACAATTATCTCCAGTAAAGCGGAGTCACTGTATACATACACACTGTGTGCAATATGTGATCATTTTGGATTGATTTACTGCAGTGACCTGATGTCATTTTCTTTCAGTCATAGTGTCATGAAATTATTAAAAAAAAAAAAAAAAAAAATGGAAAAGATTTTTCAAGACAACTTAGTGTTAAAAAATTAGAAATGCAATTTATACTTCATGTAAATGAGACTTCTGGTGAAGTGCAGTTCCGTAAATAGCCAAATCTCAATCTTGGATCAACAGGGAGGTCCTAGAAAAAAATTAGCTATGTCTTGAGAAAATGTACAATTCATTATGCTATAGCAGCTGAATGTGTTTCTCATTAAACATATAGGCATAATACCAAGCAGAACAAAACTCTCAGGAATAGAAGTGCTATGAAATGGTTTTGCAGTTCACTTGACAGTTTTAAAAAGCAGAAATCTAACCAAAATATTTTGCTTACTGGGGCAGGAAATTGTTTTCCAAAACAGTGCACAGGCTATTTTGTGAAGTTGAGTATCAGGCAAAGAAAAACAGAGGGAATTGCAAAGAGAAAAACAAACCTGCTGGTGAAATTTGACATGAGTCAGAATTTTGGATGTCTTATATGATCTCTGTTACAATGCTAGAGGTATTACTGATATTCCTTTTTCTGTATGCTTTGTCTTTTGTTTAAAAATGCAAAGTGAGATCCTGACATGTTGATGTCTGTATAAAAAAAAATATAAAATTGGCAACCTCCATAGCTGCCTCATTAGAAGTTGCAGACATAGGTATCTATAACTATTTATTTTAACCGATGTAAATATAATATTTTACTCAAGAAATTTCTCAAAGTTTCATTCATTTTGGTGGAATATTTCAATATATGAGGAAAGCACTTGAAAAGTTACCTTTTTTTTTCTCCTTTACATTTGATTCAGAGGGATTCATCTCAGCTCTGCAGGTTCAGAACATACTACCTGGAAATCTTACTGCAGTAACTGAAATAAAACTTGATCAGCAGATGTACTGTATGACATTGATTTCTATTTTTGAAGGAAATAGAGCATTGTACGTGTTATGAGTCTTACAACTTGTGCTTATTTTCTCAGATTTTTGGGTATTTACCATTTATAATCTTTCGAAGTAAAGTAGTATGCCTGAAAGGTTGTTTGATATAAAACATCACAGAAAAGTTCTCCTTACATGTGTAGATTTTGCCATACAATACATGTATCAAATCCATTCTAAACACAAAGGTATGGAAAACCAGATCAGTAGGCCTGGTCTGGTTTTCAGTATAAACACTGAGTGGATGCTTTGACTTTAGGCAAGTTTTTGCCACTCCTCTGACTTTTTTTCTGGAATAACTATATTCCATAAGGAACACTTGTTCAAAGATAAACACAAAACTGAATGTTCAGAGCACCAACCAAATAAGTTTTCTGGAACTTCAGAGAAATATTTTTCTCCTACATTGCCTTTGTCTTGCACAAAGCTATCTTTTTCTTGCTCACAACAATCAATAAAAACTACAGAATGGGGGAAGGGGAGTGGACAGACTGGCAGGGCCAGCCTATATGACTGTCAGCTAGAGGCTTCTGAGTTGCTTTTGACCTGAAATTGCCTGTTGCTGAGTAATGGGATTGTCATTATTTTTTGGACAGAGTTTCTCAGGGTGGTAAGAGGGAGTGAAATAAAACATTTTTCAAAGCACTGTGCCCTGCAAGGAGAGAAACTATTGGGCATCACACTGTTTGGCTTGTGTCTATGTTTAATTAGCGAAAAATTAGAATACCATTATTTGGGGGGTGAGGGAGGGGGTGGGAAGGGGCAGTGTGCATTGGGTTCCATGTCCAGAGGACATAAACTTATTAGTTTGTGGACATAGAGAATCTAGTTTCAGTTTTCACTGTGCTATACCTGTCCTTGTGACCCCAAGAAAGTTATTCTTGCCTTACCTTCATGTCTGTTTTTCTCATTAGTGAAACAAAAACATGCTTTTACCTCAAAAAAGACTGTATACGTATTGTACTCACAATATGTGAGGGTATGTATAGATGTAAAAATGGACAGCACAGTTTGGGTAATGCTTCTCAGGGGTGGGATGTATGGGTAGGCTGTGGTTGCAACCTTACCACAAAATGCCAGATCATATAGTGAACTGGCTAGAGCCTCCTCGGTGCTCTCTTCTTTCCTTGTGTCCTTTCTGTTTTCCTCCCTTCACTTAAGTAAATGTCGTTCTAGAGTTGATGTATGTTTTTTCCTTGGTCATTTGCTAATATTGAAGTAATAACTAGGAATTTTCATTAATTAATTTTATTTCATTATTTAACTAGAATTTAAAATTATTTTAAGTTTTATTTTAATATAACTGTGGTTTATAGGTTTTGAAGTAAACTTGTACCATCCTCTATACATATTCAGGTGCAGTTCTGAGAAGGTACAAATAAAAACCTTGCAGTCCTTAGGATATATGTATAAATGCCATTTAGAAGGGTAGCACAAATAACTATACATAGTAGGTTCAGATCATTAAGTCATCTTGAAAACCAGATTTGCAGCTGCTTATGCAGAGAAGCAAGAAACGGAAGTTATTGTAAGCAAGCTGAAAATACCTGCTGTCAAAATCAGCTTGTCCTATTATTTCATTTACATCCCTCTGCTGCACAAATCAGTAGGTTCGAGTTGCTGAATTTGATACATTTCAGTGCAAAATTGGGTACCCTGATCTGTGAAAATGGAAGCGCAAGCTCTGCTTTCGTTAACACTTCACCATTATTGCTGTTTTGACCAGACAGTATCTGGGGGGAAAAAAAATCAACACCTAGTGATGCATATAGTGCTTCCTGCAATACCTTAACAGTAGGGGGGTTTTGTGTCTAGGGTAGAGAGAAAAGGAAAAGAATTGCTTGCTATGAGCTGGAGAAGCAGCGCAGTTGGCTCTGGCAGTGAGGGGGTTGACTGACAGTCTGCAGTGCAGTGGAGTTAGCTGAGCTCCCTATATGGCTGTGGATTAGCTATATGCTAATACTGATAGGAGAAGAGGAGCTGTACCAGCGCAGTGAGCTGACGGTGGAGGCGATCAGAGTCTCAGCAGAGCTGACTCCTCAAGAGCCATGGCTGAAGGGGGTGAAGGAGGGGAAGATGAAATACAGTTCCTACGAACTGTAAGTATCTGCTTTTTATAGGTCATGTAGTACATGATTTCATGTCTATTCCTTTTCTGTTGTATTAAAAATAAAGTGTTATTTCTGTGCTGGGCTTTGCCAAATGGGAGAATTGATTTAGTCAGTGGGAAAAAATAAAGCAAGAATATGAGCTTTAATAGCATCAGGCAGTCTCAGTGTGTTCTTCCTTGAATCGGCTCAATAGCCAGTTTGGTATAAGGAGACCTATTTCCGCTGTAATCCCCTGTGTTTGAAGCGTCCTCGTCAACTTTGTACTTGGGTTTCTAAATGTAGCATGCCAAATATCTGACCTCTGAAACTTCTGTCTAGGTTAGATTTCACTGACATTAACAGAAGCTTTGCAAATAGGAGAGCCTTAAAATGATGAATAAACCAAGCAAGCCCTTGATGACCTCTTCTGATAAACATGCACACAGAAGCACACTTGTGTGTAGGGAATACCAACAGATGTTTAAGGCAGGGCTCTGCAAATGTTTGGGGTCTTTCCCCTGCTTAAAAGAAGCTTATTTTAAAAGGAGATAAGGATTTATTTGGGAAGGGGTGTTAATTAGTGAAATAGCCCTCACTTGGTGTAATTTTCTATAAAGAGACCTCACACCATTCTTTCCTAAAGCTTTACACAAATCTAGTTTGATAACCAATTTGGGCTTTTAAACAAGTAGTGTTCATGCATTAATTTTTGGGAAGAGGCTGAGATCCTTTTCATGTGTCATCCTGTGTCTCATTATTTTTACCATGCATGACTAAGAATGTGTTGTTGTGTAACTGGCATGAAAAAAATGCTGTTGATGTGTGTATTCCCTCCACTTTCCATACTATCTTTACTTTGCATTTGTTACAAATAATGTTCCAGAAACAGTCTCCTCTAGAGTTGATACAACTTTAAAAGGAAAAGTCTCTAAAATAAAACATGCTAAGTGCCCAAAGTAGGAAATTACAAGGTTGATTTCTGGGAGGCTGGGAATATTTATTTCTGGGAATTAAAGGATGGAGGGTGATGATGGCTGCTGCTGCTTATGTAAATTGTTTAGGTGTGATGAAGTGTCATTAGCACTTTTAAGCCTGGGAGAATTTCATGGCGGGGAGGGAAATGGATAATCACAATAATTAGCCTTTTCAATGTCCCTTCCCAACACTCCACTTCTTAGAGGTATCTCTATTACATAGTTTAGTAGATTACTCAGCCCTTAGGAGAAGGTGCTTTTACCAGACCTTTAAATGAATGTCCTTCATCCTTTCACTTTCTAAGATGTTGCCTTGACTCAACAGTCTTCCTCAGTGATGAAGTGAGAAGCTTTGCCTATTCATAGACAGGCTGTGTGTGCTACATGAGATGGCAATTTCTGCTGCTGTGACCCATTCTCATGCTAGTAGAACTCTCTTCCAGTTCTTTTCAATAGGTAAAATAAAGCACCAAAATAGAGATGGGGCAAAAAACTGGAAATGGCAAAAGTGAGACTATGCATAAGTGTTCCTTTTACTTGGTGTTAGGAGATCTTTTATAGGGGAAAAAATGGACTAGATTTCTGTCTCGAAAGCCCCAACTTCTCCTTGCTGTAACAATCATATCAGTTACTGCTTCTTCTCCATTATAACTTCCTTCACCTTCATGGAGAAGGGATCAATTGTTGTTTTGAAATATACTGAGAAAGGAACCATTTATTAGGTACTGAGTGCTACAGTGATGTAAGCCTTCAGTACTTATTATTTATAGCTTTTATTGCTGCCTAAACACTGTTTGTACCTATGAACATGAAGTACAGTAGCCCTTTAGAGCTCTTCCAGTAAAACTGTTGGTCAGTCAGGATCTTCTCCAGATCAAAATGTTTTCTCAGAATTTGGATTGCTAGTGAATGTTTCCCAGGCTTATGTAGCTGAATCTTCCTTTGAAATTGTTGATTTCGGTATTCTTATATTTGAGCCTGTAGACAGAAGTGCTGTGGGAGGTTTTAGGCTCTCAAAGGTAACTCTTTCTTGGTGACTTATAAAATAAATTAGATATCTTTTGATCTAAAAATATCCTACAGTATTTTTTTGAAAGAGCAAGAGAATTAACTCTTAAAAGTCTAGTAAAATTAATCTTTGCTTCCTTAAAGGGAAACTTTCCCTTTGTCCCCCATTTTTTGTTGGATACGTGGTTTTGTTTTTTTTCTTCCCGAGCTAAATTATTGTATAGCTTTGTGCGTCATGTGCTCTGCACATGTAGAAGGGCTAGAAGCTCAGTAATGCATAAAAATGCATGATACCTGTATTTGTTTCTAGGGATCAACAGACTTGTAGGCATATTTATAAACTTTGATGGAAAGCTTTTCACTATCACTTTCCATTCCAAGACATTACTCATACTTGATTAATTTGGCAGCAATGTGAATGACAAAGACCTTAAGAAAAAATCCCAGAGAGGAGAGGAAAAGAACATTTTCATTGTTATCAGTGTTGTAGTAGTAGTATGTCTTCAGTACTCGTTTCAAGTAAGTCCCAGTTCTTGTGTGAAGTCTTTGTGTGCAATGATAGCGTTTAAAGGATGGTGTTACTAATACAGTCTAATTTCATTTTTTAATTTTTCCCTGACTTGTAAGTTCATTATGAATATAAATAAATATATAAATACGCACAGATTTTTCTTAACGTTGCTACCTTGCTGCTGTGTCTTTGTTATGAAATATTTGATGTTCTGTTCCTGTAATAATGCTTGGAATCGTTTCACTAGTTTTCTAGTTGATGGCTTTCATCTATATCTGAGCCTGGATATTCAGTGTATGTGTGCCCACCTGCGTGTTGTGTATGTGAGGGAGAAGCAAAGCCCTTGTTACATGTGTGTAATATGCAATACTGCTGTCTCTTAATTTCCTGCCTTAGTAATGTTTGTTCTTTAGATGACTTCCCCCTATTGTTTGTTTGTTACCCCTTCCTAAGGTATGAATACATGAGAAATTAATGAAGTTAACGTTTATGCAGCATTAGGTGAGAACATATATGTTAACCTGTGCTGTTTTGAGATAACATGCAGATGGGTATAGAGGGAACCCTGTTGCCCTTGGCAATGTGAATGAGTGAGTATAAAGCATTCTCATTTGAGCCTTTCCTAGCTACTGGGACATAACTACTGTGGAAAATTGACAAAGTCCTCTCTTCTCTGGAGATTATTCCCAAGTTCTCTGTCATTCCCACTGCTACCAAATTAATCAAATATGAGGTGATGCCTGGGAGCAGATAGCTTTTGTCTTCCTCCATCAGAAATAGCTATACTCATTTGCTAACAGAGAGCATGTTTGGAGAAGGGAAAAGAAAAAGTCACACCCCTGCCCAATGCATAGGAGCAGTTTAAATGTACTTGCAATGAAGCATGTCAAAGTTCTTTGCCATCTTAGAGTCCAAATTATGATGGTAACAGTAGTTAATAGGTGTATTGCTTTGTTATTTTTCCTGAAATTCATCACATTAATGGAAAGCATTTCGACTTATTTTAATACAAATTAATCTTTTTTTTTTGAGATGGCTCATAACACATTAGTCAACAAAGTTTTGCTTTGTTTTCCATAGATCTGAACAAGTGTGTGTGTTGATGTGTATGGGTATTAGTGTGTGTATGCCTTTGTGCATGTTTCTGTGTATGCCTGATTCTTTCTGCAACTGACTACAAATTCATTTCTCTGAGTGACAAAGGCCTTAACAATTGATTCTTCTTTGACTTTTGCTCCTTTAACAGCTTGTCTCAATGACCTAATTTTAAGTGTTCTGATTTTAAGTTCTAATTTTAAGTTCTGATTTTAAGTTCTAATTTTAAGTGTTTAAGTGTTCTATCTAAAAATTTACAGGTAGGAGTGGGAAATTGTTTTCTGTCATAGACTGAGTGTGGTTACCTGTTATACTTAAACAGCGAAGTACTGTTGTTACAAAGACCTAAAACAGAATATTTGGATTTTTTTCAAGATCCAGTCCATTTACACAATGACTTTACAGATATTTTTTTCAGGTATGTTTTTGTTCATTTGTGTGTTAAATTGCTGCTCAGAGTCAAGACAGTTGGGTGACTCATACATGTGTATATGTGGATTCACTTTTGCTTGAAAATAAGCTCTTTTACTGTTCAGATGTTAGAGGTGAGATGGGAAATTAACTGTTTTACAATATGAACTGTTAAGTATAGTATGAATTATATTTTCTTTTTTTTTCAGTCATTTTCACTGTTGCCAAATAGAAATATAAAAGTGATTATATCATGTCTTTTTTTATTATTTTAGGAGTTGTACTAAAGCACTTCAGTTTACCAAGGATTAGTGTGACATAAATACAGTTCTTCTTTAGATGTTTTTAATACATGATGTTTTGGCAAATCTGTGTCCCTAATGGTGTATCCCTAGTAACATGACAAAGAATGTGTGAAGTGGAAACAGTAAAATAATTTTTCCTTAGTAGTCCAACTTAATATCTAATAGTTACGCTATGCTGATATTCTGTAGCACAGATCTCTGTGGCTTGATTCAGTAAAGTACAAATATTTGCTATATAGTGCTCACCAGATAAACACTTGCAAACAAATATATCAGGCAAATGTCAGGCAATAATGGAAGATATTTCTAGGGAAAAGTTTTTAGCAGTGGCTAATTAAAAAGTGTGAAAACATGGAAATTGTTCTCAGTGAGTTGTGTATGAGATTATGTAAAAGCAATACAGAAATTTATGTGTAGTAGAAGTCACAAAGGCTAAGGAACGCCTTAAGACCAAATAAGTGGAATTTTCCTGAAGCCCCTTTTAAGGGAGCTGGCGCAGGTTCTGCATGCTTCTTGAACAGCTGAGCGTGTTCTGTGGTATTGTTTTAAAATTAATTAGGACATTTTGTCTGTTGTCACTGAAATGTACTGCAATTCATGATACAGCAGTTGTCCACTAGCCAGTCAGTTCCTTTTAGGAAAAGGGTAAAAAGAAAGGAGAATAACGTTATATAAAACTTGAGTTGCTTATGAGAACTTGTGTGTGTCAGGAGCTAAAGGGATTTTTTAATTAAATGTTTAGGTACCTATGTATCTTTATGCATTCAGTCTGCCCCTTTTGATCCTTCTGCCACAATTTTTAACAATTGTATAGCAGTCCATATTTCGAAGTCTTCTAAGAAGAAGAACGAAAATTGTACAACAGATAAAACAGACAAAAAAGCCACCATATCTTTTCTACTCCATTTTAAAAAAAGTCAGAAAATGTCAGATAGATTTCTTTTTGCTGCTTAAACTTCAGGCTGTGACAAGTGTAGCTAGTTGCAGTCACTCTTCTTGCTTTATTATCCTTCAGTTTCTACCATGGAAATCCTACTTAATTTTATGAATTTAAGTTTCTGACTTAAGTTTCTTAGCACTTGTAGCATCCTTCTTTGTAAATAATGTTGTTCTGTTTATTTTCACCCATTAAATTGCCACTTTTACTCCCTGCTTGTCTTTTCAACTTTGTGAATAGGTTTGCCCAGTTTGTCACTATAAGCAAAAGATAGCTTATGCTTATTCTTTGTGTAGGACTATTTCCTGGCTGAAGGTCTGGGTAATATTATAAGATAGATCGAGAATATGACAAATTTTCCAGTGAATCACATGCTGTAGTACACTGTGAGTGTTTATTTTTGATAAAATAAAGATCTTCTGCAATTAATTACAACCTCTTTTCAAGGCAGAATTTTAAGCAAATGCTCTACCATGCTATAAACACAACAGTGATGTCTTCAGACTGTATAGCGTGTCTAGTTTTTAGCTCTGGACGCACTGGAGTAGTGGCTTGATACCTATATCAGAGTTATTCGATTCATGTGTAACAATTTCTCTTTTGGAGTGAAATCATCTCATTTAAGTGGGTGTTTCAGGCTTCTAGTAAGGAACAGTTCTTTGGGAAAATTGCGCCATGTTTAGATAAAAAGGGAAACACTTGAGTAGTTCGGTATGTTTAATGTAATGGAAGTTGTTTTGAAGTTTAGTTAATGGTTGGAATTTTATGTCTGCTGCTGAGGAAAAGAGGGGTAAGTGATATAGCCACAACTGCATTATGATTTCATAGAACTTCACATGATTTGTCTTGATATACTTGGGTCTTTCTCATTCTCTGAGTTAGGATCTTGAGCTGTTCCCAGCTTGTGGTGTAAATGCATAACAAGTGAAACATTCATGCCACCAAAAGCTTGCAATTAAACTAAGAGGAAAGATAACAGAGGAAGGGGGAAAGAGAGTGTGAGAAGGCAGTGAAATGATATCCATCATGTTGTTAGGTAGCAATTTTTACATTCTAGTTACAGAAGCAATTATAAAGTAGTTTTACTGGTGTCATGAGGGAAAAACACCACTTTAATAAATATATTGGGAAAAATGCATTTGCTAGATGGTAGTGTATTGAAAGACTTTATCAGGTAAAGGGGGGCGGAAAGGAGGAAAGGCAAAGAGAGTTTTTGCAGGTATAACAGGTGGGCAATGAACTTGCATCATGATTAGTCAGAGATGAAGGCTGATTTCTCTCTATCAAATTGAAGGTAGTAGAGACTGAGACACACTTCTAAAGGTTCGGTTGTTACGGGCTGCTCTTGGAGATGGTACGTTGTTTGGTCTGTTTCCCTGATACCCTTGTTACTTTTTTTTTTTTTTAGTATGGATCTGTAGAATAGACTGTAAACCTAGTTTTTCCTACAAGGATGCAGTAATGTTCAGAGATGTGTTGAACAACATTGCATGTTGTATTATATGTAATGATAGTTCATGTATGCATGATACATGTATGTATACATATGTCATATGATATATATGGGATACATACATATATATAGTATATATGTAATTGTATGTAATTAGTTGCGCTTCTGCAAGCTCCTTCATATTGGCCCAGTCTACAGCAGTTAAAAACAAAGCAACAAGTATCATGCTTTACTACCGTTTTCTTTCTACAGCTTAAATTAAAAAAATTGCTATTTCAAAGAGGAATCAGTGCATGTATTACAATATCATAAATACAGTGTATTGTTACAAAATAATCACAAAATTGAATATAGTCGCAATTGACTGAACTGCTCAGATAGATCTAACTAACTTGTCAGTTTCTTTTCCTTTTTTTCTTTTTCATTTTTTTTTGGGAAGGATATCAGTGTCAATGCTGGTCTGCTGAAATAACATCAAACTTATTACAATCAAGCAAAACTCTTCAATCTCACCTTAGAATGTTAGGTTTTGATAGGATTTGTGACAGTGCAATAATCCTAAATTAATACTCCAAGCATATGTTTCCCTATTTCCCCCTGGCCCCACTTGTGGCTGTTGTGGGGAATTGTCTTCTGCTCAAGCTCTGCTTTTTTGCTATCTGAAGGGGCATTAGTATCTTTGGTAATAAACAGTGCGTTTGCTAGCAATGTTCCCATGTTTTCATAGAATTCAGCAAGTGGGTTGCCTGATCGCTGTGCCTTTTTTCTAATCCCCTGCCATGCTAACTGGGTATGATTCATATTGAAATCCAGCTGTGAATATTGCTTCTTTCTCAGTTCCCATGGCAGTGCTGTGACCACACAGTCAAATGCTGGCAGGTGCATTAGATACAGATTCCAAAAATAAAAGCAGAGTTGCGGGCAGGGAGGAGAAGAAAAATAAATTTGGCATGCAGTTATTTAGAATATATTTAATTCAATCACAGGACACTAGTTTAAAGTCATGTATTTCTTGACTTCATTCATGAAACACATATTTTCCCAAATGGCACATAATAACAGTGCAGATAGATAAGCGCAGACCTCTATAGGCAGTAAAATTATCATCTCAATTTAAGAAAACAATTGCTGACATAAACACGCTTTAGAAGATTCAGAAAGAGAAGATGAGGCATTAATTTATGCCTCAATGAATGTTTTGGTTTATTTGCTCAATGTAGAAATTTTAAATGTAACATTCTGTCTTTAATATCATTAAAAAGTCACCAGACCATTTCTTAGTAGGAAATGTAGTGGGTTTTGTGCTGGAAGATTTAAAATAGTGTACCAGACATTAGTTAACAAGAGTGTATGTTGTTGTAATAGCAGAAGATGTTTTCCTCTTAAATACTTAATTTTCTTGGGTAACTTTTGGAAACTTGTTTTCTGAAAATTACAGTAATGTTCTGAAGCACAAGTGGCAAATATGTGACATCCAAATATGATATCCATCCATTTAGAGTGCGTGTAAAGTAGTTCAGGATTGGGATATGCCTAGGAATTATAAAAACCTACAGGAAAATTGATTTTTCTTTTTTTTTTCCACACCTGGATCTGCTTTTGGTAGTATCTCACCTGCATACGTACATGTGTTTGTCAGCCATTGCACACCTCCTGTCAGTTAACTCTCAGTCTTAACAGATGTGCTTCAGCTGTAAATAGGAGCTGATGGCCAGTCTGTTGATCAGGTAACCTCTCTTTTCCAGTTCCCTCTTCTGGCACATCATGTCTATGGTGAGGAGTGGCAGCTTCAGTCAATAGACGCAATGGGAGAGACAACAGCAACATAAGGTGAAAGATTCAGTAGTAACATCAGGTTTGTTCCTTCTATTGGGCTTTTATCCAAATAAGCAAGTGCTAGTTCCTCAGTAGGATGAGTAGTCAGCACACGCCTGAGCTGGTTTTAGTCCACAGCAAACATCTCTCTCAATCTTGAGCATTTCAGCTACTTCAGCACTCAACCAGGTTCTTCAATACCTTGTACCAGAAAACCAACTTCCCTCGACCCATTTGCAACAACTTGAATTCTCTCCAATAAATATAATACAAAAGAACTGCTACTTAAATAAAATCCTTTACAAATTACTTGTACAAACAATAGAACTTCAACTTGGAGACTTTAAACAGCTGTTTAGCAGCAGATGCAGAACTAATTTAAAACACTGAAGATTTAACATGCTTTCAAATTGTGTCAGCAGTACCATGTACAAACAGGAGTACAAGGATCATCAAGCATAGAATATATACTAAAATGCCCCAGATGATTCAATAAAATGCTTAAGGCCAAATGATTTCCATCTCTCAAGACTCCCTCTGAAGTTCATTGACTGCACTGTCTCATCATTTCTGTATATGGAAAATGCCCAGAAGACCTATACACCTGGTACATATTAAAGATACACCATGTCAGTCGTTTGTAGAATTCAGAAGCTGTTTGATATGTATAGAAATGTTGATACAGCCAGTGCACAGTCAGTTGCCATTTTGATAAAAAAAAATAAAAAAACATTAAACCCCCCAAAGCTGTCTGTATTACATGCCAAGGTACTAGCATAACCTTCTTCTAAAATGCATATACATTTTTGTTGCACTTTCCAAAAGATCAAAATCAGTAGGCTTTATAGCTCCTGTGTAGCCAAAGCTGGGAAAGGTAGACTTCAGAATTTGGAAGACCTCAGTCTGATCCTATATGTCATGCCTGCATTTGTTCTTACCAGCTAACCTTTTTGTGAAAAACATTCACAGAACAAAGGATTCTTTGCTGCATACGTCTTGACCATCACAGGAAAAAATGCTAATAGGGACTGATAAAGTTTGATTTCCAGATCAGTCACTATCTGTGGGAGGTAAATAGCGATTGTATTAATAATATGGGCCAAACCTTCATTTAAAACTTTGTGGTTTTTCCTTTATTATATGTGCTATTTACATACATTAGAATTAATAAGGAGTGAGGTTTTTAAAATGCATAGAACAATGTTATCTTTCTAATTTGCAGACCCTAGACCTTTACTGTAATAGTCGTGAGTTGCCGTAGACTGAATTTAAGACATCATACTTGCTTTCTTAGTAAGATTTTGCAGATCTCTTGGAAGTAGTCCTGCCTAAATAATGTGGAATTCAGCCTTCATTATCTTCATTTATTTCAGTTACTTTGAATGGCTGAATCACCCAGGTGTTTAAACTGGGATGTTAGTTGCATTTTTTTATTTTAACACATTAGAATAAAAAATATGAGTTCAAAGCTTTCGAAAATATCAAGAGCTTTTTCTACTTACTATGCTGGATCTTAGGTGGCTGTCTTATGTAATATGAAAATGGACCCATCTTTAACATAACTGTCCCATGAGTGGGTAAAATAGTTGTGTACTTGAATGCTGAGTAGTACCACAATACTAATGCTTAAACAAAACCATGATTCTAATGGATAAGTATTCTCACTGGAATCAGTAATCATTTATGATTATTATAAAAGTTCCAATTAAACCTCATTAAACTGAAATCTGGCAGTTTTAGTGAACTTTCTGCTGTTACAACCCTTTAAAAAAATTCTATCAATCAATGTAAATCTCTTCCATGAGTCAATGGGAATGCTGATTATTCATGTTTGCTTTAGGTGTTTGGTTTTATTCATGATTTATTTATTGTGTGTATAGTGGTTTTGCTCAGGGTATCCATAAAAATTTTAAAATTGCTTCCATAAAATAGAAATACGATAACATTTTGTATCTTGTACAGACGCAAAATCTTTCCACCTTTACAATTAAGTGACATTGCATCTCATATTGTACCAGGTAACATGAATGTAGAATATTTGGATTATAGAATTACCTTTGAATTTGTGTCTAATCAAACCCATAATTTTTTTCCCCCTTATGTTTTTCTTTATCTTAATAAAGAAGTTGTATTTTTTTTTGTATAATAATGGTGTTGATGTATTTCTTATAGTGTTCAAAACTTTCTTTTTAATACTTTGATTTTTATAAAGATGGAAAAAATGTTTCCTTTGTACATACATAATGATATCAACTATATTAGCACTTACAAAAAAAAGCTTCAGTAATAGAAGCTTGTTAATATAAATTTGTGCTTTAAAAGAGAAGGAAAATTCAGCAGCTACTATAGGACCTTTTTTCCACCCTTATGGTTGTGAAGCAACGATTTTATCCAGTGCTGAAATGACAAACTTACTGACCAAAGTTTGTTTTGTAGAGGTGAATAGAATGGTGTTACTGGAGAAGGGTATAGGATGTGGTATTAAATTCTTCACCAGTGATGTGAACGTTCTCCCATTGTTACTTCAGTTTAATGTGTGAAATAGTAAGAGCTTAGTATATCAAACTTGGCTTGATGAAGAACTGCTTTGCTTTACTCAGGCAAATCCGCCTGAGTTTGAGTTGTTTCAGTCATGCAGTTATGCACCTGATATCCTTTATGTACAAAATTAACTGTGCTGTATGGTATGCTTGTATGATTGTGACAGTTAAGAGCAGCGTAAGAGCAGCAGAGAGCTAGACATAAACAAATGGTGAGGTCTAAAAGAAGTGACGAGTGGTGTTTCCCAGGGGTCAGTACTGGGTCCAGTCCTCTTCAATATATTCAATGACCTGGATGAGGGGATAGAGTGTACCTTCAGCAAGTTTGCTGATGGCACAAAGCTGGGAGGGGTGGCTGACACACCGGAACGCTGTGCTGCCATACAGAGAGACCTGGACAGGTTGGAGATTTGGGCAGACAGGAACCTTATGAAATTCAACAAGGAAAAGTGTAGGGTGCTGCACCTGGGGAGGAATAACCCTATGCACCAGTACAGGTTGGGGGCTGACCTGCTGGAGAGCAGCTCTGTGGAAAGAGAGCTGGGAGTCCTGGTGGACAACAGGATGACCATGAGCCAGCAATGTGCCCTTGTGGCCAAAAAGGCCAATGGCATCCTCGGGTGCATCAAGAAGAGTGTGGCAAGCAGATCAAGGGAGGTCATCCTCCCCCTCTACTCTGCCTTGGTGAGGCCGCACCTGGAGTACTGTGTCCAATTCTGGGCTCCCTGGTTCAAGAGGGACAGGGAACTGCTGGAGAGGGTGCAGCAAAGGGCTACCAAGATGATTAGGGGACTGGAACACCTCTCTTATGAGGAAAGGCTGAGGGATTTGGGTCTCTTCAGTCTGGAAAAAAGACGACTGAGGGGAGGATCTTATTAACACTTATAAATACTTAAGGGGTGGATGTCAGGAGGATGGGGTCAGGCTCTTTTCAGTGGTGCCCGGGGACAGGACAATAGGTAACGGGCACAAACTTGAGCATAGCAAGTTCCACCTAAACATGAGGAGGAACTTCTTTACTTTGAGCGTGGCAGAGCATGGGAACAAGCTGCCTAGAGAGGTGGTGGAGTCTCCAACTCTGGAGACATTCAAAACCCACCTGGACGCGTTCCTGTGCAACCTGCGCTAGGTGACCCTGCTGTGGCAGGGGGGTTGGACTAGATGATCTCCAGAGGTCCCTTCCAACCCTATGATTCTATGATATGTCATTTGTTGTAAACGTTATTTAAACAATGAAAGATTGTTCTGCCAACATAGAACACATTCTAATCACTAAGTTGTTACACAATAATGAGTTTCCTCAAGAAGGAAGAAAGTAGGTTATCACCTGCGTTTAAATTTTTCACTTAATAAAAATACATTGAGAATGTTAAATAATTTACTTTATTAAGGAAGATAATTTTATCAGAAGAGAAAATGTTTTTCTTACTCAGGCTTTTGCTCATTTTTGCTTTTAAATGCCACACTTTGATGACTCGTTGTGAATGCCCTGGCTAGCCTAACTGCAGATAAGTTACAGAAGCTGTCGTTAATGACCTTTTGCTGCTAACCAGAGTATAGTTCCTATTTCTTGTCATACCTCTGCACAAGCAATAAACTGTAAAGTTGTATGCACTGGTGCCTTGTTATTGAAAAAAAGCCAACTTCAAGAGAAGCCGAATAAGGAAGTACAGACTCTCCATGATTAATTTGAAATTCAGGAAGCTTGATGGTATGGAAGATTCTAGATTCATTCTGAGCATGTAACTTTTCATTGCGTGGTAGAAGTTTGTTTTTGTTAGACTTATCCATTTTTATTTGCCAGGGACCTTCCCAAGTCAGCTTCTCTAAAGGCTGACCTTAGGCTTAAATAACATCATTGACTAAATAAGGGCCTGTATATAAGGCTTAACTTGCCAATTAGAGTGGTAACATGACCTTTTGTACCCTTGCCAATAAGAAGACCATTTAGAATCATAAATCACAACGCTCCAAAGGGTGAAATGCGTTCACACAACATAGAAAGTGGGGGGCAAAATCTTCAAGGGAAAAAAATGGTGGCCAAAAGATGATAGTGGTGATATTCTGTTATAGGTAATCTGTGACATCAGTAGAATATTTCTAGTGCTGTTTAGAAAGTTAAACACGTAATTGCGTATCTCTATCATGTGTTCATCGAATCTAACTTTATCCTAATCCATTTACTACTTTTATCTTTCACATCTTTGTTTCTTTTCTTTGTTTATCTAAAGAAACCAACAGCGACAGTAAGAACAGAAGTCGATAATAACGTGGGAGTTGATGGAAGATTATCCTGACCTTAGGCTACTTCTAGGCAACATCAGTTAACAATATCCAGCCTCTTCATTTTTGCTCATCCCTTAAATCTCCAGCAGCCATTGCTGTAGGGGAACACCCTATCAGCTAGCTGTGTGATTTAGCTATCTCAGAACACCAGATTCAGATACCAACTTCTGAGTACTGTGTTTTCTCTTCCTATTATTTCTTGAGCCAGGTGTTTTCATAATAAACTGGAGCTTGCAGTTACAATAGAAGTCACTGAGCTGTTCCTCTCAAGTGGAGCTGCAGAGGACAGAGACAAAGACACAGTTATTATTTACCGGGAAGTAGGTACATTGTATAAACATGGCAAAAGTAGTGAGCTTTTAGCAGGCTGAGTTAGTCCCCATCAGACCATGTCAGTGTCCAGCTACTGTTTTCTTTGGTGATTGAGGGGGCATCTCAAGGGTAACTTCTGTCTCCCCTGTTCAAGGAGAGATTTATGTAGTCAGGGTTCTTGGCACACACGATCCTTGTTTGATTCCTTTAAATGGTTGTAGGTTCTGTACTTTTTCATACTGATCAGATGCAAAGTTAGAGGTTTGATTGTAGGATAACTGTGCATTGACCATGTAAGCATTTTTGGGGGATACACTAGGTGAAGAGTTACAGTGTTTGCAGAAATGTTGCCTTAGACAATGTTGGGCAGTGTGCTGCTGTCCTAAAATAGTGGACTGAAGCAATGGCGACACCTGCTTCTTCCCAAGTATTTCTTCTCCTGTTACAATATTATATATGTATAGCAATTGCTCTTCACTCTGGTTGCTTTCTGTCTAGTACGTGCATAGTTTGCATGGCTCTTTCTGTCTAGTACATGCATAGTTTGCGTGACTCTTGTGACTACTAGCTGTGGGTGGATCACTGGCTGCAGGCCTTGGCTTCAGGTATTTGCAAGTCAGTGTAGTATTCCCATGTAGAACTTGGTAAAATGTTACAGCTACTCGTAAGGGTCAGTCCTTGGTCGTTACCTGTGGTGAAAGTGTACTGCTGCTAAACAGTAATTAGTTGGAAGGCAAATGTGCTAAACATGAAAGCTTGCAGATTCAAAAAGTGAGATCTAGTGCATGTGTCAAACAGCCAAAACCAAGCAGAAATTTAATTTCTCTCTTTATATAAAGACTTGCTTGTGAAACAATGATTCAATATTAAACAAGTAGAACAACCACTCTTCATGTTACACTGAGCAGTAGTAATTTCAGTCCAGTAATCTAATGATGGCTAAACTTGAGAGAATTATCTGAAACCATCTCAAGTGAACCATGATTAAAACCTGGGTTTTAGCCTAATTAATGCTCTGAAGGACTTTTATTAGTGTTTCCAGCTATTCTTCTTCAAGCTGTGGTGTTAATGTAAGTAAGCAAAATAATGTGTAGACCCTGTGATAGAATACAAATATATAGACTTGTCAAGCAACATTTTTTTTTAAATAATTGAGTTATTTTGATTTAAAAATTGGTAATACTGTTGCATACAGGCAAGGGCTAGGGTCTACTAGGTGCTGTACAAACACAAGAAAACAGTACATTCTCTGATACAAAGAGCTTACCTGGACCTGTGGATGGACAGGCTGCAGATGAATGCACAAGGAAAATGAGACTTTGGTCAGTATGAAAAGGAGTAAATCATAACACGGTTGAAATGTTGTTACACTACTAAGTGAAGATGTTAAATAAAATAAAGAAAAGTGGAAAAAAAAAAAGGCGGAAAATGGGGGAAAGAGGTAGTGGGTTATGTCTACAGGGAAGTTCCAGCTGTGGGAAATGGTAGATGACCCCTCCAACCAAAACAAAAAGGCAGCCCCAAACTTGAATCTTTTGTAGATTGGCATTTGTGATTAGTACACAAATTTATCAGAAATGGGTATTTGCTTGATTGAAGGGATGGCAGCTAAAGGAGGGATGAGTTGTAAAAGAGTTATTTAATGTGATAATAAGGAAAAAGGAAAAGACTAAGGTGTAATTATCCCACAGAGGTGTATTTTTTTGGTGTGACAAGAAGGTTAGTAATACCATAGTGATGAAAAAAAAGGAAGTATGGGGGTAGACTTGACTACTGTGACAAAGAATCTTTATATTTAGTCACAGTGAGTACTCATTAATAGCAAATATTCACAAGGAGAGACTGGAAAGAGAGAGAGAGAGGCTGAGACACCAGTTCTTACACATTTCCCCTTTAGTTCTACTTGAGGCTGTAAGATTCAGAGTCAGAACAACTCTCCTCCTGTCTCTTGTTCCTTGAGGTCACAATTGAAAGAAAGAAGAAATGACAGGCTTTTTATTCATTTGGCATGCATGGCTTGTCAAAATTGGGGGTCTTAAAAGGAGTTTGCTTACTCTGGATGGAAAATTACAAATAAGTAAGTATTTTTTGTGGAAAAGAAAAACTTCAAAGTAGAATCTACATTCAGAAATAAGAAAGGCCCCATCTTCTCGAATACAAAAGGAATGCAGGAAGCCAGCCAAAGATACTGTGCAGAGAACACTGAAATTCTTCTGTCATTACTCCTCAAAGTGCGTCTTCATAGGTTCTTTGTCAGACTCGTAAAGTCACTGAGACTTTCCAGTGTGTCTGTTTGTCTGCTGTTTCTGCCTAATTTTTACTGTGCAGCATCCATCTGAAGTATCTTTGATTAGATTAGTCTTGCATTTGCTTTCATTTTATGTGGAGAGGTTTATTTATGTGTCACAGGAACATAGAACTGGGAAGAACTTTTTTAGTCAGTGAATACATTTGAACTGAAGTTCAATGTTAAAGCTAGTTGTAGCTTTTCCCCTGCTGCTTTTATCTAGGTACCAATCCGTTGATCATCGTAATCTTCCTTCAGTTTTTCAGCTTAAATGTACTTACATATTTCTAGATTTTTTTCATGTGTGCCAAGAGTGTCACCTGTCAATGTATTTATAAAGAAGAATTCTGTTCCGTCTCCAGTTTGACTTTTCTGGTATAAGTAACCTGACTTCATTTAGCTTACTTTCATATGACTGGATCTTTAGTTTCCTCACAGTTTTGTTATCTCTTGTTTATACTCCTGCTGGCTGAGTTTCCCTTAAACATAGATGACATCCACTTCTTTGACAGTGACTTAATACTTTCCTGTTTCCTTGGCCAGAGCTTGCTCACCTTTCATAGCATGGCCATATTGATGTATTTTAAAGAATATAAATTCAATCCAGAGACCAACCTAAAAAGAAACAGGCTACCGTTTTAACCCTTTCTGAAGGCTGCAAAGTCTCTGACTGTGCCAGTAAATGTAATGGCCACAGTCAATTCTCTAGCCTTGGGGCAAAATTGAAGCACACAGCTTATGTGCATACAGCTAAATTAATTCCCCAGGATGACCTTATCTGTAGTACCTGTTGGGAACAGACCCTGGCCTGTTTGGTACCCCAAGTCATGCTAAGGTGATGTTTGGCAAGGTTCTGGTAGGTACAGGGCAATATATTTCCCAAGTTCATGCTGATTTCAGTATGTGGTCTTGTGTCAGTGCAGCCACTCTGTAGAGTTTCAGAGAAAGCACTGAAATGTCAGATATTCAAGTAGTCACTAGTCTGTATATTTGCATTGGTTGAATTGGTGCTTCATGCTGCTTTTGATACTCTTAAGGGTATTCTTTTTTTGATGGTTATATTTCTGTTCAGTATCATATTTTATGTTTGAAGGAAATTTAATTTTAATTCAGAAAGTAGTAATTCCAGGAATATCTTTTCTCCTGCTAGCATCATAGGAAAGAATCATAGAATCATGTAGGTTGGAAAAGACCTTTAAGATCATCGTCCAGCTGTTAACCTAGCACTGCCAAGTCCACCACTAAACCATGTCCCTAGGCACGACATCTACAAGTCTTTGAAACACCTCCAGGGATGGTGACTCAGCCACTTCCCTGGGCAGCCTGTTCCAGTGCTTTTACAAAAGACAGTGCCTTGCCCAGTTATGGAGAGGTAATTTTTTGTAGCTGTAATTCTTTCAGGCATGGAATGCCATTTATATTATCAAATTCAACAGTAGAAATACAGTTCCTAACAAAGAAGGGGAAAGATTGAAGTCAGCATTCTTTTGTCCTTTTTTTTTTTTAAATTGTGCATGTTGGGGTTTTTTTTTTCTTCTTTTTTTTTTTACATTTGCAGTTAAACCATGCCTCTCAGTTTACTTAGAACGATTGTTGACAACAAGTAATTATATTAATACGGTGAAGTCTTGCATTGCACAAGAAACTTATCTGCAGTTCTCAGGCAAAGATTTCTAAATTAGAAAGGCTATGGCTGAAACATTCAGTAAAAGCCTGCAAATATCCGTCCACTGAGCTTCCACTTGCAGGTAGAATTTAAGTGACCTAATAAAGCCTGAAAGTGGTGCAGTGTCATTTATTTGGCTGCCTGTGTGCTTTCAACAAATGTTTGAAAATGCTGTAATTTTTTTTCTGTGGGAGTCTTAGCTCCATGGTAACCATATCCCATTTAACTCTTAAGGAATCTTGTCACTGTAGAGAAACCCTCTATCTAATGATTAAACCTACTCCAGTCTCCTTTTAACTAGTCTGTCTGTCTTTCCTATTTCTTCCCCTAAGCAAGGTTTTGTCAGTGTGAATGCAGTTGATCCTCTGGTTTAGGGTGTCATCACTTCAGAATAATTCTTCACATTTTCCTCCTGAACAAGTAGAGAAACCCAGGGTAAGGACAAAGGAATGCTAAAATGATGAATCAGACTCTAGTCTCACAGTTTGCAAGAACAGTAGCATTGCCACCTTTGAAGTTCAGGACATGGGAAACAAAGTATGATGAGTATTGAAATATTCTTGAATGAAATTATACTGAAATAATTGTGACCTTTAGAAAAGAAACAGTGCTGTGACAGAGGTAATGTGTAAATTACATAGGAGTGCCTTTCATTCTGTTTCATAGCATAAGTTAAATTTTGAAGGTGAAAGGTGAGAAATTCCTTTCTAAAGAGTCATATTGAAGTAAAAGTCTCACGTTCAGAAAGAATTGGACACACTAGAGGATATAGGTTTTATAATAAGAAATTACAAAGGTTTTGAAAGGAGTTCGTCATCCTAGTACAAGAGAAATAAAGTAACCTCTGTACATTCGAAGGTTAAGAAGGATGTTTCCCGACTAATGTTTTAAGATAGCTGACTCTTTCAGATTGGCATGGTAATTTGTGGAGTGTACAAGGAAGGGGAAGGTTGTCTGTGAATATTTTCTACTTTCCTCAAAACAACAGTGTTCACTATAAATCACAGTGACATGTCAGTAGCTAGACCACTGATCTGACAGCTTCTGAAATTATTTGATCCAAAACCTAATGATATATGGTTTTTGTGGATTTCAGTTATTTTCAGTCAGCTGTCTGTGTTTAACCAAGGAGAGAAAGTTCTGTCTCATCTTGAAGTCTGGTGCCTGGTGAATATAGATATTTTTTTTTTTTTTTTTCTTCTATATACCTGTTCTCTCTTAAGCAGATACCATGTTGGCAATCTACACGGGCATTAAATTAAATTGGTAGTAGTCCTTCTGCCTAACATATTTAAATACCGATGACTTGCCTGAGACCTTCGCATTATTCTGTGTTGAAATGAACTGTTCTGATAGGAGTCTCAATAGATGGAATTTTTTTACTCTTTTTTTTTTTCCTTTTTGTACTTGATAGAACGCATAGCTATAAAAATTTAGCACAGCTTGAAAACGATACACATTTTATTATAGCTGAAATTGTTTTGTTATTTGCTTGTATCACCAGTCTTTAAGGATACTACATGTAGTACTCCAGATACAGCATTTTTAAAGAATATCCCACTTCTGTGGACCTGAATCTTACTAAACAAAGAATTATTTCATTGAATTATAAGTTGTCTTTGTCCCACGTTACTTACAAAATAGTGTCAGAGAGCACAGATCACCCTCCTAGATAGAACTCTAAGCTAGGAAAACATAAGACTAAATGCCCTCTAGAATAATCACACCAAACATTTTGTTAGTAAAGTCAAATCAATTTCAAGTCCTACAAGACTTTAACTGATGAGAAGAATAGGAGTCTCCTCTCACTTCTGTTTGTCAGGAATAACACATTTGAGGGAAGTTGTGGTTACAGCCCCAGGAACATGTATATGTATATGTATATTTTTTTTTAACACTTAACATGTAAATTCAATTTATTTTATACTCTCTGTGAGCATCACTGACCAAAAATGTGCAGATTAACTTCACAGAATCAAGCCATATTTTTTTATTATTATTTTTTTAAAAAATCTTTTAGGATGTTTTGTTTCAAAGCCATGCCGCGTTCTGTTAACTAAAATATTTTTGTGCTAAATACTTAAGAGTATACTCTTCTCTCTAAAACAGGAAAAAGCACAATTTTAAAGGCTGGTAGTAATTGGAAAGGGTCAGGTGATCAAAGAGAGTCTTTCCCTTATTTTTAATACGCAGTTATATGATAAATGCTTATTGCTTATTTAATTAATGTATTTTCAAACCAATATATAAATGACAATAAAAGTTTCATAGCTATGATCTTTATATTTTTTGATGTGCTAAATGGTTTTTTAACCCATCCTTTCAGACCTTTTCAAAACCCTTTTCGCTGGATTAAAATTTCAGTGTGACATGGAAAATCAAATTATAAATATTTCCCTGCCTCCTTTAATCACCCTTAGTGTTATTTCTACTGATAATATACACTAGTTTGGATTTGATTTTTTTTATTTCCTTTATATTTTTCGTGTAAAATATGCTAAGCAGAGATCATTGGTTAAAAGAGTAACATAATCAGAAATTACTTCTGTGGCACTGTGATTAGTCTTTATTCAGTCTTTTGACTGAGAGTGTGATGAGTTCTTCATGTTTTCATGTGTGTGACAACACATAACTGCTACTGTTCATTGAGACAAATTATCTTTTGCAAATATTTTCAGGCACACGAGAAGAAAACTGAGACTGGCAGTTTTATTACCTCCCTTTTTTTGGGTACTAACAAGTCAACTTGTTCTTTATATCCCCAGATTAGGTATCTGTTACATTAGCATAGTAGAATAAATGATGAATGAATATCTGATTTATTGCAGTATTTTCTGAAGTTTGGTGAACGATGGATTTTATTTGAAATTAAGATTATTAGAGCCTCAAAGAAAAGGAGGGAAGCAAATGAGAATATTACTTCTTCTAAGTAATAATTTTTTAATTTCCTTTAAAAAAACCCAAACGTGTCTGTAAGACATTCTACTTAAGTAAGACAGCATTGGTCAATTTTTTTTCCTTTTACAGTAAATGAAGCACTAATAAATATTCTATCTAGCTACATCTCAGTTTCTGTAGAAAGGAGTAGAATTAGATGTTTTCTTCTTCTATCTCAGATGACCCATAATCCACAGTAGATCTGTGAGTCATATCACTTCCTGCCTCAACCTCAATTCACCAACTTCCAAATTCACAATGGAGAATTATCCGTATGTATTTTGTCAGCTGCTTATTTCTTTTTTTATTTTCATTTTTCCATGCGATGATATCAAAGCCTTGGACCAACATTTAGTTATGTTTGATGTGCTATAATCTCATACTGCAAAGGTGGTGAACAATCTTACATACGTCTGGTAAATAGCTCTTGTAACGTTAGTCAAACATCACATGATAAAATATAATATAATGCAAATACCATAATTATCTTCATTCTGAAATGGTTGTCTTGAATATTATTATCAGGTTTTTTGCTTTATTTATTTATTTATAAAAGTTCTCTGTGAAAGCCAAGAGGAGATTGTGGTCTAGGAAGTATATTACTTGGAAGGCAGGAAGCACAAAAGAATAAAACATTAGCATGCTTGACCAGTTCCAATATAAAAAAGAGCTTTAGTAATAAAAAGCATTGAATAAAATAAAATAGTTACTCAAGTAAAAGTATTGGAATTAAAGTATGAGATTAGCACTTAAACTGTGGAGAGACACAAGATTATGTACTTCCTGTACAAAAAGCAGAAAAGTGCCAGTTGAGTCACTGAATTTGTGCTCTTTTACAAATAAAAGAAATTTAAGTAAGATATAATGGGAAGTTTCTCTGCAAGGAAGAAGACAAAGAAAAACAGAAGCTTGTAGGAGCAAGGGAGGCAGGAGTCACTTCAAATACAAACCAGTACGTGCCTCTATCATTGCCAAGTTTTTGGTCATAGTGAGAACATTCAGTTCAGTTCTGAGGTGCTGAGGTTCAGATGTTTAATCAAAACTCTGAGGGGAAGAACTTTATTTGGGAAATGGGCTTTATTTTAAGTTCTCAGGATATGTTACCCAGTGCAGGGTAAAATCCATCTTGGGATAAAGCGTTTTATACTTTTTTTAAAATGAAGGAAGATTAACACGAGGGCTATCCCATGAAGGCTGCTGAAGTCATGAATGGCTGATTGATTTGAATGTGTTAAGATTTGTGGAATATACAGTTTTCCCAGACGTGAGGTTTAGAATAGGCTTATGTGAACAAATTAGCTGTGAGTGTTTATCTTAATAATCATACAGTGTTCACTAGACATACATATAGAATACTTGAACAGTAGATTGTACTTTTACTAATGGTGTAATCTCCCTGAAGCATGCTACGCTACTCCAGGTGTTTAAATTAAAAAAAAATAGTAAGATCTCTTAAGCAATTTCAGCCTTAGCAAAGCTAAATGTCAGGTTTTCATTATGGTCCTAAACTAACTCCAGTTAATGCAGTATATTTAAAAATAAAACTTATTTTGGAAATTAGAGTCAGTTATTTATTGAAATGACATATAATCACCATGAAATTATGGTGCTAGCTGTAGCAGATGACTCTGTAGTTACTAAAATATGTTTGTCTTCTATCAATGATGAGATCTATTCCATTAATGTAAAATTATTTTTGTTTGGATTTTTAAAATAATTCTGAAATTATTATATTCAGAAAATATTCTCTCACAATTCTTCTAGCATGCAGCAAAAGCATTAAAGAGTTTTTTAGACTTGATGTTAAACAAGTGACAAGCCAGTCATGTGAAAAGAAATCTGATGTCCCAACTACCGTGACATGGAATTGAAAAGTTCAGCAAGTCTCTGTAAGGGAGTTTTCTCAGGCTTGTATTAGAAGATTAGTCCAGATCTTTCCAACATTCACAGCTGCGTCTTGTTTATGCTGTTTTAACATGTTAATCCATGTCCAACCTTAATGGAATTTACAGATTATTTACATATTCTTATTGTCTGGGTGACCGTGTAACCCATTTCAAATTTTTCTGTGTATAAAAAATAGTTTATGTAATTCACTTAGTAAAGTATACCGCGTTTTGAAACACAGTTGGCTGAAAAGCTTTAGCAGCAATTTTATGTTAACAATGTTTATTTTCTGCAGTAAAAAACTTTTATTTATGCTTTACTATATAATTTGGAGCATCATGCACAGAACTGCTGCTTTCTGAACTTAGTTCTGATTTTGCTTCGTGGCTTATAAAAAAATATTGCTAATAAAATTAGTCTGACATGAAAATAATAGTGTATTGGCTAATGGATATCCCAGCCATTCTTGCAGCATCACCATAAATGCTTGGAGGTTTTGCGTATATTTGCTGTATAGGATTTCCAGTAAGGGTAGAGGAAGGCTCAGTTTCGCAAGTTAGCAATATCTGTCCTTCATCATACAATGAAGGTATATGATGTCAGGTCATCATATACCAAGTGTTTGATGATCGTATGGTGTATGCTGCAAAGTTGTCATATACCATAGTGTTTCATAATGTCTCAACTCAGCTATGGAGAAAACATTAAGAACTAGGAGGTTCTAATATATAATAACCTCTTAAAAGTATTCCTGGTTTCTCTTAGTGGCTACGAATCTAATGTGCTTTTTTAGAGAGATGGATTTGTTAACAATTCCAAAGATTAGTATTTCAGTACAGGCTATTTGTACAATTGTATATAATCTTAAGTGTATTATGATGCTATGTGTAGCAACTTTGTGAATTATTATTTAAATTAAATTTTAAATGAGCCTACTGATAAACGGCAGAAAGTGCTAACGCTATACATAAAGCTCTACTCTTCACAGGTTTATGTGATTTGGAGGGAAAAAAGTAAATTATATTTTTGGGTTTTAATTTAGTTTTTACAAGAATTTGATATAATGCTTTTGAGGCAGAATTTTGATCCTGCCCCTGCAATGTTTTTCTGTCATATTTCAGTAGTCTTTTCAGTTAGCAAGGTATTGGATATTAAAATCTGTAATATGAGAGTTTTATACTGTGTGGACCAGAAGACATTAGGAAGGGATAGTACTTTTCTTACCTCTGAAATTAATGTGCATTGTCTTGCAAATATGCTAGGAGCTTTCTCAGGCTTAATTTTTCATCTATTAAAAAAGTAAGCATGCTATCTGGTTTATTGTATGGGTGCTGTGAGCGCTTGCGTTTTTTGATGTACTACTTAGACTGGAAACAAGATCTCAATTTTATCTCAGCTATTTGTGCACTGGAGATGCATAGAGTGAGAAAGTTCAGTGATATAAGCCCTTCAAATTTAGTTAAACCCATTGCTTGTCTTACACATTTAGTAAAGTAACTAAAGAATACTTTTGATCACGTTGTGCTTTGCCGCCTGTCAGGTTGTGTTATCTACTTTTCTGTTTCTTTTTTATTTCTGATAAATTGAGGTGGAATTTAATCTTCGATTTTCTTTAGATGGAAGAAATTAGAATCATAGGCTGTGTTGAGGCAGGAGCTAATATCTTGGTAAAGAATAGTAGGGTAGGAAGTGCCAGTGCCAAAAGTGACTTGATAAGGAAGATGATAGATGGCTGTTAAGCTTAGCTCTTTAGCTTTTATAGCTTTTGAGATACAAAAATAAATCATAGAATCATAGAATGGTTTGGGTTGGGAGGGACCTTAAAGATCATCTAGTTCCAACCCCCCTGCCATGGGTGCTGGTCTCTTGCAAATAGATCACATTCACCCACGCTTCCCATGCAGAACTGGGGTGATAAGCGGAGTAGAAATAAAGCTCCTGCTAAGCCATAAGGGACTATCTAATAAGGTAGAAGGAGGCACAGTGACAGAGAAATAGAGGAAACTGGGACATTTTGTTCCTCTTGGCATTTGAGCTGGAGAAGGGGGCATGGAAGAGGTCTTAAAAGCCACTGTCCCTGACCACTTTTGTCACTTGTAACCATGAGAATACACAGGCTGGTTGTGTTTAGATATTTCTGTATGACATGGAGGTCTTTTGGTGTCTGCCTCTTAAACAGGTGCTCCCAGACTCTTATTATAAACAAGCTGAGACAAGCTTGTGGCAGACAGGTCTCTAACCTGTTACATTTTGCTCATCCTGACAGTTGGTGATCAAACAACTGTCTTTAGCATAAGTGAAGTGAGCTTTGAATGGAATATATATGATGGCATACCTCAAAGAACAGACATGGTGTAGGAATAAAGAGATCTTTGTCTTTCCTTTGGGACTATTTACAAATACGGAACAGATCAAATCAATTCATGGAGCCCTATTAGCACTACCCCATACAGAACATAGTTACGTATTTTTCAGTAGAGACTCAGTTTAGTTATAGACAGATCTGCATTTTCTCATGCTTAAAAAAAGTGTTTATAGCTCCATTGTGTATTAAGTTGTGTATATTTGTTTATATGCTGTACTGGGTCTGGCTGGGAGATTTGGCAACTATCAAACCACAAAACTAAGCCATGTAGAGTTCACAGTAACTTCCTTGACAGCATACTTTAAAATAATTTACTTTTTTTTTAGCTAGGCATAAAGTTATCACACAAGTTGTGTCTGTTTGCGTTGTGAAAGACAATTTAATTTTCAAAAACTGTATTTGGGCATTTGATATGCCCGTGCACATCAGAAGTAGCCAGAACTCTCCTTTAACTGAACTAGAAACATCAGGTGTGAGGTGAAGACAGCAGACAGAATACACAGACAGAGAGAAGCAGATAAAGGATTGACATGGTAAATGAAGAGTGAAGAAAATCAATATATGACAAAGACTGAGGTGAGAGATGATGCAAGGAATGGACATGAGAGACGTGCAAAACTGAAAAAGAGGAACTGTTAGCTAGGCTAGGCAGGTTCAACTTTTTAAAAACTTTCTTTTAGGATCTTCATGTAGAACAACTGTTAAAAACACATCTAAATTCATTAAAATTTTGCTCATTCTGTATAGAGTATAATTTCTAATAATCTAGTGTCAGGTGGGTTGCCGTGAATCTTTGGAGGGACCTTTTGAATTCCTGTTAAAACAAAGACCATGAAAAAATGATTGGTGTAGGCCTTAAGTGGATGTTCTGTGAACTTTGTAACTAGTGATGCAACCTTTTCAAAGAGAATGTCTGAAGCTAGTAGTAATGCAGAAAATGTCATCTAGAAATAGGAGGATATTTCAGTTTTTTATTGTTCACATAAGCATATTTTCCTTTAGTGGATGTGGTTGAAAATACAAGAACAAAATAATTGTGTTGGAGCTTCAGACGTCTTTGAGCCCTGGACTAATGAATAGATACAGAACAAAGAATGTAGAATTGAAGGTTTTGCTAAGTTTGGGTGTAGTAAGTTGCAGGTTTTCTGTTATTCTAGCTAATTTTAGTTTGAATTAATAAAACTCTGTTGAAGATGGAGGAGAGCATGTGAGAAAATTTGAATATGGCAGAAAACCCTTTTCCATTCAGATGCAATGTAAAACACTTGATAGTTAACATAATTATTTTTGTACCTGCCTTTCTGCAAGTGTGTAACTCTTCTCATACTGTAGCATATCACCTTTGTAGGGGACTGAAACAATTAAGCTTCAAAGAAGTCTGAAATATTTCTCTGTATGTGGGAGTCAGGCTTATTTGGAATAGCTTTTTCTGTCTTACTATAATTAAAATCATGTCAGCATTCTCAGCTGAACAATTTAAAAAAGATAGCGGTGTCTTTGTAGTGCAGTTGCTTTTTCTGCAGTATAAGTGTATTTAATTTATTTACAGTATTTCTACAAATAATACATTATCTGACTGCCCTAATAAACTGTAGATGTTCGTAAAATATGAGGAATGAAATCTTGTAATTTCTGTCTTGCTTAGAAGAACTGTTAGTGGGAGAAATGACTGATTCCTGTCATGTCTCATTTGATCGTGCAGTAGATTTAAAAACTAACTCACTGTGTCACTCTAACAGTATTTGGAAAATACTTTAAATTTTTTCATTTTTTTATCAGATAATTTAAAGTCTTTTTTTTTTTTTTTAGTTCTATAAAACTGCAGAGACATAATTAAGGATGGTTAGTATGTTTGTATGTTAGTATGTTTCTGAAAGTGCAGAAAGGCTAATTTGTTTCACTCGCTTAATTGTCAAAATTGTCTGTCTTCTAATTTGGGTTTTTGTGATTTTAACATTCAGCCCTATATACTTATTATGCATTTGTCTGCTGTGTTTATGATTCAGTTATTGGGTTTGTCCCTGTGAAGGAAATACTATTCCTAGCAATTAACTCGGGCTTATCCTTAGGGCTTTATCATAACAACGACACTCAAGGGATTTCATGCTGCTGAAAGTGACAAATGATACTGTGTAGCCTACTGTGGTGATCTGAAACTTCAGTTTTATTGGTAGATTTTTTTCATCTGAATTCTGCCAGTTGATAGCACAAACAGTCAGCATTTAGTAAATAACTGCATAGTGAACGGACTCCTTGCTCAATCATAACATACTTAAGCACTGTATACTTAATTAATCAACTTAACAGAAGGTGTGTATGTGGGGGCTAAACAGTCCTATGCATGCCTGTAATTTTCTTGGTGCATGTAAATATCACGGTGCAGTCATTTGAAGAGAACATGTCTTTTACATGTTCAAGTAGTCAGTCTGACCTCGGTAGCAGGGAAGGTCATGGAGCAGATGATCTTGAGTGCCATTACAACTCATTACAGCTCATTACAACTCATATAATGGACAAGCAGGGGATCAGGCCTAGTCAGCATGGGTTTAGGAAAGGCAGGTCCTGCCTGACGAACCTGATCTCCTTCTATGACAAGATGACCCAATTATTGGATGAGGGAAAGGCTGTGGACATTGTCTACCTAGATTTTCGAAAAGCATTTCACACTGTCCCCCATAGAATTCTCATGGGAAAACTGGCGGCTCATGGCCTGGATGAGCATACAATCTGCTGGATCAAGCACTGGCTGGATGGACGGTCCCAAAGAGTGGTGGTCAATGGAGTTAAATCCAGCTGGCGGCCGGTCACAAGTGGTGTCCCTCAGGGCTCGGTGTTGGGACCATTTGTGTTCAACATCTTTATTGATGACCTTGATAAGGCCATAGAGTGTATCATCACCAAGTTTGCAGATGACACGAAGCTAAGCGGGAGTGTTGATCTACAGGAGGATAGGGAGGCTCTACAGAGAGACTTGGATAGATTGGACCAATGGGCCAACGCTAACGGTATGAGCTTCAACAAGGCGAAGCGCCGGGTCCTGCACTTGGGCCACAACAACCCCATGCATCGCTACAGGCTTGGGGAAGTGTGGCTGGAGAGCTGCCTGGCAGAAAAGAACCTGGGGGTTCTAACTGACACGCGGCTGAACATGATCCAGCAGTGTGCCCAGGTGGCCAAGAGGGCCAATGCCATCCTGGCTTGTATTAGAAATAGTGTGACCAGCAGAAGGAGGGAGGTGATTGTCCCCCTGTACTCAGCACTGGTGAGGCCACACCTTGAGTATTGTGTCCAGTTCTGGGCACCTCAATATGAGAGAGATATTGAGGTGCTGGAGCGAGTGCAGAGGAGGGCAACGAAGCTGGTGAAGGGCCTGGAGAATAAATCTTATGAGGAGCGATTGAAGGAGCTGGGACTGTTTAGTTTGACGAAGAGGAGGCTGAGGGGAGACCTCATCACTCTCTACAGCTACTTGAAAGGACATTGTAGAGAGGTTGGTGCTGGTCTCTTCTCACAGGTAATTAGTGATAGAACAAGAGGGAATGGCTTCAAGCTGCAGCAGGGTAGGTTTAGGCTGGGCATTAGGAAAAAGTTCTTCACAGAAAGAGTGGTCAGACACTGGAATAGGCTGCCCAGGGAGGTGGTGGAGTCACCATCCCTGAATGTGTTTAAGAGTCGTTTAGATGTGGTGTTAAGGGATATGGCGTAGGGGAGAATTTTGTAGAGTGGAGGTGATGGTTGGACTCGATGATCCCAAGGGTCTTTTCCAACCTAAATGATTCTATGATTAATTACTAAACAGTCAAATAAGGTTGGAACTTTTTCTGTGTCCAATTATCCTACTGTTCTCTATTTCTGCCTAAAAATCTTGACTGAGGAGAAAGAGATGTTCCAAAAGATCTTCAACATACAGCCGATTTTCACCACCATGCATACACATATAGGTATAAAATTTATCTAGAATTTACATGAAGATAAATAGGTTCAATTCTGTCCTTTTATTGTGGCTTCAAAGCAGTTTCTGGTGGATGTTGAAAAAATATTTTGTCAGGCAGAGTGCATTATTGACTACAGAGAAGAAGAATAATGTAAGGGTAATTTAGCTAGCTGGCATTATATCAAATAATTTCTACCTTATTAATATCACTCTAATATCTTCTATGACTGTAGGCAGAATATGTTTAATATAATTTTAGGGGGTGTGTTGTTTGGGTTTTTTTTTTTGTTTGGTCTGTTTTTTTACACATTTTAAATACCCAGCCATTGTTGAGTCATGGTTACAATTTTGGCAACCAAGAATGGCAGGGCTATTGCCACTTGCCAAGTATTTCCTGCCTGTTGCTGGTGATACTGTAAATCTTTTGTAATGTCCTCTGTATTGTAATAGTAGAATAATCTGATGGAAATCTTGTCAAATATGAATGAACTGTGCTTTTCTGAAGGTACTGTTCACGTTTAGCAACTTCTCTCACTAGCTTTTTAGCTATCAGCCAAAACTTTCACCATTAGAAAGAATTATACAGAGAAGTTTTCTGAAGTCCTTGTGTTAGTGGCAGTTAGTTTTCCATGGGATATAATGTAAAACAAATTTTGTGACTTCTAGTGAATTTGATAACTATAGGAGCATTTGCTCTCTGAGCGGCAACTCATAATTCTTACTGGAGGCCAGTTGACCAAAAGTCAAGAAATGTCAGTCTGAAAATACTTGGATTCTCTGTGGTAGTTTAAATTGGTTATTTCATCTTTTACTTTGTGTTCATATTAGATTGAAATACCAATGTTAACCAACTAACGTGAAATTCTGAATCTTGTTCAAGATCAACTCAGAGCTCCCTGGTCCCCATATTATATTGAAGTCACATATTCAGCCAAGCTTATCCTTAGATTGAAAAGCATTTTACAAATTTCACTATGTGAACAGAACTTTATACAAAACTCCAAGTGTTTTCTGTCCAGAAGATTTCACGCCCATGCCCAAATAATAATAGTAGAATGTATCATGGCTCCTTCTCCCATACAGATTGGCCACAGGCAGGAAATTTAGATCCAGGGAACTTTATATCAGGGATAAGAGTTAAGTGGACATAAGCAAGAGAGTTCAGGTAAGAATCTGTCTTTGCTTCCTAATGTTTGTGTCTGATACACATCTTAATATGTACCTTCAAGTCTGTATTTTTGAAACTTGAATGAATGAAATCAAGTCCAGTAATGAGTTTGTTTATGTAATATCTTAATTTTTAGAAGATGAGTGTGACTGTTCAATGAGTGAGATTCTAATGATTACTGGACTTTTACAGGAATTGCAGTTATTCTTTTCCACTATATTAAGCTATGCTTTTAGTCATCTTCAAACTCCTGGCTTGTTTATGGCTCCACAGTGATAATTTGAGATGATGTTTATATGGACATAGTAAGTTTGTAGCAGAGCCAAAACATTTGTTAATCCAGGGTAGGGTATGAAAGGAAGTGAGTACCAGATTTTACCGGAGGGAGGACCTGGTGCCAGGTGTGTCAGTTTGGACAGATTTTCCTCTGTACTACTGTTGTATAACAGCATCTTCATTGTAAAACTCTGTGGCTTGAATTCCTGCTAGCTTGTTTGTGTTTAGGAAATTGCTCTATATAACTTCCCAACAAATGGATGCTTGGCTTGTACTCAACTTTTGCCCCCAGTTCACTCCCATTGAATAAGCTCTGTGACTGACATTTTAAAGCACACTAGTCTCTAGATGAAATAAAAGGCAAAGAAATAGAAAAATATAGTATCTGAGTACATATAGAAACACTGAGGCTATAACTGCTGTGATTTTTGTAGATTTCTGATCCTAGATTTAGTAACATCTTCAAGGCTGCAAATGTGAGTCACAAATTATAGAGTATTCACAAGAGTCATATTAGTTGCTCTAGTCAATGTTTATTTCCAAGCTTTTCACCTTATCTGGTCAGCTATACAAAAGTTGGTTCTCATCCATTCTCTAACTTCAGACACCTGATTTCTAACTGAATTAATTTTCAATCTGATCTGAGTAAATTCATCATAATAAATGTTCTGCTTTGTCTTTCTTTACTAGCTTCACTGATGTGCATCTTAAACAAGACAAGTAACAAAACTGACTGTGCTAGCCTGTCTTTTTTAGAAGATATAGTTATTTCCTGAAACCCATCTTTACAGGCAATATTTATTCACAGTTATTTTTTTTTTAGGCATGGTGAATTGATACCGGACTGGACAGGCTGGCAAGGGAGGGATGGAGGGATGGTTCCTTTCCTGCTACTAAGCTTGGTAGCAGTGAGGTGGGGGAAGATTCTGCTGTGGTGGAGCAGTAACTTGGAAATAATATGCAAGCAGAAGGCTACAGCTCAGGTAGCAGCTTCTGAAAGGAACCTGGTGCAGCCATTGAGGCCTCTGAAGACAGAAGGAACTTTCTGAGTGCTTAGATTTGCAATGAGTCAAAAAGTAATTGATCTTTGTAAAACCAAACTTTGAAGGAAGGACCTGTATGCAGGGGCAAAATGGACAGGCAGAAGTCGTTTACGCTCCTCTGTTTATACGCTTGGGTCTTCCCTACTAACTTTTTTTGCTTTCCATTTAAAATAGAATAGTTCAGTTGGAAGGGACCTACAATGATCATCTAATCCAACTGCCTGGACACTTCAGGACTGACCAAAAGCTAAAGTATGTTATTAAGAGCATTGTCCAAATGCCTCTTAAACACAGGACAGACTTGAGACGTTGACCACCTCTCTAAGATACCTGTTCCAGTATTTGACTACCCTCTCAGTAAAGAAGTGTTTCCTAATCACAGAACCACAGAGTGGTAGTGGTTGGAAGGGACCTTCAGAGATGGCTAGTCCAACCTCCCTGCCAAAATAGATTCACCTAGAGCAGGTTGGACAGGATTGCATCCAGGAGGGTTTTGAATATCTCCAGAGAAGGAGATGTCAAGTCTGAACCTCCCCTGGTGCAGCTTTGAACCACTCCTATGCACCCTATCACTAGATACCAGGGAGAAAAACTCAGCACCTCCCTCTCCACTTCCCCTCCTCAAGAAGCTGTAGAGAGCAATGAGATCACCCCTTGGTCTCCTTCTCTTCAAACTAGACAAACCCAGAGTCCTTAGCAGCTCCTCATTTGACATGCCTCCCAGCCCTTTCACCAGCTTTGTTGCCCTCCCTTGGGTGCATTCGGGTACCTTAACATCCTTTTTATTTTGTGGGGCTCACTCATTTTTCACTATTTAAATTGTACTATTTTAAATTATTCTATTAAAACCTGAAATTTTATTTATCTGTCTATAATTTGGTTTAAGGCCTCTCTGTTTTTGTTGTGAAAGTCACTATGAAGAGAAGATCTAGCAGATGACATTCCAAATTCTGTCTCACTGTTACTTCTGTTTGTTTTGAAATATGAGTGGAACTGTTAAAGTAATTTCACTGACTCATCTACCCAGTATTAATAAAATTAGAAGGAGAGGTTTTGCTTATCCATTGCAGGCGTAGATGAAAAAAAGTTATAGATTCTGTATGAAGCAATATGTGGATCTAGATTTGAAAAAAGAGTCATGGAATAATTGAACATTCGTAACTCTAAGTAATTTTCTTACCCCAAATGAGCTTCATATGCATTAACATTCTGAAATCATGGATGTCAAGCAGTAATTTCTGTGGCAGAAACCCATAGTGGGAATATAACAATTCCCCTGCAAGACAGCTTGAAGAGCTGATAGATTTTGTAATTTCCTTTTTCTTCATATGTCAAGACAGATAGGAATACAACTTAGCACATACAAGCATAAAATCAGCTTCAGTATTCCTGATTAGAAAATCTAATTTAGCTCTCCAATGATAACTAAGCTTTCATGAAAGCAGGCAGTACGATTGTGAGTTTTCAAAGTTCAGGCACACAGTAATTTGTAAACTTGAGGAAGCAAATTTGTAACTCTGAAACAGAAGAGTGTCTGTGTTTGAAATAGGATCTCAAAAATAAAGCTTTCTTCTGTTTTATTGTTTACAACTGTGTGCTGCTTTGTATCTGCATCAGCAGTAAGTTGAACCAACAGTGTTTATGATGGTGTAGCATTAAAAAAACACTAGTGTTCTATACATCTTGGGTCATGTATTTTGATCATACACAAACTTAACATGCTGTGAAGCCTTTAGTTTTTTCTCCTATATAAAGTTCTCGTCAAGGAGTGCATCTGTTGTAGCTGATTTTGAAATGACAAACTTGAGCATTCTATAGGGTCTTTCCCAACTCATTTCCTTCCCCAAGTAGCATTGAAATCTGCTGAATCTTTTTCCTTTCATTCTTGAAAGAAGGACTAAGTGGAGAAGAAGGTGTGGAGGGGGAGATTAGTAGACAAACAGAACTACATGGAGATACAAACCTAGTAGACATGGGAAAATGGAGACAATGACAAAGACCAAAGCTCTTCAGCTATTAATTGATGGTCTGTTAAGAAACTATAGCCAGCAATCTGGAGAGGGCCAGTGTGGACTTTGTAACTGATAAGAAGGCAAACGTGAAGATTTTGAATATTTAAGGAGGGTCTGTAGGATTCTGCAAAACTTAGGAAGAGATGCTTAGGGGAAGAGGATGGGGGAAGAGCAAGGTGGTGTTAGGCAATAAAGAGGAGGGGTTATAAAAAGGGCTGGCTGGGTGTAAACCATGTCCAGTCAGTATGCTTGCCTGAAATCCTTGTGCCTGATCACTGCAGTTTATCTTCCTATTAAAAGTTAACTTTCTTAACTAAATTAAAAATTACTTAACTAATTAAAAGTTACTTTATTAACTTTCTTTCATGTAATCTTGCTCTCTACCCTGTGCATGAGTGCTGTAAGGAATAAGTGCTAGCAAACTAGAGGGAGCGAATTTGGAGCCAGCAACTGGAATCAGACCTCAGGTGAAGCAGCCCCTGTGTCTGTGGTGCCAGTAACTGGAGCAAGTAAGAGTGTCTGAATCAGTAGCTGGAGGGGCCATGGATCTTAGAAGGATCTACAGCTACTGGACGGACTGCGGTGTGTGCATTTGAGCCACCAACTGGAATCAGACTGGGTTGAAGCCTGCACCAGCAACTGGAGCAATCAGTGTCAGCTGCTGGTGTGGGACCATGGGTCATAAGTCCTGTGTGTCCCAGGTGCAAGCTGCGGGGGCGTGGGGTGAGTGAAATGAAGTGTGAGGGTCTTAGTTTGAGCAGCTGGAGTGGGAGATCTGGCTCATAGGGCCTGTGTGCTGAAGGACCAACTAATGGGGGGACTGGAGTTTATATTTTCCCCTAAACTGGCATATGTGGGCACGTGTGTGTAATTTGCCTAGCAAACTGCAGACTTGACTAGCTGGCAAGTATAAGGCCCAGGTATTAGACAGGCACAGGGCCTATGCTGGTAGTTGAAGGAACTGCAAATTTTTGTGTGCTTGGGAGTCTGTAGTTTCACTAATCGACTGAAGTCCTGGTCCTGAAAATAAAATAATTTTTTGTATGATGGGGATGGTCAAACACTGGAACAGGTTATCCAGAAAGGTTGTGGAATCTGTCTCAGGAGATGTTCGAAACTTGACTGGTATGGTCCTGAGCACCTTGCTGCTGTTGACTCTGCTGTGAGCACAGGGGTAGGACTAGACAGTCTCTAAAGGTCACTTCCAGCTCAGCATCATTTGGTAGGATTCTGTGTGGTCAAAATCTGTGAAGTGCCAAGGATGTAAGTGATTATTAAGTAGTAGTAAAATGTTATGAGCTTCTCTGCTGACAACTTATCATGATCTGGCTCTCTAATTTGATAGTGAATGTGATGGCTGATTTTTGGTAGAATAGGTGCTACAGACTTCATAAGTGAACCCTAAGAAGCCACTTGCAAGTAAGCAAGCACTGCTAACATCTTATCTGGGATAGAAGCAGTGTGAAATACAGTGATACTGACTTTTCTATAGAAATCAACATAATTACAAAATTAAGTGCACTTTCCTTTGGCAAGGGTCCACCATCTAATGTATGAAAAAAACAAAGCAAATTAACATGTCTTCATTATGCGTTGTAACATCAATTACGTAGACACTGAGAAATAGTTGTGTTAATTTTATGGGAAATCTTTCTATTCCCATTAATTATAGCTGTTCTTGATTATAGATCAAAATGTAAAGAGAGCATGGTTGACATAAGACATCTGTGGCTGAATATGTAGTTAGCTCACGTATTTCCACTCGGTTTGCTGATTGATTTGTCACTTTTTTTAAACACTGCAACCGCTTGCAGGTTTGTAGGTATCTCCTACTGGACTTGCAATAACTGTAAGACATCTTTAAAATAACTATGCAGGGGAATCTGCCATGCAGCTGTTTTTTGGTGGTTTGAATATTTTATTTTTTAGGATATATGTGATGGATATGATTCATTTATGCTCTTTCAGTATCCTGTTCCTGTCAGTTCTTGTATAAACCTTGAGCATTCTGCTTTCTGTAGTCCAGCGTGAGTAATATGTGTAAATAGTTCACATGGGAAAGTACTTCAATTTTCACATGTTATTTCTGTGCCATCTTTTCTACTTTATTCTGTCCTTTTTCATATATTTTGTATGAAGGCTGTTAAAATATCTGCTGTGTTTTTCAAATCCTGTTTGAAAGATTTCTGTTGGAATGTTGCCTGCATCTGATGCCTTTTCTCTTTTAAACTGTAACAGATGTGGATGTTTACTGAGTATAGTGAGGCTTTTGTTGTAAAGATTTGCCAAAAATTTCAGAAAGCTCACTTCTGAAATAAATTTCCATCAAGTCATAATTCAGGATTGTAACAGATAGTTAAGTTTAAATATACATGACTGTAACTTATGGTTTTCAGATTTTTTAAAATCAAAATAGGAGTGTAATTCATCTGAGCAGACTCCTGTTTGAGAAGTTTTACTGATAGAAAACATGGTAAACTGACAGGTATGTGCACATACGTGGTGCAGTTATCAGCATAGTGGAGTATGGACTAAGAAATGGGAGATGTAGTTGGATTTCAAATGCATTATATCCTCCTATTAAGCATATTTTAAAATAATTTTTAGGTGCTATAGCTCACTAAGAGATTCTTTTAATTCTGCAGTTTAACATTGGGGAAGTATTTATGGTTGATGATGAATCATGTGTATATAGCCTCTAGGTCTGCAGAATGGAATGTGCCATTGAAATGTATTAATTTTCTAGTAAATTTTAAAAGCTTTGCCCGGAATTTAATTTTATTTGTTAGGTAACATATACTACCATTATATGTGGTCATTATGTGCCATTCTGACATCACTGAATAAGGATGTTATCAGAGAAGATTAATTTATTGTTTGAAGAGGAGTGTTGCATGTAAAAACTCTTTAATGTTCTCTAGCTCCATTAATATGTCTGTACGTTGACCGGATATGCTTGTATATGCCTGTACCTTAATATATCTGTATATTCAGTAGTATAGAGTAACCATAGGTATTCTAGTTCCTTTAGAATTGTTCCTCTGTGTAATTTAGGATCCTCCCTGTGTACATGTAATCATTTGAATGTGGTTCATACCTATTCCATTCTTAACAACCCATGCAGACCCGGCGGGTCATTTGCTATATATCCACAGCCATATTTCAGTCTTGTCTATAGAAAGTCTGGGGAAGGAGCCTGGGATTTAGTCGAAGTCTCTGCTTTCATGATTGAAAACTTCTTTAAAACGTGTCACTGTTTTCCCCTAGATGTAAAATAGTTATGGTTAAAAATACAGGCATCAAGTAATTCTAGAGCCTGTGGTCCACTGCATTTCTGCTTCAGACCTATCTTGCCTCAGCACTGATGTCATTCCATCTTTAAGTCCTTGGCAAAACCTTTTTCATTTACTTGGTGACATTACAGCTCACGTCTTATTTTTTTCTTGCTCCTAAAAACTGGATAAATAGCATTTAACTATTTATTGGCTATTCACAGACTCACTCTGGTTCTGAGCCCTGGTGCAAAGACCTGTGTCATGCAAGTACTCTGTATGTGTTTCAGTGCCACTGCCCATTTTTCTGTGGTTCTGCTGCATATACCTGACAAGGAGAGGTCTTAAATTGAGGTAACTGACACTGTAAAACCTCCTCTCGGAATACTATATTAAAAAATACTTTAAAATGTTTCCCTTGTATTCATGTGGAAAGCAGCGAGCCTATAACTTCATATACTGACTGAGCAAATGTCTGCTTTGTTTCATTTTTTGTAGAACCTTTTCCAATTTGTTTTGACATCCTAAAATTAAAGATAGATACTAGTTTGTCCCCTGGTAGGTCCCTGATTTTCAAAGCTGTACCCTATATCCCTCTTGCCAACAGTTGTTATAGACAATGCGTAAACCCCTGAATGTTATTGGGTTCTTTAAAAAGGTCCACAGGATTTTTCCTCAAAGTCACCATTTAAATTTCCTAGCAAAAACTGTTAGTCCAAAGGGGAAATCTTACATTCTTTTATAAACTATGATGTTAAGTAAACATCTGAGATATTTGTAGTTGATCATTTAGAGATAACAGTGATCTATACAGAATACATGATTTAAAGAATGTGCTAAATACTGTGCACACCCATTCTCATTTGAAATAGATATGATCTAAATGTCTCTTGCTATTGGTATCTTTACTAATCTGGTAGTGGTCATGCACTAAGATTCCAAAAGGCTGATAGCTTCTATTTGGATTCCTTCTTGCTGTCAGGTGCCAAGTTTTTTAAATTGGTTCATCTGTAACTGAGACAAGACACTGGCTATTCCATTAATATTTCTGATCATCTGTTAAACAGTAGAAATTTATAAGTTAACCCTTCAGGTTGAGTTTGTTATGCCAAAATTTTTCTGTTATATTTGCAAACTCCAGCTACCAGTTAATTGCTGAAATAAAAATAAGTTCCTTGTTACGGATGTTTCTACATCATATCTTTCTGTCGCTACATGGTTGGTCTGCCAGTATATCAGATGTAAAAGAAATGGGGAAAGCAAACAAAATATATGCAAGTATGTACACACACAATAAAGTTTATTGCATTCATTTCTCTCTCCAAAAGGATGCTCCATTAAAATGAACTGTAATACCCTCCTTTCTAATAAATCTTGTCCTTTCTTCATTTACTCATATAGTAGTATGCCAGAGTTCACAAATGTCAGAGGTGCAAAGCATGCCAATACTGACACCACAATTCATAGAACCATAGAATGGTTTGGGTCAGAAGGGACCTTTAAAGATCATCTAGTCCAACCCCCTGCCACAGGCAGGGACATCTTTCACTAGATCATATTGCTCAGAGCTCTGGCCAACCTGACTGAACAGTTCCAATGATGGGGCAACCACAATTTCTCTGGACAATATGTTCCAGCGTCTTACCAGCCTTATACTGAAAAAAAAAAAAATTGTTCCTTGTGTCCAATCTAAATCTACCCTCTTTCAGTTTAAAACTGATACCCCTTGTCCTGTGACTACAGGCCCTGGTAAAAAGTCTCTCTCCATCTTTCTCATAAGCCCCCTTTAAGTATCGAAAAGCTCCAATAAGGTCTCCCTAGAGCCTTCTCTTCTTCAGGCTGAACAGCCCCAACTCTCTCAGCCTTTCTTAATAGGAGAGATGTTCCAGTCTTCTGACCATTTCCGTGGCCCTCCTTGGGACTTGCTCTAAGAGGTCCATTCAGTAGGTAATGATAAGGTACTTATGCAGGATGGACCTTCTTGGCTGATTCCGCTTCCTTGATCAGCAAGGAATATATTTCAATGCTTTTAGTCAGTCTGCCATTCTGAGAATGAACATGCATACTTAAAATTACTTCATTTCTTCAAGCAAGACAGGACTCTGCCTGATAGGAGAGGACATATTTACTGATTTGATGCACTGACTTGCATCAAGCCAGTCTGCGTGACTAGTTCACCCCAGCTCTGTAAATAAGGTTTCTTTTTCCCCTGCCTTACAGTTTGAAATCAAAGGAGTGATTTTAAAGAATATTTAGTGCTCAAGTTTTATGACAGATAATGAATAAATATTTTGTATGTTACTTTCGGTCTTGATTTTTCCTTTGTTGTCACTATCTCATGATATCTCATTTCTGTGAAGAACTGGGCAAGGGGAGAGGCGGGGAAAGCTGTGATACAAAAGACAGCAAACTATGTTAACACTTCAATGGCAAGTCTACAACTTGCAAGTTGTATTGAAAAAAAGAAAGAAAATGGTCAATACTGAAATACTTAACTTTATGAAGCAATTTTTCCTTCAGAAGTATTAATTTTTTGTGAAGAGCACTGACTACATTTTATTGCTATCTAATGATTTGCTTATTCTCCCTTGCTGATGACCTGATATAAGATATAGAAGTATGTTCCAGAATTGAGATTAGGCTTCGATCCAACCATTACTGAAGGAGTAGACTGGCAACGGAAACCCCAACTCTATTTTTAAAGTCTTCTGAGAACTGTCAGATGGTGGTGCGTGAACTTCCATCAAATAACACTGCTGTCATCGTAAGGATCCATTTGCAGTGAACTGGCTGTGTTTATTGGGAGAAACTCATATGCTCACTGGGAGAAGAAAGGCCTTGGTATGTTACTACCAAACAAATAAAGGCTTTTAATTTACAAAAAGATGTTAAAAACAACTGATGATAAGTAATGGAATGGAAGTAAAGCTAAAACTGCTGAGAATCCACCGGCCCCCTATTACCACTGATTCGAGATCTGCTCTGCATACTATTTTCCTTCATCTGTTTGTGGTTTTTGTGATGATTTACAACATGACAGTTGTGTCTAAGCACACTTTTGTTTTAGAAATTAACACATATTGCTTGCCAGAAGATTTATTTATAGACTTTTAAAGCAAAGGAAAGCCTAAGATGATACATTCATGTGACCTTTTCCTAATTCGATTGAATGACTGTGATGTCTGTATTTTGGGACCAAAATATTTGTGTAGTGTGCAATTCTGTGTGGGGGTCCTAAAATAAACATCATATTGCAGCAGAGCTGTATAACTTTTTAAATTACAGGAATGAAAAACATAACTTGAAACTTTTATGAACCTTTTTTGGTTTGTAAGCTTACTTTGATATCAAACTTTACTTTGGTGCTTGGATACGTGCTTTAGTAAACAATATTCACAATATTAACCTAGGTAGTAAGTAAAGTAGAATTTATTGAAAAATTGCATTGTCAATATTGTAAGTCAATAATGTGGGGAAAAAAGTGCTCTCAAGAGGTGTACGGAAGAGTCATGTCCTTTTGGCAGAGTGGCAGAATGTAAGTGCTGTGAGACAAAATTACGAGTTTTGTAAACAGGAAATGTCTGCTTTACTGGCATGTGTGTGAGACAAAAAACAATACAAATATTTTCATGACTGACAATGTAGAATTCTTCTTAAAAATCGCTAATAATTTAATTTATCCTGGTAACTTGATTACCTATTCTTAGCAGTTTATGGTTGGTTTTTAATTTTTTCCATTATTTTTATTTTTTGATTTTTTTTTTTTTTGATGAGCAGTTTGTTTTTTTCCCCCTCCTGCCTGACAGTATGACAGAAACTCTTAAACATGGAAATACTGAATAAAATGTGGCAGTATAAGTACCTGTTATACAGCCTTTTAAGTTGAATAGAAATATAGATTTGCCTAGAAGAATATTTAAATTAGGACAATTAAGTATGTCTAAATATAAGGTTAAAAAATAATTATTCAAATTTCAGAACTTTTAAAATGTTGACACAGCTTCAGTTTGGATGTATTGCATATTGCTTCCTTGTTCTGTTGGTTTCTATTTTTATAAGTAAGCATGGGATTAAAGTTCATATTACTTCAATTAACTTACTTTCTTAAAGTAGTGTTTTGCGTTAGCGATACAATGAGGCAGGGAGGGGTGAACATCAACTAGCTCCTGAGACAAACAAGAAGGATGCTTTACATTCATCTTCACCATTGTTTGTCCTATTTCATGTTCTGTTTTCCTGAGGAGTTACTTAATGTTTTAATGCTAATTGAACTGAGATTTCTTTATGTAGGTTGCCTCTTAATTTCCAAAGGAAAGAGTTCATACAAAATCTCTTTCTGCCCATCAGTACTGTCTTGAACTTGTAAATATTTCTGTTCAGTTTAGGCTGCAGCCTGTGTAAGCTATATTGCCTGAAGGGGCAAAGAAGTGGCAACCCTGAATTAAAAGCAAGATAAAAGGTCAAGTCATATTATCAGTTTAAAAAACAACCAACCAACCAACACCCCCTTCCTCCTTCCCACGCACACGCACGCAGACACAAACTAGGGAAGATAAACTTTGAGTAAACTCAGTCTTCCTTTACCTAAGAATGTATCTGTAAATGAAATTGGGGTTTGAAAGTTTAGTAGTCCCCTGAGGTGGAGAAACAGGAGAGAAAAAAGAAAAAAGAAATAAAAAAAAAATAAAAAAAAAAAGAAAAGAGAGACTTGACTTGTCAATGAACCGGATGGCTTGTCATCATTTTGATCTGAAGACAGAAAGAGAATAGAATACACAAAAGAATATGTCCTGGAAGAGATAATAAACTTTCTTTCCCTATGTCCATTCTTAGATTATATCCAAAGAGGAGATTCAGATCACCTCCTCCATTTCCAAGTTGACAAGGGTTCCTGCTCCTTAACATAACAGTTTCAGTAATGTACCTTTCCCCATGTGCTTGGTAAGGGAAACCTTCTTCTGATAATTAATCAGTATTCAGTGAACCTCAGAATCCCAGGGGCGTCTGTAGTCATTTTTGCAGTCTGCTGATCAATATGGGGTCATTGCTAAGGACATACTATACCTCACCAATATGTTGCATTTATAGTAACTACAGCTAAGTTTGTAAAGTTAGTAGGGTGTGGTAATTTTTTTTGTTGGTTTTTGTCCATGTGTTTTGGGTTTGGGATTTTTTTGAGGCTTAAAAACCTTTTTTGAGGTTTTACTTGGTTTCCTCTTTCATCTTTCTCATGACTAGTCCAAAAAAATTTTTTTTAAGTTGACAAAGAGTAGGCAAAGCAAAAAATATGTCACACACTAGTTTTGTATCAATGATAAACAATTTTTTTCAAGTGAGTAATCGACACTGTCTTTCAACAAAAATATCCAAAATTTCAATTAGTCAGTTGTGTGTTGCATACTATACATCAGAATCAGCCATAACATCACAATAAACAATGTTTTTGTTTATTAAAAGTGGAATTGCCCATTGCACAAAAAATAAATATATATACATAAATAAATACAGCAGAGCTTTTGGAAATTTGCTTTTTAGAGTCATACCTCAGGGGGATTTAGCAAAGGAAAAGTGATATGACCATGAAGCAAGATTTGTGATGCAGATACATACTTTGCTCCGAATCTAACTTCTGCATGGACGTATGATACATAATTACCAAACTGTTGTTTGTAACAGTACAGGAACCTAAACAAGCAGAATTGTTTTAGCTAGATGGCAAGCAAATACATTAAGTAACTTTTCTGGATCATAGCCTCAAAACCAAAACAATCCAAGTAAAATTTAATCAAAGAAGCTTTTCATTTTTATGAACTAATTAATTAGGAAGCCTGAATAGTTAGGACTGTGTTGCCTTGGTAAATAATAAAATTCAACAGCCAGAATTTTCCACATCCTTCATCTGAAGTAGAAGAGCAATAGCAGAGATAAAAAGCCATACCAGCACTGTTTTCTGTATCAGTTATATGCAAATTAATTTTTCACAATGCACAAGAGAGAAAGTACACAAATCTTTACTTACCAAGTGTTGTAATAATGATTACCGAAGTAAAAAATCTTAATAGTAATGTATGAGATTATAGGTTTGAAAAGTTTTGTTCTTTTCAAATGTGGAAGTAGCGGAATCCTTTGAAGTAGCATTGTATGACGCTTCTGTTTTGGAATGAGTGGAATGATTGACTATATTAAGAAGTTGGAAACTAAGGAAATTATGGACTTCTTTATTTTAAAAATTGATCATTTATTCAAGAGAAACACATAAGTAATTTTATTTTTATACTAATGTTTAGGAAGCCTTGGTATTCTACATCAACTTGCCAACTTGAGTCACCTTTCTTCTTTTTCTCTTTAATGTAGCAAACTGAGGGATGTGTGTCACAGTTTCATATACTTTATTAGCCTTATACCAGAAGGTGTGAAATTCAACTACAGCAAAGTGCTTGATCACTCTAAGAAAAAAAAATACTGTCAGATCAAGTGAAAAAGTACTTTGACTACTCATTTAATTCTGTGCTTTTCACTATCATCTGGTGATTTAGAGTTGCTGCCTGCAAAACACTTTAGAAATTCACAGGTCTAACTTACAGGTTTTATTAAAGCTGGTGTATTATCCATGATAAAGATGGATATTGGCTTTATCTGATAAGCTATATAATATTCCTTTTTCATAAAAACTGGCTATGATACTTTTTTTTTTTTTGAAAGTAGTACTTAAGTGCTTTCTCTCAGCTTTTCCTCATATGACAGGCTTCCCAGTCCTTTGATCATCTTGGTGGCCCTTCTCTGGATCCTCTCTAGCCTGTCCACGTCTTTTTTGCATAGCATTTTCCTAATGGGGTCAGATTTAGGAGAGATTTTTTTCCCTTAGGAAGAGGAAGATCCAGTTCCATATCCTAGGGCAACACTGTTGTTCAAGCTCCATCTTAAAAGTAGAAACACTCTTCTGTTTCTCAAAAGATTGTAAGTTTGTTTTTAAAATGGGCCAAAGACTGAAAATATTTTGTGACATTAGCCATACACTGAAGCTGCGCGTTTTGGACAAAGAAAAAATGCAAGTGCATGGAGCCAGCTTTGCAGTGAGACCATTCCCTTTGTGAATGGAAGTGGCAGACACCCACAAATGTATCAAATCCATCTTTTGTTAGAGCATTCTTAAATCTTATTTTGAGAAGAAGAATGCAGCCACTTTAGATGGCAATTTCTGGTGATTTTTACTTGTTCTCCAAGATTATTACAGATAACTTCAAAAGAATGCAGTCCTGTGGAAGAACTGGTTTCTAGCTATTGTTCAAATGCTAATCAAGACATTTGTTTGCTTATATCCTGTGCTTTGTGATATAGTAAGATACATGAGTAGGATGTTGTCCATCAAAGAGTGAAGGCGGCTGTGGATTTCTTTCCAGCACTGATCTATAATCAGCAAGAGTCACAGTCTGGTCTCACAGTAATCAGGCCTGTAAAGAGCATCGACTTGATACGCCTACTTATTTTACTGTAGAAAACAGGAGCTCTGAGTTTCTTTGTTTAACAGATATGTGGTTTTTTTAAAAGTAATATACATTTCTTCATGGAAAGGATATGCTATCAAAGACAACTTTTCCATGGTGTTACGGAAGAACATACTTTCAAGGCAATTTCATGTCAGTTTCCATTAAAGTTAGTCATTCGTGTGCAAGCACCCACCTGCATGTTTGTGTGCAGTTGTGAGTAAAATATAAGCAAAATATGTATGATTAATTTTCTAAAACTCGTTAGTTTTCAATGTCATGTCAATTTTATTTTATCAGTTCATTTTCAGTACTGAATATAATGGAGGGTATACAGATTTGGTAGATGTTGAATCGGTAGGTAGCAAACTAAATCTAGGGTGTTGTACGTGTATTATTTAGTGTATTGATGCGTTTGTGCTTCTTAATATGAAAAATATGGAAGTGTGTCTGTTGTTGAATACAACCTCTATACAGACTTAAATGTATTGTATAAATGACAATAATTCTGAACTCTGGGATATACATGCAGCATAAATGAAGAAGGACTCTCACTAGCTGTCATAACGTCTTCTCAAATTCTGAGTTGAAAAACTAGTGAACTGAGCAGAAGCAAGGTCATGCCTGCAATACATTGATTCACCTTGATCATTGACTCACTTTGCAGCAAATCACTGATTAATTAACATTGATTTTGTTTATGTTTTGGCTTATTACTCCATCACAGGAATCTCAGTTTAAGTTCACCATCAGTTTATTATGAAACCTGAGGAGGAAGACAGCCTGAAGACCAAGACCAAATACTGCCTGGTGATGAACCACCGAGCTGTGGTTCGTTAAAAACTGCTTTTTAAATCGGATAGTATGCTGCTTAATGCTGTATTGCTATAGGCTAGGAATCACAATCTTCAATTAAAGAAATTGTTTAATATTAGGCATACTTTTTGCGAAGAGCCAAGGTCTGTTTTGGTAACGTGTTCTGACTTAAAAGCAGAAAATACTGACTGAGTGACTCTCGTTTAGAAATACCTTTGTTTCTCAGCCTACGGAGACATTATTGAATAGCGCAAATTCAGATTGCAGCTTCAGCTCTGACCAAAGCAAATACAAATTTATGTTTTCACTACACACAGTTATGCAGCTACCTACTTTCAAAAAAAGACAACAAATCTCCAAAGCCGTCTTTTTTCTTTTTGCAAAAGTCTTGCATTTGCGAGAATATTTTAATAATACTGTACAGAATTATGACACATTAACTACCTGATATTTGGTAGATTCTGCAGGATTTCAGTCCACCTGAAATATATTTTAGTAATATCAATGTGTTTCGATGTATAAACATTCTTAGAATTGGGTTTAGAGTTACCTAGTCTGTGTCCTTTTGCTAAAGGACTGATGAATGAATCCTAACCAGATAAGAGATTTCTGGACAGGAGAGTTTTCGTTTCCTTTTCATTCAGAAAAAAGTTAAAAATTGCTGTTCATCTGTATTTGTGAATAGATATTAATTATGGTATTATAAAATGTATCTCACGGTTAACTTTTTGTAGTTATTGATGATGCTACTGGTGGAAACCAGTTATTAGTAAGTGACATTTGGAATGTGTGTACCTTTTGAGGGACAATGGCGAACACAGTTTCTTGTGTGAGCCCTAGTGGCGTCCAAATGTATTATTTTTCCATGTGCTCAGTAAATCATAGAAGTATTTTTATCAACCTGAAATTATTCCCCCCATTTTCTCACTGAAGCAAAACCTTGAAAAATGTAGAGAGCTTTGATGCAACTGTTGCATATTACAGTTTTGATCTGAAGAGGTATAATGTGTGATGGAGAGAGAGGTGAGAATCTGTAACAATACCTCAAGCTGATCAGAACTTTGAAGTGGACTTTTTATCTTAAATTAAGCACATTAGATTATCTGAGAAACTTGATCTAAATTAGCCCTTCTCTAGTGAGGTGTTGGATCATTGCTTACAGAGGTCCTTTTCCAGCCTGTGATTCCATGCGCTCTAAACCTGTTTTATTAAAAAAAAAAAAAGAAATCCAAAACCCACTACCAAAACTAAAAGGATTAGAACAAATTAAATTTCTAAATGCAGAAATGTCAGAGCTGCTAGATGAGAAAGATTGCATTTAAAATACTTACTAAATTTAAAACATTTAAATTTTTTAAATTCCTGGTTGACAAACTGGATCTCAAGGAAGTTGTGGTTTGTTTTTTTTTTTTTTTTCCTTTTGCTTTGCTTTTGTTTATCTTTGTGAATTAGCTGTATGTAATTTAACTAACAACTCATTACTGCTCATCGCTTGACTCTCCACATCTCATTGGGCATGCAGGCTTCTTCTTGTTGTACTAAAAACGGTATATTGAAGTAAACAAATGAAATTCTGTATGAGAGAAGTGAAGACCAAGGTTAACTCGCCCTGGCACCATATGTATTTAAAAACTAAGAGAAGAAGAAAGTGAGTTTACCTGGAAAAATGTTTTAGAATACCAGAATTTGTGTGAGAGAAGACTCAAGAAAACAAGATACTGCTGAGACATGGCCTTCAATTTCATTATAGGATAACAACTCCATAAACCCCATTTCTATTAGCATCTTCAGGCCAGAAATGCAATTTCAGACCTCAGCTAGAATGATCTTACTTCAGTAAGTACAATATAATACTGGGTCATCTCAGCAGCAAGTCATTGTCTTATTTGCAGCTCACATAGACTCCACTAATTCCTTATGCTCAGTCCACTTGCACCTGAATGATAAACTCTTCAAAACTCTGTTCCAAAACATTCTGAAATACACCATTATTGCCACTTTTTAGAAACTCTGTTAGAGTTGTTCATCTTATGTAGCAAATAAATAGTTTATTACGTGTTGTAGCACAAATGAAAAGGTACACTGGAAATTTAGAGGGATAATGTAGAACATTGATGTTGAATGCTGCACACAGTCCTTAAGACATTATCAGTGTTTGTGTTTTGGGGTTACAGCATTTCATGATTGATAAAGACTTTGTGATGCCAGTGTAAATTCTAAAAAGAAATGCTTATTATTTGAAGTCTAGAAAATCCAAATGTTAATTTCATTATGCTGGAAGCTCTTGCCCTTTTATGTGTATGGATTTAAAAAGAAAATAGTTCATTTATTTGAGTGATTTTCATTTTAAGTAAGTTTTTATGTATATTGTCTGAAGGCATAATTTTATTTTTTAGAAAACTATGAATTACAATAGATACTATGTATATGCCTCTGTGGAATGATGAATGCTTTAATGTAGTAGGGAGAATAAATACAATTTCATATATATATAGAAGTCAGTAAGTGGCAAATCTCAATTTTATTCTAAATCTTGGTATTTATAAGTTCGTGGGTTAGTATTTTATTCTTTTTAAAAGTCTGAAATATGTATGTTCAAAGATTGATACAGGAACCAGATGACAAAAAATGTTTTAAATATCTTTATTTTTACTTTATACATGTTCTGATTTTTTTCCTCTCAAATGGACATGCTTCTGATGCCAATTTTTAAAAATTCATGAACAGAGGGACATAGTAATGAGTGCTTAATTGTATTGTTTGTATTTTGCAACTTACTACACTGAAGTTTAAAAAACAGAAATGTTTTTAGTAATGAGTTTGAAAGCTGAGAATTTCAGAGAGCATTTTACAGAAATGGAAACAGAAGCAGCAGGGGAAAAAGAAAATGAATTTGTTTAGCATTAATTAGCTAATTCTGTCTTCCTCCTACTTGACTATACATCTTAGAATTGTTTATAAAAATTTCTTGAATTCCTAATCTGTACTGTTAAACATGCTATTGATTGTTATGCAAAATTAGATAAGGAAAACAGTGTCTGCTGATTAGTCTGAAATATAATAGCTGTCCATTTTAGTAGTAGTAAGCAATGAAGTGTCACCTAAAATAAAGCCATATAGCTTGCACACATTTGTAAAATCACACAAGTGAAAAACCTGCTTTTGAATTCCCATTTTAAAGGGTGCGTCACTGAATTCCTTTGATGAAAATCACTTTGTCACTCCCAGCTTTTATTTCAAGTGCCGGTAGCTGGTCTAGTGTCATACTATTGCAGTTGCATAAGGGGACTGGAAAAAGCAGTGCTGCTTTTAGAACATAATTGTTCAAGTGATCTCTTGAGTTCAGTACAGGCGGCTGTTGTGTATCTGCTTTGACAATAATAATTGACACGAGTGTAACTTCATAGCTGGATGGGATACTGACATATCGTATCGCTCTTGTTTTATCAGCTTCCGCCCCCTTAAAAACTTCTATGGCAGTGTCTTTTTGTGGACAGTTACATACCTGTATAAAAATAAGTTCTTCTACGTGCTAGTCTGCAAGTGGTGTTTTTCTTGGTTAGTGGACAAGTTTTGGAGAATAAAATGACTTTTAATTCTGTATATACCTTTGACACAGTTGAACACTAAAAATAATCTGTTTTGGCTCGCTTATATCAGCTTTAGTGTCGCATGTTAAGAGGTGAAAAGGGCTTGGCACTTTATAAGTGTGTCTTTGGCATTGCGTTATGTAACAATTTGTAAAAGAGTTTTTAGAATAATTAGGATAACTAAACAATAGGGCTGTTTCATGTCACTTTTCCAGAGTGGTATTATTCTTGGAATATGTTTTTTGAGGAGCAAGTTCCTATGACTTACTTGAACCATCACTTGAAAATACCTCTTGGATCTTTGTTCATACTCAGAGGTTACTAAGTTAAATGAGACCTTGAAAGTTAAGATCGTGCATTCAGAGGACTTGTGTTGAGGGCTTACTGTGCTAACAAAATAAATGTGTTTATATTTGGCTTACTATTACTGCAAAATCACAATAACAGGTTTTTACTGCAAGCATTAAACATGTTTTATTGAGTTAAACTGCGTAACAGTTTTTTATGGCACCGTAGCAAGCCACTGCTAAAGCAACAGAAGGACACAGCACTTGCGAAAGCCCTGGAGACAGTATGTAGTCTTTATCACTTTGATATAGTCTTGCATATAAATCTATACATAAACATCTATTTACGTACACATCAAAAGAATCTTTGCATGTGCACATGATACCAGTTGTAGGAGTGTAATGTGTTCATTTTCAACAGATTCCGTGTTCCAGGATTTCTTAGCATTATAGTGTATATGTAACTTCCAAATACTTACTTTTTTTCTCATACCTTGTTTTGTGACAGGATGACGAAGTAGTACTTCAGTGTGTTGCCAGTATTCACAAAGAACAAAGGAAGTTTTGCTTGGCAGCTGAGGGACTTGGGAATCGCCTGTGCTTTTTGGAACCAACATCAGAAGCTAAAGTAAGAAATCAATACTCAACGGGTGTAACTGATCAGTGAATGTTAACCTACTTATTATCCACAAATACATTTAATTAGGGTTTCTTTAATGTGATGCTAGATGCACCTTCTGTATGCGTTTCTTTCTGTGACTGCAACATGAGATTTCTTAGAGATTCTAAATATCCTTTAAGGCATACCTGTTAATAGCAGTCAAAAGCCACTACTCTTTAACTATTTAAAATTATTGCTGTAACTGAAATACTTCATATCAAGATTAAGTCTCCAGACTGTTACTAAGATTTAAGTTCACTAAAAAACTTATCCCTGTTACTGCTGTAGGTTCAAATATCTTGATATACAGGATTGATAACTTTAGAGGCATTGTCACCTGTTAGTTACTGACATTAAGTGTTACTTCTAACTGTGTTGATTAATCAGAAAGTTTAGAGTACAGGGAGCAGAATAATTAAGTGATTGAAAGGTTTTAAAGGTAACAAGAGGCAAAAGGAAAAAACGAAGCTAGAGAGCAGTGAAGAAAAAATAAAAGAAAATAGAGTAGTAAGAGGAGCTTGAGAGGAGAAAGGAGAGAAGAGATGAAACTTTAGACCTGTACTAGAGCAGAATGTTAAGAACAAAGGCAAACAGCGGAGGACCTCCTCCCTCTCTTCTTTGTTCTCTCTGCACCATTTTCTTTTTCTTTGTTTTGTGTCTTTATTTCTTTTCTTGTCTTCCTGATAATTTATTTCTCCCCCTGATTTTTTTTAGTGGGGTCTTTGTATCTTTTCCCTTGAAATATTGCCATGGGGTCCTATTTTTAGTCTAGGTATTATGACCACGTTACATCCACAGTGTTTATGTATGCAGTATGAGAGGTCATTGTTCACCTCTAAGGTGAAAAATTATGCTGCTTCTAAATTTTCATTTCTTTGCATTCCGAGAGTTCAGTCAGATAATTTATCCCCAGTGTACTTTACAAATCACCCATAATCTTTTCACATGCTTAAGTAAAAGCATTTAGTTTTCACATATGTATTTGCAAGTATTGTCTTAAAATCTTCAACAGTGATTGGGAATTTTTTATTAATTGACAGCTCAGCTGCAATGTGGTCTCTTCTATTACTGACCATGACCATCTCAATCTGTAAAACAGCATGTTGCTCATCTTATTAGAAGAAAAAGAGGAATTGTATGCATTACTGTAGGATGCCATAGATCTGCTTTACATTTCATAAGTGTCTTAGTAGCAGATAATACTACAGAAGCTTCTGAAGTTTCTTTAAAATTAAGAGGTTCAGAAAACTTGTATGTAACTGCTCTGAAAGAGCTTACTGAGGAGCTTTCTGAACTGCTGGTCTTAACTGAGAACAGTGAAGAACTTTGGAAAGACTCATATAAATACATCTGTTTGAAAAATAAGAAATCTAGAAGGTTGACCTGGATGATTAGAGAGTATAATTCTCACCAATGACTCTTACCAAAAAGATGTCCAAGAAAACTAAAATGGCACACATCCAGTGGACTAAAAAATAGTTATTGAATAGATGTGTTTCTTATCAAATCCTACAGGGTTCTGTTCTCACTGCTATGCTGTTGAGTATTTTTGTCAATTAAGACATCATTTAAATTAACATGCGATTTTTTCGGATGTGAAAACATTGGGGAACTGGCAATTGATAAAGTCATGCCACACACAGGAAGAGCTGCAGTGCCTTGTGTGACAATAGAAAGTAGAGGTATATTTCCATTCTGCCAGTGTAAAGTCTAATAAATGAGCATGTGAATATGCTTACAAAATGGGAAACTATTCTTGTCCCCTATAAGGATGCTACACAGTCATAAGTTCCCTGAGTGATGATGTGCTCAAGGGAATTAGCGTAGTTTTTAGGGGTACAATCAAAAGAAACTTGGTAGGAGATGGGAAGTTATAATATCACTGCAAATTTTGGGGTTTTCTTACTACCTCTGTGGCACTGCTGCTGGAGTACAGTCACGGCATTCAAATTTATAAAATGGAGATTGCTCCAGGAAGTGCTATGAGAATCATGATTGGAGGAGGACGCAGTCTGTTCAGTTTAAAAAAGGAAAGTATGGACACTACCCATAAGCTTCTAAAATGGGAATGTTGATAAAAGTCCATTTATTTTAGACAGCAGCAGACTGTCCTCCCTGTTAAAACGGAACTGTTTACCTGAGATGGATTCCTTATCCCTGGAAATTATAAAACTAGATTTATTCTGTTTGTTAAGAAGAAATTTTATTAAAGAAGATTCAAGGCATGTTTATCAACAGAAGTCCAGAGCAGAATATCATAGTGATACCTTCTACTACCTTCTCTTCTCGAGTTTACCACTTTACCAAAGCTAAATTCTATTTGCAGTGTATGTGACAGCTTCTTCAATCATTAAATTTTGGCTAAATATTGTCAAATCAAAAGAAGAAATGCTTTTCCATTCCAGCAATTCTGGAAAACATAAAAAGATAGACACGAAAAAACCTCTATGTATCCGTTAATTCCAGAATGAAAAGGTCTAACTTCATGATTAATTTTTAAATCTGAGTTGTGTGTAGTAGAAGTCAGAAGATAGAAGTAGCTAAAAGGAAAGGGAAGCAAGGAAAGAGAAGCTATATTTCTTTAAAAAAAGTTCTTAGAAACTGAAAGAGGAAAAATTGGGGTTTCTGTGGTTGACCATTAGCTATTTTGGTATTTTTTGGTACATGCTGAAGGGAATAACAATTAAGAGATAGTTCTGTTCAAATTTTACTGTAAATCCATAAGCAACTTGTATGTTACTTTCTTACTTAGTGAAAACTACTACAGTGTTGGTTTGCTAATAATCTATACTATGGTGACTGGATTTTAAATGCACTTTTTAAAAGCACTTTTGCATTAATTCAGCGGTATGAAATTATGATCCTCCTGTCTATATGGCTCCTTTTTGAATTATTGGAAGATGTTTCCTTAGATAATGTGTGATATTTAAAATAGGGGGAAAATCTAATTAACTAGACGTTTTTAATACTAAACAATAAATAGCAGAATTGTTGAACTATGTGATCTAATTATAATACTTTATTGCTATTTTCCTTGTTTTTAAAGTGATATATTTAGAAGATGGTATATTTCAAAGCTGATAGCCTAGTGAAACAAGGCTAACTTCTACTGATACCTAAGAAAAATATACCTCAAAAGTAATTGTAGTACATTAGCATCTCTTTTAGAAGCAAAATTGTCAAGTAAACTTAAATGCCTGAAGGGAATTATAACTAATTAAGACAAGATTTCTGTCCTAATGACAGAATGTAATAGTTCACAGGTCTGGTAAAAGTAAACCTAGCAAATCAGTAATCTGTACCAGTTCGTGACAGTGGTTTTTATACTGCAGACAAGGAGCTATGGGCAAGAATTTGGTTAGTAAGCATATTACCTGCAAGAATTTAGTGTTATCATAATGCCTGGAGGAATCCAGAAGACTGAATTGCATTGAGAGTGTAATGTGGGAGCTGGGTTTTCCTGTTAGTTGTTTTATGTGCCTCCATTTCCCCCTGTGCAACCCAGCATAAACTTAGAATAATTATATATAAAATGGTTAAAACTGCCCTACAGCTATTTGCACAGCTATTATTTTTGTAATAAATAATAATTTTGTCATGTTGAAATCATAGGCTGAAAAAAGGAGACATAAAACTGATGAGAAACAAGTTTAAACTTCAGCATAAAACTTATCTCAGTGCTCCCTCCACTGTCACTTTGTACTTGCCTGGCTGTGTTTCTTTGATGTAGAAAACATTTCCTTGAAATCTTTTGATATGAAGCTCTCCTCACCAGAATGTGCTTGTAAGAATGATTCAGCCAGCATTAACTGCGTACGTTGAGTCAATTTATTATTCACCTTGGGGTTGTACGTAGAAGCCTGGTATTAGAAACTTCATTGCAGTTTATTCTTCACAGAATCACAGAATGGCTGAGGTTGGAAGGGACCTCTGGAGGTCTTCTTGCCCAATTGCCTTGCTCACGCAGGGCCACCTAGAACAGGTTGCCCAGGACTATGTCTAGACAGCTTTTGAACATCTCCAAGGATGGAGACTCCACAACCTCTTTGGGCAACCTGTGACAGTGCTCAGGCACCCTCACAGTGAAAAAGTGTTTCCTGATGTTCAGATGGCACCTCCTGTGTTTCAGTGTGTGCCCATTGCCTCTACTCCTCCCACTGGGCACTGCTGAGAAGAGCCTGGCTCCATCCTCTTTGCATCATCACTTTGGGTATTCACACACAGTCATCATCATCTCATCTCTTCCTCATATGAGAGATACTCCAGTCCCTTAATCATCTCAGTGGCCCTTTGCTGGAGTCTCTCCAGCAGCTTCATACCACTTTTGTCCTATGGAGACCAGATCTGGGCACAGTACTTCACGTATGGCCTTACCAGTGGTTATTCTTGCGGCCTTATTTTTTGTCTTGCTGTGTTTTGCTGTCTATTCTAAGAAACTACGAGTGAAAATTAGACCGGTGTGTGTTATTGACTGGCTGAGGATGGGTGTACCGCTCCTTTACTACTCATGATTATGTAAGCACGTACCTTTACAATGTTAATAAATCATACCAAATTTTGAAAATACCATGTTTTTCAGTAAATCACAGTGTACCTTACAGGAGAAAATTTTTCTCTGGTGTCTCCCTTTTAAATGGAAAACTAAGGCAGATGAGTGTATATATGGCCAATCAGAAGTCTGTGAAAACGGCGCCTTGCCATTCTATTCTGTACTTTCTATAAAGTACATCTGTTTGAGAGAAAAATCCTACATACTGATAGATTTTTTTTTTTTAATTAGTTTGTTACAGAGTGTGGCCCCTTGTCGTGCTGTAGGTCTTCATTTTTTCTGTAACTGCTTGTGTTGCTCCTCTGTAGCTACTGTGTAGCTTGTATCTGTTTCTTCATGTCACCTTTCCTATCAGCTTTGACCTACTGATGTACTTTACCTGCTCTCTGCTCTTCCTCCAGAAATCAATTTAGGTGAAAATAAAGTAATTTGACCTGGACTCTGACTCATTTCTGTAAGAAAATAGAGTTATTTTAGGACTCTATTGAACATTTCCAGTTCAGTAGCTAGTTTTATTTATCTTAACACTTAATTCAGAAAAATGAGGTATATTCCGTGCTATGAGTATGTTGATGGAAAACTGGAAACTCCACAAGAAAGACCTATTTGGAAATAATCTCAGAAATAAATATTTTCTTCATATAAAAAGAGCTGCTGTCAGGGTAGAACTGACAATTGTTTCTTCAGATTTACTTTGCAAATTTGTGTAGATTTCCTATATCAAATTTATTTTTTTTATCTTCCTGTATGTATGGACAAGACTGTCCAGAAGTGTGCTGGAAGAACTCCCAAAAACTTTCATTGGCTTTGAAGAATTATTTATTCAAAATTCCTACTTTCTTTTATCATATATCTTATCAGTCTGCTGCACAAATTCACTTACAGTAATGCTTGCTCGGCATAACTTGAATTGTTTCCTTTATTGATGATTCTTGGAAATAATATTGTCTTTCTTCTGTATGTTCTTTCCAACCTCCCATTGCCAGAAGGGAGATAAATACCTATGCCTATGGTTACTTTACAGCAGATTTCTAAAACCTTATCTTAGTGCCTGAATAGATTTTGTTTTTCATTTCATTTCCTGACATGAATATTTCCCCATCTTCTATCCGTAGCTCTCACCTCTCAGTATTCTTGTTTCATTGAAGATCCCATATTGGCACTTCTCTTTTTTGGGGGGGATTCCATTACAATACAACATTGCTCATAGTTGTGTGAAAAAAAGCATAAATTAGCAGATGGTAGAGATTTTATTAAACCCTTTTTAGGTATGTAATTATTAAGAGTGTAAAATGATCTGTCACACAGAGGTTGTTGAATATCAAACTTAAGAAACAGTATCATTTGCAAAAGTACCAGAAAACAAATGAGCATTGACAGACTCAATAGTTAATTTTTTTTTTTTAAACAAAAAGGAAGCAATCTAGGTTAATTAAGGAGGTCAGTTGCTACTTAGGTCATGTACCATCCACGTAAATTACCTTTCACTGGTATTTCTCAGGACAGTTAAATTTCAAAAAGAATTTGTTGCCATCCAACCACAGAAATGGGGTATGTGATGGCATGCATGTGTGAGCTTATTGTGTGACATTGCAAATTTGAAAGAGAGGTTAGCTGCTCTAAGTCATGGGTGAAAAAATCATTAATTTCATAGTTCTCAGTGTCAGTATTCTTAAATAAAGCTGAATGTTCCATAACCTGTGAACAAGAAGTGAAGAATTAATTGCATTAACCTAAGATGTACATTTTATACAAACTGTGACTAGGAGTGCATTGTTTTGTTAATACAGCACTGAAGTAAGGGCTGCAACAATTTTCAAATCCAAATGCAGTCTATGTGGCACAAGACCAGTGGCCAGCGAAACAGGCGGGAGTTCTTTTGTTCAGTTGGTAGGTGTTGGATCATACTGATTATGCCATATTCAGTTTGGAGTTGATTAAGTGACAGATGTAGACTGATGATGTGATGACAAGTATTACAGTTTAAGTTGTTCTGTTGCAGTTAATGAAATTATGAACTATTTACAATTATTTAGTCATGTAAGAAAAATGTAAGAGTTCACTTTACATCAATAATATATGTAAGAATTATATATATATATATATATATATATAAAAAATATATGAAATTTCAGTGTCAAGTCTTTGGCCTAACAGTCTTCTCCAAAATGTGTTTGAAAACACACACACAAAATAATTAGAGTCTATAGTAGAGATCAAAGGGTGGGAATTCCAAGACACTACTTGATTAGTTTGCTATGAAGACTTCACTTCAGCAAGTTTAGAAATCTCTTGTGTCATTTCCCTTTTCACTGCCTTATAACTCAGCATTATCAAGAATTTTATTTCCTCCTCTCACACTAATTTAAAAAAGAAAACGGAGTATATAACACTTTAAAGTTCATTCCTAGCCATGATCTATATCATAAATCACAGAATACTGAATTGCTGAGGTTGGAAAGGACCTGTGGAGATGTCCAAGTCCAACCCCTTTGCTCAGAGTAGGTTCAGCCAGAGCAGATTGCTCAGGACAGTGCCCAGTCATGATTTGAATATCTCCAAGGATGAAGACTCCACAAACTCTCTGGGCAACCTGTCCTAGTGTTTACCATGTTCAGAGTAAAAAAAGGGGTTTTTTTCCTCATGTTTAAATAGAATTTCCTGTATTTCGGTTTGTGTCAGTTTCCTCTTGTCCTTTCCCTGCATACCGCTGCGTAGAGTTTGGCTCTGTCGTCTTTGTACTTTCCCATCACATATTTATGTACGTTGATGATTCCTCTTTTTTTTTTTTTTTCTTGGACACATCAATGACAATAAATTGTGAAAAAAAAAATCTGCTGTTCTCGAATTGAGTGTAAATTTAATGTTTCAAAACCAGCAGACATATTGATACAACAATTGAGAAGATCTCCTAAAATGGTTCATATTATTATATCATGAGATTCTGAACCTTTGCCATGTAGCGACAGCTATAAGTATGTTCAGAGCATCAACCTTATATGTCAAATAAGATCATAGACCTTTTCTTCTGTTTTGTCGATGATGTTAGAGAACAAATACAATGTTCATGGTGTAATGCTAAAAGACAGGAAAGCAATAATCTGCAGAGTAAAACTTTTCACATTTGAACATGAAGGTGTTTCATTTTACTGTGAGGGAATACAGCTCTAGGAAAAGTAAAGTTACTGCACTGACGTGTTATGAAGAATGGATTTATGTTATTCTCACACAGGGAAACAGCATGTATTTAAAAAAAAATGAGTAAACATTAAGTATGGATTTCAAAATTAAAATTAATGTGTGTTCAAACACACTTTTTGTCCTGTTTCACCTGCTCTGCTGATCTGTTCTTACAGTGTTTAATTTATTTTTACAGTATGTTCCTCCGGACCTTTGCATCTGTAATTTTGTCCTTGAACAGTCCCTATCTGTCAGAGCCCTTCAAGAAATGCTGGCCAGCACAGGGGATAATGCTAGTGAAGGTGTAAGTAAATTGACATAAAACAATTTTAAATTTCTAAATATGGATTGTTCTCATTTCTTTCCTTGCTCCAGGATTTTCTAGGAGAGGGGCCATGTGTCAAGGCAGATTCTACGGTTTTCCTGTTTTCCTGGGATATTATTGCTCCACTATATCATATTCATTTCTCTTTAGAATTGAGGAGCAGGTGCAGTTAGCCTTGTGAAATATGTATTGTTCTCATTTTTTCATTTTTCTCTTTTTTTTTGATGAGTCAGCCTTAAAATTGCAAGTGATTCACTTAAAAGCTTTCAGTAAAAAAATAGCATGAGGTGTTTTATTGCTTGTACTCAGTATGCATACATTTGTTACAAACTGACTACATGTAATTTTCTTCTGACCACCTGTCTATATTTACATTTGATTTTGCTGTTAAGGTTTTCCTTGTCGATTAAAAAAAAAGTTGTAATTTTTAAAAGTATTACATACATATACACTGTTACATGATGTTTTTCTGGTTTTCTTCCTCAAGCAGTGGTAAGTTCCTGCAGGATATACTATTTAAAACCATTTCTTATGGACAACTTGTTTTGCATGAGCCCTTGGAATTTTTTTATGTATTGTTTTTGATCAGCCTTTTATAATGATCTAAAAGTTTGCTATGTTCTCTGAACAACCAGCGATAACTATCGTATATTTGTTTCCAATTTTTGCAATAATCTAACACATTTTCTATGTGAGTCCAGAAAATCATTATCCAGGAGTTTGGTTTTTGTTTGTTTTTTTTTTTTTTTCTACTGTGTGTACTGAGAAATTTTATGTAATTGTATGAATCATATTGTAAAAGAGATTATACATAGTATTCATATAATTCTGAGAAGTTTCTCAATAAATTTTACTACATAAAATTACATAAGACTGTCTGCTATCGGTTAACAGGATTAAGTTCCAGCATAACCAGGTCCCAAATACCTATTTGTTAATGTCTTTGTTACTAGCTAGAGAAATAGAAGTAAGATGTTTATTTCATTGCTGTTTTAATAAAAGACCTCCACTGAATTGCTTTTAGATTTTTATTCCTTCTGTTTGGACAAATAACATTTCTTCTTTAATCCTTTGAATTAGTATTCTGTATGTCAAGCTACAGAATGTAGTAGTTTCTCAGCGTGATGTCTTCTAAGTTGGGGTTCTATAGAACACAAGTTGTACATAGCTTATAAACCTGTTGACCTGATTGGTAATTTAACTAATGTATTGTTCATAGAGTGCAAAATCATTTGCCTACACATGAATAACTGTCACTTGAGTTCCTGGAACTGTCTTGGTCCCTTCCACATGAATCCAAGGAAAAGAACTGACCTTAAAGGCCTTTCTAGCAATATGTAACGTACTAGAGACAAACCCTGTTCTAAATTTGTATTGTGGGGAATTATCTTTAATATTTAACGATTGCTTAAACATAGCTGTAACAAGAAGACCATAAAGTAAATGCTCTTTTAAATGGGAAAAAAAAATCTGTCTCTGTGTGTGAGAAGAGTTTCAAGCAATTACATAAGAAGTCAGATATTCTTAAATCAGCACTTTCTAACTTGTTATCAGGATCTGGATGTTAGACCTTTTATTATTATTCAAGACTTAACAGTTGCAAATGTTATGATCTGGACTGGGAGAAAAAAATGAAGTATAGTGTTGCCCACCATAGTATAACTAGTCTTAACATTATTCGTTATATCCATAAATCCGCACAATTTGGAGATCACTTTCCTACAAAAGTGCTTTATACAATTTACGATCAAGGATTTAAAAAAGAAATTAAAAGAAATCCTAGTTTCATTGGAAACCATCACAATAAATCAAGAATTTAATTTCTTTGTCATATTATTTATTTAAGTTTGAATTAGGCTTGTTATTTATAAACAACTAGGAAATAAGGTGGTAGATGCAAAAAGAGGCTGAGAGAAGCAGACTTGAAAACCTATAAAGCTTGTTGTCTGTTGTCCCATAGATAACTTGTTAATATTCTTCCCTTGGAATTTATTTTCTTCTAGTCACCAAAGGGAGCTCAAAAGTTGTGTGTTAAATTCTCTAAAGGAAGAGTGTGGAAAATCCAGTTATGCCTTTCCCTGATCTTGTTATAAATTTCCATATTAAAAATTAATAATTGTGTGTGGTTGAAATTATGGATGCAGTTGCTTTAATGAATCTGGTAAATGCTTAAGATAACATAAATCCTAGTAAACAGATATCCTTAGTATGTGCTTAAACTATCGTGGACAATAGGTACATCTTTCCTTTTTCAGATTTCAGCTTGTGTATGTGTATATATACTAATTTTATTATTGTTTTTTTAATGCCTCTGAGAAGTTTATAAGAAAGGTAAGCAGTATCTTATTTAATTTAAAACATATTTTTAAAAATGCTGTGGTTTTGCTTAATTATAATAAAAATTAAGTCACAATATGAGTCTTTGACAAAGACTCAACAGGAACAACATTTGTTCCCTTGGCAGATATTTGGTTGTTGCTGTAGCTACTTCATTGTTATGATTTTTGCCCAGTATATACGTTTCATAATTTGCTTGAATATTTGCACCTGTTACTTGAACTGTAGTAGTTCTTCACGTTGTTACATAGTTCTGATCGTAGTCCAGGCACTGCAGTGGAATTCTGACCTTCTCTCTCATGTTCTGTAGGCAGCTCAAGGGGGTGGTCACAGAACGCTGCTGTATGGCCACGCTATACTACTTCGACATTCGTTTAGTGAAATGGTAAGTGAAAGAGCACTTGCACGGAATGAGTAAAGTGAAACTCAAACAATCTTTATATCAAAATAAAAGAATACATAAATTTGGAAGAATGTTCTTTCTAAGTTCTCTTCTCCACTGGATGAAAAATTTGAATAGCTTGTAGTGTCTCAGCACAATGGAAGTGGCCTTAATATTTTAAATCGAGATTCGTCAATCCATTTCACTCAGAAATGTATCTGAAGAGCTCGTTTAGGCATGCATTATTTCTTTGTCCTTAAGGTGTTTTGTTTAACGATAATTCCATTAGCAAGTTGCTGTTATCGCAAATTAATTTGTTATGATACCTGTTATTTTTTCCATCATATTTTATAAGATAAGGGGTTCCTTTTATTATCCCATAGTTCCCAGAGACTATGCCCACAAACTTGCTATCTTCAGGCTACCTTGGATAAATTTTGTTTCACTATATTGTACAACTGGAGAGTTTAAACTCTTCTGGATCTTTGCCTTACTAGGGCCCATGAAAGTATACCTAACAGGATGTTGAAGAAATGAAAAGTCAAGAAAACAGCTTCCCTCCTTTTTCCTGTACTAGAAGACTCTATATTAGTCTTTAAACTTTGTTACTTACGTTTATGAACCATACAAATTGTAGTTGCCTTGATATACCAGAATTGCAAGTATGATTACTGCCTTTTGGTATGTTTGCTATGTTTTCCTGAAGCAAGCTTATTTCAGTAATGCTGTAATAAGATGTTTGCCTGTTCCTATCTGATGAACTATGTGAAACTTTGGAAGGCAGGAGCTAAATTGCACAGAGAAATAGGTGCTGGAGTGGAAAAGGATTTTGATGTTTTGAAGTCAGGGAGAGTTGTATACAAAGAACATCATGCTTAAGTGATTTGAAAAATTAAGCACAGGCTGATAATAAGATGGAGTAATGTAAATATTAATTTGGCATGTGTGTTAATGGATACTGTTGGATTTTGTTTTCAATAACTTCACTGTTTTGCAGTATTTGACATGTTTAACATCATCAAGATCCCAGACGGATAAACTTGCATTTGATGTGGGACTACGAGAAAATGCAGCAGGTATGGCAAGTTATTTTTGAAGGAAAGCGTGTCACACAGTTCTGTTTTTAGAAGAGGCGGCATTGAGATTAATGGCACTGTGAGCTTATGAATGTCATGTTTATGTGTTCATGACGGATAAGATGACTGAAAGTAAATGATGACTGTCAGTACTGATGACTTTCAGTAAGTTAACTGACTTCATGTAAGACTGTGAGAATGCCTTGCAATTAAACTGAGTTACCACAACTGCAATAACACTAGTGATAACGGTCAAAATAAAAAAATTCTGTTGAATAAAACAAATTTGATGCAATTGTTTTCTATTTTTATGGTTTGTCACTTGCAATAGAATTAGGGTATGGAAAAGACATGTATCAGTGCATTCCCAATATACATTGTGACCATGCAACAAAAGAAGTATGCAACTTTTAATGCAGGAAAACAGGAAAAATGTAACGAGCACATTGCTAAAAGAACCGAAGAAAAACAATAGCATAAAATGGAGCACAATAATAATGGGACAGAGTGGAAGAGATACAACACAAACAAGAAATGATGAGAAAGCTTTAAAATCTAATTAAGAGATTTCTGGGAGTACTGCCAGTAACAGCGCTGCTGACAGAAATATAGTTAAAAAAAAAAAAAAAGCTTCCATGAAATCACATATAAACTGTGAGATGCCACTGGGAGCTGTGTTAGATGAATTTAAAAGCAACTCAGCCACAGAGTGCCACAAATAGGTTTACATGGTGCTGTACACGTAGTGTTAATGGTTACTGAAAGCAATGAGTACTCATCAGAAAATAACAGGTCACCCTGTAGTACCCAGCCCCATATACCTTGAAGGGACAATCTAAGTATCTGTATACCATCTCATTAATGTGAAGCTTCAAATAAAGAAATGCCAGTTGTATTAATATAAACCTGTGCTTTCTATTGGTTTTTATTATTATTTTGAAAATAAATTAAAAGCAAAATAGACTATTTGATGATGGAGAGGCACTGCCAATGTAGGTGTTAAAATGTTTGTGGACCAGGATCTTTGAAACTTCCTTTTCAGGTGACTCTCATTTATCTACATGACTTTCTGGTTTGAATGAGTGAAGTTTGTCTTTCAGTTGTTTGTAACCGTACAGAAAATGGTTTCAGACAGGTACTAGCAGCCTGTTACTTGATTATATCTGTGGTTGCTGCCTTAGATGGAGACCATTTTCTTTGTGCATATCGATAAAAGGAATGTTCCATCTCTCTGAAAATAGTTTGAGTGAAATCTGTCTTTATAATTTTATAGTTTTTTTCAGAGTTATTGTCCATGTGTCTGCTTGTGCCCATGAGGCTTTGTAACGAATATCTGTAGTTGTCTCATATTGGTATTTGCTTAACTGCACGTATGTGAAAAGACCCTTGCACACATAGGTAATAAATAAAAAGCAACACAGAAAAGGAATGTTTAGTTGTGTTTCTGCACAGAGGATTTTGATAACTACTGCATGATTGTAAACGTCATAAACTGAATACCATATCACTTCCCCTTGCCCTACTCCCCCCCCCCCCGAAACTGTCCTATTGAGTCAATTTCAGCTGCAGGAAGTATTCTTCACCTAGCAGGTACTTGATGAAAAGCCACTGGATATTTGAAGTTACTCTCTTTTAAAGATTTATCACTTTACACTTTTACATTTAGGGATGTAAGTTTTATTTATTGTCTTGTTTATAATTAGATTCATAAGCTTCAAATTTTATTTTAAGGAGGTTTTACATGAAATTTCTTAGTCGATCAAACAGATTTTTGTGCTTTGTCCTATGCTACCAATTTTGCCTTTGTTTAATTTTCTCCCACTTTGTATCGCCCAGTAAGAAAGCGGTATTCAACTAGTTTTCTTCAGGGTCTTACCTAAACCCTGAAGCCTGTGAAATTGTGGAATGAATTAGATAATCTTCCCAGAATCGGTGTGTGTGTGCATGCAAAGTAATCAGGAGTCTTACATTTAATGTGTAGAAAATGTTCTATGGCTGTCACCTGTAGGCTTGTCTGTCCTGTAGTCATATGGTCTGTAGTGCAAATGGAACTGCTCCCAGAACTGACATTTGTAGTGTAGCAATATTGTAAAGTTATGGAGTATTTGCTTCAAAATCCCATGTTCTGAAACATAAATGAAACTTAGAGTGGAAATGATACAGAAGATTGTGAATTAAATATGAACATTAAGTACAAGCAGACACAAAAGGTGATAATTAAGACTGAGGTAGGTGTCAGCAATTTACTGGCAGTGAGAGCCTTGAAGGGAAGGCAGTTCTGAGAAGTGTTTTAAGAAAAAAAACAACAAAAACATAAAAAGAGAAGTATGAACTTCAGCGATGAGAAAGATTGCTTGACAAAAGGTTTCAAGGAAAAAGAAATTCAAATGGATTGAATGGATCGAAGAGGAATGAGGTGGTTTTGTAAGGTGAATGTCTTATGTGACATAATTCTTTATTATGTTATTTCAATGATGTATGAAGATATCGTTAAATTTCTGGGGAGTTGTCTGTTTTGTATAGCTTTGATAAGTATCTCTGTCCTTTAGGTGAGGCATGCTGGTGGACAATACACCCTGCTTCTAAACAGAGGTCAGAAGGAGAAAAAGTTCGAATAGGTGATGATCTTATCCTGGTCAGTGTGTCTTCTGAAAGATACCTGGTAGGTTTGTTTGTTTAGCAAGTAGGCACATGATGGGAAAATACAAAGTGCTGTGAGGAGTTGGGGAAAATGGTTGGGATTCTTATGAATGAATTCATATGAATTTCTAATCTAGGAAATAATGCCTGGTTGTAATGCACTTTTTTTCTCAGGGAAATGTTTCCCTAGAACAAGACTGTTTCCTTGTCTTTATCCCAAGTTGTACTTCATCATTACCCATCTTGGAAAGTGTTTATTTCTGTAACTGTAGAAGATTTCTAAGCTGCAGCTGGAGTCTGCTGATTAGATTTAGAAAAGGGTTCATTTTAAAAGCAAGTGACTACTGATTTTTAACGAATATTTGTATATTTACTTTATTTATGTAGTTTGTTGAGAAATTAATATACTAAATGTTTTTAAGGGCATAAATTTCACTGTTTCCTGTTACTGTTGTCTTATTTCAGCATCTCTCCATGTCAAATGGAAGTATTCAGGTGGATGCCTCCTTTATGCAGACACTATGGAATGTACATCCTACATGCTCAGGAAGCAATATCTCAGAAGGTTTGTCATTTTGTTTATTTAGAAATGTATATATTTTAGATGACTTTGCATTGCTTTTCATAAAGAGTGAAAATGAAAAAAAAAAACCCACCCTAGAACATCAAACCAAAAAGCTTAATGAAAATAAAGAAAATGAGCATAGGAGAGAAGAATAACGGAAGGGAAAATGGGGAAATACAGATACATCAGCTGGATTAACTGAAGGAAACCTAAATAACTGCTGGAAATTTAGAATAGCAAAGCATAAAAAGCTGCATGAGAAATGAAGACTGAGAGCGCAACAGATGAGTTTATTGTCTTCAGTTTCATTTTGGGGACTAGGTGTTGCAGAAAAACTAAACCCAGTAAACTTAGATTTTGTATAGGATTTTCAGTCACCGTGTAACAGAGATAACAGAAGGGAGATAAAGGTATGTGCAAATGGAAAGTAGGTTTCTCATAGGTTCTATTTCAGTCTCAGTTGTGTTTTGCTCAATATGTTTGAGGATGTTTGCTCAATATCCTTTCTGTATTTTACAGCCATGCATCTGTATTGTCTCTCTGTAATTAATCGTCAGTGAAAATGAGCTCTCTAAACACATCCTCTTAATCAGCCTTAAATCCCACACCACAGAGTCAAGATTTCTTTCTAGGTAGTTGATTGCACTTTACAACCATGTTTGAGAAGCATCACCTTATTCTGTATGAGAAATGTCTTATTCTGTAATGAAAGGCTCATCCAGTCAATCTTGCTCCTTATTTCAATGCCATACTCTGTCATTAACGCTGTCATAGCAAACATTGTAATTTACCTCTGCCGTTCTCTGTAGTATCAGCCCTCCACATTCATGAATGTCTTTAAGTCAGGATCATTTTGTATCACTCGGCCCTAAAACCAATTGCTATTGTGATATAATAATACAGAGGATCATAGGAAAAAGTGGAGCTATAAGGGACCTGAAAGAGACGTTGCATTTCCCTGGGATCAGCTATACTAAGTCTTGATAGAAGCAGACTACCCTGGTGCTAAAGACTAACAGTCACTAGGTTTATCTGAACTGTGGTCAGGTCCTTCTAACCCCAAGTGGTTTAAATCAGCATCCCACAGTGTTTCTGTGCACTGGCCCATAAGAAACTTGTTTCGGAGTGTTTGTAGGTTTTCATTTTATGAGTATATGGATTTTCCATGTAATACTTTCTGATTGCTTTCTGTTGCAAGAAGTATGTTATGCTGGAGCCATATATTTATAAACGGCTGTCTGGTCCCCTGCCACGATGGATCATAAGCAGAATAGAGGTTAACTATGGAAAAGTCTCCATGTTCTCAGGGTTCACAGGTAAAACAAAACCAAGCAAATAGAAAAGCCATCCCATAGTAAAATTTGGACAAGAGGAAATGGCCTCAAGTTGTGCCAGGTGAGGTTTAGGATCGATATTAGGAAAAATTTCTTCACAGAAAGGGTTATCAAACATTGGAACAGGCTGCCCAGGGAAGTGGTTCAATCGCCATCCCTGGAGGTATTTAGAAGACAGGTAAACGAGGTGCTTAGGGACATGGTTTAGTGGTGGATTTGGCAGAGCTAGGTTAATATTTGGACTCAGTGATCTTAAAGGTCCCTTCCAACCTAGATGATTCTATGATTCTATAATGAGCTACGCAAAGAGTTCATGGAAGATCAGTGGTATATTTTAGATTTCTGTAACAGCAGGTATTTCGTAGCTGAATTTCCTAAATGCTTAGAGGCACAAGGTGGTTGAGGTTGTAAGGAACCTGGTCCAATCCCCTGCTCAAGCAGGACCACTTAGAACAGGTTGCCCAGGGCTATATCTAAACAGCTTTTGAACATCTCCAAGGATGGAGACTCCAAAAACTCTCTGGGCAACCTGTGACAGTGCTCAGGCACCTTCACAGTGAAAAAGTGTTTCCTGATGTTTAAATGGCACCTCCTGTGTTTCAGTGTGTGCCCATTGCCTCTTCTCCTGTAACTGGACACCACTGAAGAGACCCTGACTCTGTCCTCTGTACACTGATGAGATCCCCCTGGAGCCTTCTCTATTCTAGGTCAAACAGTCCAAGTTCTCTCAGCCTTCCGTCATGTGTGAGGTGCACCAGTCTCTTAATCATCTTAGTGGCCCTTTGCTGTACTTGGAACCCTTGTACTGTTCAAGAACGGACACACAATCCAAAACTGCATAATTAAAAAAAAAAAAAGGATAGGGTGGGATAATCAGAAAAGTAGGTTTTCCATGTGTCAGTTATTTTCCAACTACTTAGGCCTAGGTTTAGCTTTATATACACTTCTCAGAATCGTTTACATGAGGAATGATCATACGTCAAAAGACTTAGCAGCCTAGCTCAAGTTGAATGGACAGACTGGGAAAGTGGGATTTCATGAGTCTAAAGTTGGACTGGACAACATACATTTTGTGATGTTTGAAGTACTTTTGATGGAACATACATATCAGGAAAGTATATTTTTTTCTCATTTTTCTTTGCTTTGACCTTTTTATAAATTGGCAACAGGATAATTGCCAGTTACCATTTTCCTAATTCACAAATTTGTATTGAATCTGCTGCACAATATGAAAGTTTCCTTCTACCCTTCCTCCTTTATGTGTGTTTGTTCTTTTAAAAGGCATTAATTTCACTTACAAGGTCAGAACAGTTTGGACTGAGGGTCTGATGAATCATTCTCCTCCTACACCATTTTTTCTTTTCTTTTTTCTCTGAGGCAAAGTGCCTGCTTTTGACCTGTAGTCTTTGTGTTAAATGGGTTGGAAAGTTAGCTTCCATTAAACTTAATCTTCAGAACTGCTAAGTGTTTTTCTGTCCTCTGTCTCCTGCTGCTGCTGCGCCATTTTGATACACATCATAAATGTCAGAACAAAATGATGAATTCACCAAATTATGTTGTATTGAGAACATTTAAATTGTATTAAGGGGAAGGAAACTGGTATTATATATTTGATTTTTTGCTTTTACCTAAAGCGTTCAATTTTCAAAACGGTAATTGTTGTAGAAGTTTTTATTTTCCTTTTCTGTCCCAGAATCCTAATTTTATTTTTAAATGGTAAGAGATTGCTTTCTTTTTGTCTTCATTTTCAGAAGAAATATTTTCAAGTGAAAAAGATATTAAAAAATAATATGTTGTCATACTAAATTTGTTCTTCTTGTTTAATTTCAGTTATGAGTGAAAATTTGAACAGCAGGTTTCACATAGGTCTTTTGAACTTTGTAAATTTTTTTTGAGGGTGTTACTTTCATATTGTCAATGTTCAAGCTAATGAGAAAATTTGCTTCTTGTACAGGATATCTTCTTGGTGGGCATGTAGTACGTTTTTTCCATGGCCATGATGAGTGTTTGACAATTCCATCTACAGATCAGAATGATTCACAGCACAAGTAAGTGCTGATACGTTTTTTTTGTACATTTCCTTCTCTCAAAAAAGAAATATATCGTTGATTGTCAGCTAAATTTGAGGTTAGGTAAGTTAAACACTCTTTACAGCAATCTCTAATTAGGCAATGACATTGTTACAAGAAGTTGAGACCTCCTAAACAGAAAATCAGTCATGAGTTCTTTTATTGATGAAATGTAAGTGGTTGATTTCCACTGAGATTTCAGCCAGTTACGTTGTCTTTAATGTGTACTACTATAAGCAGAGGTAAGCAAGCATTAGCAGGGAAGATGGTAATTAAAAAAAAAAAAAAATCCTTAAAAACTTCTCTGAAAGTTCAGCCTCTACAATGATTTTTGTATTTGTATTTTTTGCAACTTTTTGCAAGTTCTTGCTCTCTCAAATTTGATTGATACGTTAAGATAATTAAATGACTTTTGTATTAAACTTAAATCTACAGTTGTTACATATTATGTTGATTTATTATTTGAATTTGACTTTGCATTTTGCTGATTACAAAAAGCACAGCAAGCTAATCATTTTGATACACAAACCCCCATCATTAAAAATCATATTCAACAAATAAGATCTCTATACTTGTTGTGGCAAATAAGTTATGCTTTAGGTAATGCGATACTGCAACTAACATTCAGCTATGTCAAGTAAACTTTTCAGCTCTAAATTTTCCATTTTTATATTTCTGTGGAGTAAAAATGTCTCCAAAGCCAAAAGAAAACCCAAACTTCAAAAAACAAAAACTTCACTTCTTGGTGATTTTTTTTTTATTGCTCTTCTCTTCACATGTTTATAGAAAAAAAGATACAAAGTTTGCACTGAGTGTGAAAATGTGCATACCTAGTATAAAAATACTGGCAAAAGTACTAGGATCTAGATGTGTTGTCTGGAACAGATGTCATATTCAGACTAATTTTCTAATAGCCAGTCATAATAAGGTTAGAATAGGTGTCCAACCTTTTCAGTATGTTCAGAAATGCTTTACTTTGCTATTGCTTTTACTTATCTAGAAGCCAGATATAGTTAAAACCAAAAATAAATGTGGAGCCCTGTTGCCTTGTATGTTCTTCTCCTTAATGTATGCTTTGGATGTATTGTTACTGCCTTAAGCTCTGCTTCCATTTTTTTACAACTATGTAAATAAAACAGTAAAATGAAAAAGGTTTATTTAACTGAATGAAATCTATCCATTTATATTCCCAAATTGGGGGAATAACATGGATGCTATATTGAACATCTTGAAATGTGTGATTGTGGTACAACGTGCTAAGATCAATGATTTGGAGTTGTCCTGTCTTTTGTATTTCTGAGCTGCATAATAGACATAAGGCCAAGTTTTTACTGTGTCATAGTTGTAGGAGTCACATTTACATTATACAAAACAAAATGAATACATGAAAAAGACCAAATAAGATTAGGAACAGGAGAAAGAACTGTAGAAAATGGTTGTGTTTATTTCCATTGCTTTGTTTAATCAGTTTTGTGCATTCCATTAGGAGTATTAAATAAAAAGTTAGAGAAGAGTAATAATTTCTCTTTTCATAGAGTAGACATTTAATTTTCTGAAGAGACTGCTCTATAAAATTTTCTGTAGAGACTGCTCTATAAAAATTCACACAGTGACTATTCTCTGCCAAGAATCCTAAGGTTTTTTATAACAGGCCAGGTGAAAATACAGGGGATGGAGTTACTGAACATGGAAAAGGCAGACTTGGTAAAAGCTCAGAATAAGATGGATGTGTGTATGGATGGATGGAATCAAGGAGAAGATGAAGAAAATGTTATGTGGATGCTGTTGTGAAAGAGCAATTCTCTCTTACTTGCAGTTTTGTTGCTGTAGGAGCAGGTCACTAACGCTATTACAGTGTTGCATATAGAAAAAGCTGGAAAAGGGTTAGAGCATGTAAGTAGTATACAAGTTTAAGAAGTATAAAAGGTGAACAGAGACATAGCTATGGTATTCCTAACGTGAAGGAGTGCTTGAATTAGGCCAAGGAGAAATGAAGGAGGTCAAAGAGAATGGAAGTTAATTATTATTTTTGAGCTTAGCTAGGAGGAGGTCATTAGAGTCTGACAAAAGTAACATCAGTAAGGTGAAAGGGACCAAAGAGGATCTGGGATGAAAATGGAAAACAAAAGCTCCAGAGAGTGTGTATATGGGTGTATATATACACACATCTACTGTGTATTCAGCATATTCACAAAATCATAGAGCAGCTCAGGTTGGAAGTTACCTCGAAAGATCACATTCATGGAGTCTGGAAACAAAGATGAATTGATTGGTATTTCTTTTGTTGTCATTTTGATACATAATGTATCAAAAACATTATTACAGAAGACAAAATGTGTGGGAAATTCTAGTACCTTTACTATGAGGAATATATATTCTTATTTTTATGGTGCACTATCATTTCAAAATTTTTGAAATCACATGTGTGTTCTTAAATGCAACTCCTTAATAATGGACAGGTGTAGATCTACAACTCCATCATCTTATAAAGATACTGGATGCAAATGGTTTGTCACACTCATGCATACTTCATGTTAATCTGTAGGTTCTTCCTGGAACGTGTTGGTGTTGCTCAAGAAGCAGAATATCAGATAAATTAAAACCTTAAGTATTCTCAACAGAAGAAAAGTTGTATAAACACTTGCTGAGATAAGAAAAACACAACTTCCATTTCACAAGTTGAGTTCCAGTCCCAGAGTTTCACGAGGACAATGCTAAACAGATTATTTTTTTTCCCATTAACTGTTGAAAAAGGAAAAGAATTTGACAATTTGAAAAGCCAGTTAAAATTCTGCATTTCAAAATACTACTTTAATTTAGAACACACTGTATAACAGCTAGGTTGTGACGTTTTTATGTATGCATGTGCATCATTCAGTCAAGTTTGCCAGAGCAGGAAGGCAGATTTTAAATTCCCTTGCCACACATTTTTTCAGGTAACGGAAGTATAATAGAAGGCCCAGATACTGTACGTGCTATGTATCCTGAGTTTCAGATCAAGACCTTTCCTATTATCCACTGTATTTCCTTTATCCATTACATATGAGAAAGGTTATAGAAATTCTGGTGCTTAAATGACAAGACATGAATGATTACTGAATCGTGTATTCCTGTGAGCAGGAGTAATCCACCATATTTCATATTTGATTATTGAGTAAAATGTTAGTTTCAGCACTAGAACATGTCACTAACCCCCAGCCAGTAATTTGAGAAAACTAGATTATATTAAAGGCTGAATCCCTTCATTTCCTGTTTTTTATTTCTCTGAGTTTCCTAAAGCTAATATATAATTTTATCATTATTATCTGTTTTGTAAGGATTGTAATACAAAATTTTTTGGTTTATCACCACCATTTTTGTCTTTTAATAAGAATGTTAGAAGTTATTCTAGGAATTAATTCTCTGATGTTGTGTTCATGCAGAAAATCATTAATGTATGCAAATGTGTGTACTTATTTTAATATTGTGTTTATATGTATTTAAGAACATTAGTAATTTAGATCAATCTCTTGGGAACTCTGTGAATTACGTATTTTTATGACTGATTAAATAACAGCAAAAGTTTCTCAGCCGCTTTGAAGGCAAAGTATTTTATCAGCTCCTGAGAGAGAATAGCTTAAGGGAAGTAGCCTGACTTACCTGGGACATTCAGATTGTGTGTCGTACTCTGAGTGATAAGTAGGAATCTCCTGTCCATTCAACTCCATCTGTTTAGCTGGGGAGAAGTGAGTCCTATACAGTTTACAGAGGAGTAAGTTATAAATACTGTATAGCATAAGAGGATGATCTTTTGAATCTTTTCTGTAGGAGAGTACTTTATGAAACTGGAGGAGCTGGTGTTCGAGCAAGGTCTTTGTGGAGAGTAGAACCCCTTCGAATAAGGTATGGATATTTTTTTGAAAGTTTTTGTTAGCAACACTTGTTAACAGCAATTCAATTGTTGCAGACCCTTAAGGCAGAACATGAGGAATATATTTGTCCTGCTATATGGTATGGTTAGTATTTTTTTTTTTTTTTTTGTGTCTGTGTCCCATATCAAAAGCAGTGTTGCCTATAACATACATCTGCTTGAGACATTGCTTCTGTCCAAAAGTAAAATGGTTTCCTAGTTTTCCCTTGAAATTTTAGAAGCATGGGTGGAAATCAGAACAGTAATATGCATCATTGGTGTCTTTTTTTTGTTATTTTTAGACTCTATCTCCCTCCTAGGTGATTAGTTATCTGTTACCTTGTTAAAAGTGAAATTTCATGTATATACCAAAAGGGTATACCTTTTCCAACTTTGATGACCTTCTGAACTATATGTTTGTTTTACTCTTAGTGTGTTTGTGATTGCAAATGGAATACTCTCATAACTAAGAGAGATGTAGGGTAGTTCTTTGGAATGTTAAGTCCTCACTTAAGTTTAATTCATTTGTTTAGGCGGTCCACTGAAATACAGTGTTTAACTTACACTTCAGTATTTTTCAGAAACATGTAGGATTTTTTTATGGACGCTGTATGTAACACCCTAATGAAACAGAGACAGGGTATAGAAACAAGAAAATTAAAGCTATAATAATTTCCAAGGTTCCCTTTGCAAGTGTATTAACAGTTTTGCATCTGTTTTAATGCAAATATTGAAATCAATAGTAAAAAGGAATATATGTAGCGCATTCAATCTTCTGAATGTCCTTTAAAGCCACAAATGGTAATATTTGTTTTGCTTACTTTATTTCAAATGTCTAGCTGGAGTGGAAGTAACATCAGATGGGGACAACCTTTCCGTCTTCGACATATTACAACAGGAAAGTACTTGGCTCTGAATGAAGAAGAAGGACTTGCAATGTTAGACAGAGAAAAGTCAGACACCACATCTACTGCCTTTTGTTTTAGAGCATCAAAGGTAAATAACATCAATGCAAATTTGTCTGAAAAGTGGAGCACTCAAATACTATATCTGAGTTGGTTCAAGGACTTTATAAATCATTTGTAATTTCTAAATTGAAGCAATTGACAGGGATTACGCATGTAAATACAAAGGTAAACAGCCTGAGTTGAGAGTAACAGAGGTTTTCTTGAGGGAAAAAAGGGATGATGAATAAATTTTAGAGTAAACTAAACTGTCAACAAGTTAAAAAAATGAGATTGAAAACTAATACAATGAAAGATAGGGTGGTTTAATAGGAATGCTTTAATCATTATAGAATCATTTTAGTTAGACAGAATCTCATTAGAATGTTATTCATTCCAGCTCTATCTTTCATAATTGAATTCAATTGAATTCAGTTCAGTTGGGCAAAATTCTGCCCTTACTATTCTTTGTGCAGTGTGTTGATAGGTGAATTGCAAGGAAAATGTAGTCAGTGATTTCTAAACCATATGTTTTCAAACTGTGCTCTTTATTGAGCTGCTAATTGCATGTCACTAGCTTTTTCATCATTTCCAGCTGAGAAAAACAGTACAAGTGAGAGAGAATGAAGAATGATTATAGAAGTATGCAAAATTAATAACTTATTTTCCAGAAAGTGAAAGGTTTTTACACGGAAGATGATGAGAAGTTTTTACATGCTTTCGTGATATTACTTATAAACAGTTGCCATAGCTGCTATAATAGAGTTTTATTAAGTATGAGAAATTAAATGTTCCATGTAATTCTGAATGCTGCATGGTCCCTGAAGGGCAGTGAAAATGCATCTTTAAAGTTAGATATATACTAGATAAAATCTAGCATTAAGGGTCTTGACAGATGCTAGACTTTTGTTAGTATAATAAAGCAAGTAATTCTTTTTAGCATGTTTAAAATAGTAATGTTTATTTTATTAGCGTGACTGCATATGGTATGCTGAGACTTTTAACCAATGAAAATAATTGAAAAACTATCAGGAAATTTCCTTGGATTGCTAGATGCCCACCAAATAGTTTTTGGTTCTTTCTTCAGTGTAAAGGCTTTGCAGTGTAGATTGTACGTACGATGGTGTGCAGGGGAATTTATTACAGCTGTAATTTTTTCTTGATTTTTGGCAAATCATGGCACCCTGGTAAGGATGGTGAGTATGCCAGGAATGCTGCAGTTACTGGTTTAGCAGTGTGTTCAAATTCCTGTAACTTACTGTCTAATTGGACACTGGCTGTCCTGCAATTTCTTATATACATATAAATGTATACATTTTAAGTATACAGATTATATGTTTATGTATACGTACCCATAAAATAAATCATTTCTTTTACATTGAATAAACATTCCCTATTTTCTTACTTTTTTTGTTGAGGTGTATCTCAAAGGCATATATGTGAAATTTGTTACAATCCCCAAAATGCCTAAGGTGAAGTACAGTAGTAATTAATTATGCAGAAGTCAGTAATGACTGTTTAATGCATTCATCCCTTCTACTGTGTTTTTACCTAATATGGTTGATAATGTACATTTTTATATGAACTATGAGTTCAGCATCTTGTCATCCTAGGATTTATGCTGTCCTATATAGAAGAGAATATTTTTATCTCACAATAGGTTATAAATTTGCTTTTGCCTGTGCTCAGAATAAGAATAGTCGTTTATTGTCTGGGCAGGTGAGAGCTGCATTGGCCCATGGGTAGAGATATTAGTGTTTCCAAAGGTGAGGGGAACAAGCAGTGATAACCCTTCCTGAAGAAAGAAAGGTGAGGTTTCGGAAGGGCATAAACCCCAAAGACTGATCTGGACTATAAGAAGGATAGGACTCAAAGCCAAGTGCTGATTGCATACAGATTGAGGGGGAAAAGAACTGTAGAACTAATAGTTAGATTAATATATGAAGTGTGATTATCTTAATCTGCACATATGTATTTGTAAACCTTTGTTTTCTCGTGTTTGTTTTTTCAATGAAGAAATATTTTCACTTCCCTGGACCTTCATATGGCATGAATTAAGGGAAATTCCAAGATAACTGTCTAATAGCTTCCTATCCAGCTGTGTAAAGATCCTTAAAAACGGCGTGTTGGAATACCTGTCTGTTTAAAGCACTCCTGTCCTTTAGAATCATAGAGTAATTCTGATTGGAAACGGCCTTAGGAAGTCATCTAGTCCAGCCGCCTTCTCCGGGTGGGGTCAACTGAATTCAGACCAGGTTGCTCAGGATATACATTGCTATGGAATATCCGAAAGGAAATAAACCATTTCTCCGTTGAGGTATTCTTTCTAGTTTGGAAGCCAGCAAAAGGGGTTTTGTGGAAAAAAGATGATCTTTGCCAGTAGGCAGAGCTACGTGGAGTATACCAAATCCCCAAGGCTTCCCAGGAGCCTGTAACACATGATTTAAAGTCTTATTTTTCCAACAGTTGTTATAGAGACCCTCTTGTGAAAAAGCACACCTTCATCCTCGGTAGTGTTACATACCACTTCAGCAATCTTGTGTGTTCCTTGCTTTTCAAAACCTGTGATTGTATTCATAATGTATTTACTGTCATTGTTTTGTTTCCTTTTGCTGGGTAACACCGGAAATTGAAACAGATATTTTAAATTGTAAAATTCAAATTAGGATTTTCCTTAATATGTCCTGACATAAATAAGAATAGAAGCGAGCTTTTAAAAAAGTGAAAGAACGTGCTAAACAACATTATGGTGCTGATTGCAATGAAAAAAACATATGCAATACATACATATTTACTGCAAATTACTGCAAACTAAGCTTATGAGTATCAGAAATTGTTGACACCCAACCCCCCAAATTATGCCTTTTTTTTGTTTCATATGGAGCTTACTTTTGACAAAGTTTTAAAATGTCAGCCTTTATATTTTAAGGCAACAGTTCTGTAATGCCTTGTGACCACAGAGACAGCAGTTTCCCTACAGCAGATGGAATCCTGTTTTGAAATGGGATGTTCTCATTCCAGCACAGTACTTGGCTCAGTATGCTCTGCTGAGCAGAACCTTGATTCTGCTTATAAATTCCTTTGAGAAAAAACACAGTGAAGAACAAGAGAATATTTAAAAATATTTGTTTATTTCAAAGTTATTGTAGCCTGGAATTAATATTTGATATTTGATATTTTATTTTCATGATGGTATATACTATTGACAATGAAGAAGTTATTGGTGTAGTTTGAGTAAGTAACATTCTGACACATTCAAAAGTCACAGATGACTCATGCAGAAGGATTTGATATCATTTTAATATTACTGCCAGCATGTAGCTATCTTCGGGGCTCAACATGACATTAGGATGTCGTAATAGTTTAGCAGTAATCATACAGTTTAATTCGTTTTTGGAATAAGGTGATAGGCATTACAGAGTCATTGTCTCTAAAAATTCAAGTATTTATTTGTAAGTTCAGATTTTACAATTGTAATTTCCCAGTAAGCGCTGCATTTCAAGTACAATATTAAATTTTTTTTTCTACTTATTTTATATGGGAGGAGAAAGTAGAAGGTAAAATTAAAACCACCTTTTTTTTGTTCTTGCCTACTGGGGTGTAGAAATGTATACAGCAAAGTGTACAGAGTACAGTAAGTCCACTAGCAAGATAGGTAAGCTCAATGTATCAGTCCTCTGCTCATATATTTATAGACCTTTTATCTTTTTCTCTTGTTAAAATGGGATAGCCTTTGGCACTACTTTTAATGCAATAAAAGTGTGAAATACCAAAAGATACGATTTTAATTAGTTTGTGTAGGTTAGATTTAATGAGTTCAGCAGGTAGGTTGTCTTACCATTCCTAGGTATGTAAACAAGCCCTTAAGATATCAAGAGGTTTTTTCCCAACTGTCTTTTTACAAAAGACTGTTGAAAAATCATTGTAAAGACAGTTGGGTTTATTTGTCCTGTTTACACTGACATTCCTTTCCTTCCTTCCATCACGTAGGAATCTATGATTCTATGAATTCTCTCATTGTCTAAAATCTTGCCCATCTTCTAGTGTATTAAATATCTTGTGAAAATTGTATCTTTGACAGCTTTGCCCGCGAGTTCCTTTGTTCATTCCTTCTTTATTTTTTTATTTTTTGGTCACTGTTATCTTTCTTTTGCTGTCTTCCAGACCCATGATGTGATTTGTTTTCTTTGACTTGATTCATTCATGGCCCAAGGGAGTTAAACGGAGAATAGGTTGTGAAGAGAGGGTTTTGAAGCAGAAAGTGTTCAGATATTTTGCGGCTAAGATATGTACAAATATCTAGATACGAGATATTTTTTTCCCCTTCTCCCCTGATAATCTTTATCTGACTATACTTTTCAGCTGTTAGAAAATACACCCTCTCTTTGCACGCTGCTATCAGATGACTTGGCTGAAATCCTAGAAAAACTGGACAGAACACAAAGAGCAAAACATCACGAAGAGGAATTTATACTGTATTGCTTAAAGTGAGAACAGCCTTCAGGCCCACAAAATCATTCTAAAGCTTTATTTCTGAAATTCAAAAATCATTATTTTTCTTTGTGTAGTGTTGTCCAAAAGGACCGGTATCACTCAATTTTTTTAAAACTTAATTAGCATCACCTGTTGCCACATTATGATTTCTTTCACTGAAATTTTCATTGATGCTTGATTCTTGATGCAGACATAATATTTGTGAAAAATGTTGTAGTCTTCAAGGTGCTAGGTAAAGCCAAATAATTAATTGATGACAGTTAATCAATTTGTGCTAATTTATTGTCTTTTTCATTTAACGGCCTCACTGTAAATGTGTGTTGAAAGAGTTCATCTTTATCTGCAAGTGATAGTGCAGTCTGCATAAATATGATGTGACATCCTCATAGTCTTGATATTGTGGTAGTATCCCCAAGGAGTATCTTGTAATTTCATTCTACTTCGTCTTGGCATTCTAATGCTATCTGTTTCAACTAAAATTATTGTTGAAATGTGACAGCTAAATTCCATATAAATGAAAGTAGATTAGCACAGAACTTCTCTTTACTCCACAGATGTTGAACATTCAGTAAACTGAAATGAAATAAGAAAACCTGTTACACATATAATACTTTAAACTGTGTATCAATGTCTAGCATATTGTGTTTACTTAGCACAAAATGAGCAACTGTCTACATTTAAGGTTAAGTCCATCACCGTTTGAAATCATAGACGAATGATATAATCTAATTAGTCTATTTACTTAGAGTTTTTTGTTTACTCACACACATGCATATGTATCCATAATTTACTATTACAGAACTTACTGTATAATTCTGTTCTTATTCCTGAATTCAGTTTTAAGAGGAAAACTATTTTATTTTAAAGAAAAAGATACTTGCTTTTGTGCTGGAGACTTAAAATCCTCTGGTTGTGAATGAAGAATAATGGGATTAAGAAATAGGTTCGACTTAAAAATTGTACTGGATGTTCCAGCCAGGCAGTGAGCAATGTCTTTAAAAGCGATTTGAAAGAATCCAGTTCCTCTTACAAAGAGGATAAATGGAAAAATAAAATGAATGTAAAAAAATTAAGAAATGCAAAAGGAAAATAAATGTAAAAGCCAAATCATATTTATTTTAAAAATTAATATTTTTTTTCTTTGCTGGTTGTTGCAATACAGGGGCATTATTCCAAATGAAGCTTTTATCTGCATATACTATTTATAAGCAAAAAATTCTTTAGCATAAAAATATTTTAACTAAATTTCAAAATATGTTTCTCTCACTTTTCTTTTTCATATTCAAGCTAAAATTTGAAAATTCTAGTAATACAGAGTTCTACAGATTCTACTAAACTGAAACCTTTATTACACCAGTAACGTCATTAAATTAGGTTAAATATTTAAAGATTTTTTTAAATATATTTTTACGTGGTAATAGATTTTACTTGATTTTTCTTGCTTCAGTGAAAATGATGCTTCAGATTTGAAATTATTTTAAATCAGAACCTGTCTAATTAATTGTACAGAAATTACGTGAAATGAAATTTCGCTGCATCTTAACAACATAAGCAGCATAAATGTTGTTCAATGTTAGAATGTGTTTCAGCGTAAAATTCAATGGTTTATCCTGTTCTAGTACAGACATTAAATGTCAGCTTTTATTTTATCTTCTTAGGAGCTAAAAGAAAAGCAGGATTCTAGTCTTAAACGTGACATTGATGGAATGGGAGTCCCAGAAATAAAGTACGGTGATTCAATCTGTTTTGTCCAACATGTGGCCAGTGCCTTATGGTTGACTTACAAAGCACAAGACGCTAAATCAGCACGTTTAGGTCCCTTGAAAAGAAAGGTAATGTTACTTGTAAAATGAATATTAGTTGCATAACAGTTTTGGTCTGTCCTGTTTTTTTGCCGTTCTACCAATGTGGCAGTTGTGGGTTTGTTTTGTGCTGTCTTATTGAAAATGGTGTGAATGTTTCATTCTAAAAATGAAAAAAATGGTGGGTATTAATATAACCATGTAAATGAAGAAAACCTTTGCCTCTAAGTAAGGTATGTAGCTGTTTTTCTTCGCAGAAGAAATTAATAATTTGGGCTCGATTTTTTTTTCACACTTCAGTAAAATATGGAAGTTCCCGATTTGGATGGTCAAATCACTTTTTTGAAAATACACATTTAACTGTTTAAGGATGTAAACTTGCAAGTCATCTTACTTTCACTGGTGTTTTAGATTTCTTAATTGAGTATATTTTATGAAAAGGCAATTAAATTTATTACTGAAGAAACGGCCCTTGAAACTGCTCAAGTTTCTTAATGGGTATTAACAAAAGTTTTCCTGCCAAAATGTTAGATGTAATTGTGATGTGGCATCAAGAAGGTCTTTCTCTCAGCCTTTTGATTATAGGGTATGAGTGTATTCTTAATTAGGGCATATGACCTATTATCTCTTCAATTTATGTTTGCATTTCATTCAGGATTAAGGGGTTTAGTACTAGCTTTGCATAACTGCATCATTACCAAATGATTCTTTGATTCTGTATTCATAGATTTTTACAACTTGAACCTATCATTAGAACATGAAAAAAGAAAAAAAAAAGTTCATTACTGAACATAAGTTGGAATTCTTTGATTACTTGTATGAATCTACATTCTCAAGAGGATACAAGGATACCCATACACAGCACTGTAATACAAAAAATGAGGTCCTCAGCATACCCTCGGCACAATCTCATTTATTTATGCAGCGCACATGGTCATAAGTGGCCAGTGAGTGTCCAAGTGCCTGACCCCTTCGCTTCTCAGCAACCTGGCTGATCAGAGGAATTCTTCAAATGCCAGTAATTTAGTATTTTCTTGATAAGAGATTTAATCACAGAATGATGGCCTTTTCCCATGTCAGTGTTGGCTATGGGATTTTCTTTCCTCAGAGGATCAGGTTTTAGTTTCTGAAAAGGCAACATGTAGATTCTTCCTCTATATTCAACGAAGAATTTCGCAATAGCTTCCTGTGAAGTTTACATTTCTTTTCGTCAGTTTTCTGCTTAGCAACAAGGGACTAAAGGAACCTCAGTAATTGCCTGTCACTTTTATTCTCCTTTCAAACTGTTTCATTCATGTTCAAAGACTCCGAATCTTTTGTTGCCTTCTCACCTGAAGAATTCTCTCCTGTTAAGTGCCTTCAAACAGAAGAAAACCCAAACCTTTTCGCTTCCTGTAATTGATATTCCTGTGGAGGCAAGGAACAATTTTTCATCCTCTGCAAAATATGGTATTAGACTATAATTTTGTAAATTAGTTTAGATTTATGCGTCCCTTTAAATTTCATGTAAAATTTATTTTTCTACAGTAAAAGAGAAATGATAGCTTTGTATGCATCCTCCACCATCATTTTGTCAGGAGATTTTCACTTTGAGTCACTGTGTAATCCTTCTCAAGCTGACCTGCATTCTTTGTAACATGCCTCAGTAGCCCTAGGAGGATTGAGAAATACCTTATTTTTGCAAGAGGCAAAGGCTATTTTTTTTTCCCATAACCTAGCTGTTATCACTGACAGCTGCTGCAAATCTATAGAGAGGAGAAAAAAAATATGGGATTAGTTCTGTTATAAAATACTCAAAATGCCAAGTAAAAATGTCTGTTGCTTGGCTTTGCTGTAGTTTCATGTATCTAGTTATCATGCTGTCTCTTCAAGACACAAATATGTAAGAAATTCTGGCATAATTTATGAGGCTTCTGTTGCATGATTTCTGCCAGACTTTTGATCTGTTGTATCTCTCTCTCTCTCTGAGATCTTGGTAACCAAGGGTTCAAGACTTTGTCAGGTAGTAATGATGTTTACATCAGCATTCTTCAACAGTATTCTACTATCCAGCATGAGTGATGGACGCCTATCTTTTCAGTTTGAGACCTTTCTTTTGTGCAGGCTGTGAACTCCTGCAGAGCTCCAGAATGGTCGAGCTCAGAGAATGGAGAAACACATGCTACGTGTTTTGGATTCATGTCCTGGAGACCATTGCTCGGGGTGTTGGTCAATACCAATGCCCTGCTGTAGCTCAACAAGCAAGGCAGTGCCAAATGCCCCGTTATAGGAAGAGAAGTGGTTTATCTGAGGAATTGGACTAGGCAGTGCTGGATGCATTTGGCCATGATCTACTTACTGGAGTTCTAAGTCTCACTTTCCGTTCGTTGTGGTGTTTCTGGATGGTTTAGTTGAGGTTTTGGGTTGGGTTTTTTTGGTCAGAGAAGTAGGGAAGATTCTAAAAGACTTCTCTTTTCCCTGATCTACTGCATATTTAGGCAGAAAAGTGCATATCTGCTGCACAGTGGTGAAGGTGCAAGTACTTTGCAATGTGTGACGACTTTAATATGCTGTCAAATGTTTTCATTCCTATACCATTCCTTTAGCTGAAAAATCTGGAGCTACATGCATGGCCTGAGGAACCCTTATCTGATTGTCAAATGTTTACTTATTAGTTTTGTGATGGGAGGAATGGTTCTTTAGTTATTGTTCAGTTAAGAGACCCCAAGACCCCTCTTTATGGAAACAGTGATATTTCAGCTAACGAAGTCACCCACAGTGTGACTTGAACAAAGAGGAAAGATGACCAATATGTAAACTAGTCTCCTTTAAGATAATATTATCAATATACTAATTCAAAAATGTCTTCCTATTCTTCTCCATCACATTTCCATGGATTCTGGGGTCCAGATAAACTCATAAGTTGACGTTTGCCTCTTTTTAAAAGCTCTTCCTCAGCGTGTTGGAAGGAACAGAGCATTTGCGTACTTTGGATTCTGACAAGTGTAGAAAACCATCACTTTCCAATGCTTTGGTACACCTATATGCCAGTATGTACAAAAAGCTGTTGGTCATATGAGGAGAGGCTGAGGGAGCTGGGCATGTTTAGCTTGGAGAAGAGGAGGCTGAGGGGAGACCTCATTGCCCTCTACAACTACCTGAAAGGAGGTTGGAGAGAGGTGGGTGTTGGCCGCTTCTCCCAGGAGAATAATGACAGGACCAGAGGAAATGGTCTGAAGTTGTGGCAGGGGAGGTTTAGATTAGATATTAGGAAGAATTACTTTACTGAAAGAGTGGTCAGGAACTGGAACAGCCTACCCAGGGAGGTGGCTGAGTCTCCATCCCTAGAGGTATTTAAGAAACATGTCGATGTGGCACTTCAGGGCATGCTCTGAAGGGCAGAGATTGTAGGTTGTTGGGGTTTTTTGTTTTGTTTTGTTTTTTGTGTGTGTGTATGGTTGGACTCAATAATCTCAAAGGTCCTTTCCAACCATGAAGATTCTATGATAATCTATGGTAAATAACCTTCCCATTTGTGGCTGTAACCACTTGTATAACATTATTAGTTTCTTTGTTAACTATTCGGTGCCTTCAGGATTTCTCAGCCAATGGAGAAGCAAATTTTTACTATCTCAGAGCTAAAACAATACATTTTTCAGTGGAGAATTCAATAGGTTTCATGTTGGGAAAAAAGCAAGATAACTCACATTTATTCTTACAAAAGTGCTGTAAAGGATCAAGACTTGGTTTTGTGATACTTAAAAATTATGCTGGCTTTTTGTGAAATTGACTATTTATATAAATACCCACCAAAGCATCTCTGTTACTGCTTGAAGTTCATATGATGTTCACATCTGGTTCTGATAACAATCCAACACAACATGTAGGTAATAGTTAGATGAGTCAAAAGCTGCTCATAAATGTTGTTGCTCCTTTAGCTGCATTGTAATTTTAATGATGTTTGTCACTCCAGCTTGATTTTCTTGTCAGTAGTCTTTTCATGCATGAATCCTTTAGTAAACCATGCTTACAATAGGGAAGATCCTTTTTTCCTGACATCCAGAATATAGAAAGAGTGACATTTTTGTTTCAATTGGAAAACATTTCATAAGCATATATGTTTAATGAATTGTGGGAGAATAAAGGTACATTAAAATGTCTTCCCTGAATAACTTTTATGTAAGACTGACAAAACAAGTGTTCAGATAAAGTGATTAACAAGTAGTAGCTCAGTATGTATGTAATTACTGTTTTCAGTGCAATATTGAAATAAGTTACAAAATATTTAAAAGCACAAAGGTTTTTTTAAGTAATTTTTGTGATAATTATGGACTTTCAATAGGTTATATTACACCAAGAAGGCCATATGGACGATGGTCTAACCTTACAAAGATGTCAGCACGAGGAATCCCAGGCTGCTCGAATCATTCGCAATACTACAAGTTTATTCAGCCAGTTTATAAGGTAGTTGTTACCATCTTATGTACAAGCATTTTTTGTTTGTTTTTAAGTATTCTGAAATGATAAGAATTTCTCTACCAGAATCCTTATTTCCTGCTTTCAGGTATTTGTATTTAGACGCTATTAACAGTGTATTTTTCCTGACTTGTTTGTAATTTTGATTAGTGATGCCATGAAACAGATAAAACAGCTTAGTTAAGATTATTTACATGAAATCTAATACCTTGAAGCCAGAAGCAAACTGAATCATAATAATCCAGGTTGAAGAAAACATGCTAAATTATTTTAGTGTAGCTCCATTAATAAGTATTCTACAGTAACTAGAACTTCAAAATATTCATAAAAGGATTCGTATTTTTCTGTTTTTCTTGGTAGACCAAATATTGTAGCTAGCTCTATTCAAATTTGTCAAAATAATTGAAGGGACTATTGATGCATAATACTGTTTAGATCAAAAATACAATGGGTAACCGTAGCAGTCCCAAGTCTATGCAAGTAACAATAGACGGAAGTACAAAATAGATCTCCACATGTCTGGTAGCAGAATACCAATTTATTGCCTTCAAAATCTGGGCTGAAATATTTTACCTGTACCTTTTCAATCACCCATCCTGTTGATCCTCCTATTTCTCTGTCACCTCTCTAATCATATCTGGAAGATTTAAAGATCAGAGGAGAGGCAGTTCTCTCTGGTGAACTGTATGCAGTATAACAGATTATATGCAGTAACAACAATTAGGGCAGAAGGTTAACTATCAGCTGAGTAGGTAAATGGAACAACTTCTTAACTTCTCTCTCTCAGCTAAATTGTTATGCGAGCATTCCTAAATTTCCTGTTTAAACCAAACATGTTTATTTGCAGTGGAATGGATGTATGGGTATTCAAAGTCAGTAATAACATCTCAGCAGAGATACAGTGACTATATCTGATTTTGAGGTATAATTCAAGTTGTGATTGTAAGACTTTAGAATCAATAGAATTACCTTCTGAATAGTATTTATCTTTCAAATCTTTGCTGTACTAGAGGGCAATGCAGTTAGAAATTGTACTTCAGTAAGAATTATCTGAGATTGGGCTGTTCCACTAACTGTATAATAGAACTCAAAAAGTAACATGGAAACAGTGATGGCTGTTTCCGCAGATCAAAACACCAAAGCCCTTGGATACCTGGGCATTGTGAAACATGGAATATATGAGTACCCTAAGCATGGAGTCAATACTACAAAGGATATGAGAACGTCAGGGAATTTAAACAATTTAATAAGCCACCAGACTTGCTCTATCATAATCTTGATTTATTGAGAAAGTTAGATAAAGAGCTGTGCTTGGTAAGTAGTTACCTAATATCCTCACCACACATGTGGCAACATAATACCTTTCTTTTAATGGAAAAGTACAATCTTGGCCAATATCAAAACAAATGCATTGGACATGAATATCATCTACGGCAGTTTAGCTAAACTTGTATGTTGCTAGCTGAAGAGCCTTTGTGTCCTCAGGAGATGTTGAATCTTAATGAATCATTGACAAAATGAGCATGAAAAGGTACTGTATTTATCACATTTCATGCCTAGTTTGGTTTTCTGGATTCAAGCCTGTATTTAAACAATATTATTTATGAAAGAGATTTCCTGAATCAAAATTTGACTTGCCTTCACCATATTAATGCACTCACTTCAGCTTAAATTTTTCCAGTCCTCTCAAAATATATGTTGTGCTTAAAAAGGTTTGTTCTGCTTTATATTATCCGTCTTGTAAATTTGTACAGTTTAGCTTAATTTTGACAGACCTTAGTTACCAATAAGTTTAGTATGGAAACTATGGAAATAGTTGTAAACTGATTGTTCTGATGAGGGCTTTAGTATTCAGATGGTGAAGGGGAAGTATCATGAAACTGTCTTACGTATGTGGTTTATTTGATGTTTTGAATAATAGCTTTAGCTATTTTAGTTTGAAAATATGAGTCATTTTGAAGCATAATTTTATTATGGTGTTTTGTTACTTTTGTTCCCCTTTCCGCTATCTTTAGAGTAAATCGTTCATGATATTTATCTTACGTCACTAAACTTATATGATACCAAAAACTTACTAAATACAAGATAGTAAACTTACATGAGCCAGCAATGTGCCCTTGTGGACAAGAAGGCCAGCAGCTTTCCTAGGGTCCATGAAAAAGAACATGGCCAGCAGGTCAAGAGAGGTCATCCTCCCCCTCTACTCTGCCCTGGTGAGGCCACATCTGCAGTACTGTGTCCAGTTCTGGGCTCCCCGCTTCAAGAAAGACAGGGAACTACTGGAGGGAGTCCAGCAGAGGGCTACAAAGATGATCAAGGGAATGGAGCACCACTCTTATGAGGAAAGGCTGAGTGACCTGGGTCTGTTTAGCCTGGAGAAGAGAAGACTGAGAGGGGATCTTATCAATGCTTATAAATATCTAAAGGGTGGGTGTCAGGAGGATGGGGACAGATGACAGAACAGAGGGCAGTGGGCATAAACTGGAATACACAAAATTCCATCTGAACAAGAGGCAAAACTTCATTACTTTAAGGGTGCCAAAGCACTGGAACAGGCCGCCCAGATTGGTTGTGGCGTCTCCTTCTCTGGAGATAATTTAAAACCAACCTGGGTGTGTTCCTGTCCAACCTGCTCTAGGTGACCCTGCTCTGACAGGGGGGTTGGATGGTCCCTGAAGGTCCCTTCCAATCCTTACCAATCTTTGATTCTGTGATAATAGCTCTTTAACGAGCAGCAAGACAAAGATCTTCAGTCAAAGTTCCACGTTTCCTTCACTACAGCTCTTCCATGTGACGTGCCTTTGTCTAAAGATTTTTAGGGTAAAATACAATACTCTGTCAATGCATATTCGTTTATAATTGCTGAGATCAACATATAAGAATACACAGTGAAATCAGTAGGAATGTATGTGGTACTGAAGAAACTATTTTTTCATAGTGCTTGGCAGAAGTTTTAATTATGATGATCAAATGATCATCCTTGTATTACTGCCTAATAGATGAAAAAATAAAGAAAAAATTAGTTTGTCATTATTAATTTCCTTTCGCAGAACGCACCCATGAGCCTACATTTAAAACACTACTTCTTCAGTATCAAAGGGACTACACTACTCATTTGTATTTCTTGTGCTGAGGGTATAAAACCAGAGCCACCTCTGCCAGGAATCATCTCCTCGTAGATTATACTATTTATAATAGTAAGTCAGACCCTGAAAAATTGGGTTGTCACCCAAGACTGAGCAAATGCTTGAACAGGAAAGAGACGTTATTTTGCTGACAACTGAGATTCCTTGAAATGCTTTATATTTTTAAATCCCACCCTTCTTTATTTCCTACATAGAGTTGATAGAGAAGACCTAATTAATGATTAGGATTACCTGTTATTTTTGTGTTCCTTGTCGAGAAGACTAGGGGTGTACAGCCCCCCCCATCTACTATTTTAGTCCATCTGCACATTGTGCCTATATCATCAGTAGCATTTAACGTATCTAAACAAAATCAATTACTGTAAGAAAGGACTTCGGTACATCTTTCATCTCTGTTTAATCTTTTTTCTGGTTTATATTGTTTCTTCTGCTTATTTTTTTCAGTTTCTTTAATCGCTCTCTCTCTTTACATCAGTGCAGAAAGGGAAACGTGATTCCACTTCAGGAGGCTCTGAGCACTGGACACCCAAATAATAGATATTTGAATGATTTGCAATTCAGATCAGCTGTTGCTCACGTACATATGTCATATACATAACAAGAATTGATTTAGATACCAACAGACAGGCTGCTACATAATACTTTAAATTACAGTGCAGAAATGAATAATGCTGCCAGTCTTTCTCATTGTTGTTTTCCATAGTGGAAACAACAGAACACTATCACCCACTGCCCTGCCTGTTGAGGAGATGGCTCAGACTCTGCAAGATCTGATTACTTACTTCCAGCTTCCCGAAGAAAACCTGGAACATGAAGATAAGCAAAGCAAGCTTCGGTCACTCAAAAACAGACAAGATCTATTTAAAGAAGAGGTACAGAGAGTGGAATTGTTACATTATTTTTATTTTAATTGTATCGTGTCACAAACATAGAGAAGAACCTAAACATTATCATGCATGCATATGATTTATAACGTAAAGTTCCGTAGCTTTTATGTATATAAAAAATAGACTGTAATGCCATATGATAATTTGCTGTGAAAAATTTTTTGCTTCCACGCTTGTCATGAGCTGCAAGCTCTCATAAAATTTGGTCTTAATCCTTCTGAGAATCTTTAAATAGCTGTCATTTTTAAAAGAAACAATTGTGACAAGAAATTTCTTTTCTCTCAGTGAAGTTACGCATTCTGGATACGCCAAATGAATAATAAAACTGTCAATAATAGTAATTAATATGCGTTAATTCTAATGTCTTTCTGTCAGGAAAACAGAAAGGAACTGTTTAGAAACTGGGAGAATGCTAATTTTAGAGAAGGATATGTATGACATAATTGCTGAATTACTCCTCCCTGAAAGTGAAATTATTACACTTCTGTATAAATAGGAAATATATTTTAAAATGTTTTTAGACATGTTTGGATTGCTTGCAGGTTTTCAATACCATTTTAATCTCCAGTCAAACTGAAGTTAAAAATCTATTCTAGTATTTGAACTTGTTTGTTTTACAGATTTTTTTATTGGATAGTAAAATGTCCACCTTATTTAATCAACAAAAATTCCTTTTATATAAATTTAAAGCATTTGGGTTTTTTCCTATGTAAGGAAGATTTTATGTAAAAAAGAGTCTGCTCACAAAAATTATAAAAGCTTTTATTGTCAGTTTTGTTTATTCCTGACTTTTTATAATACTTAGCTGAACAAGGAATAGTATAGAATCATTCTTTAAAATGGAAAATCAAATTCAAATCTTGTAAGCACATTAGTTTGGGTTTTTTTAATCTAAGATGATGCAACTTTTAAATGTGTACAGGAAAAAAATCTTTTAAAAGGACAACAAATGCTTTTTCATGTACAGCTCACTTTCCTTTGTGTCATATGCATTTAGGGAATGCTGGCACTAGTTTTGAATTGCATTGATCGCTTAAATGACTACAACAGCGCAGCTCATTTTGCAGGAGTTGCAAGAGAAGAACATGGTACAGCATGGAAAGAAATTTTGAATCTCCTTTACAAATTGTTAGGTAAGTTCTTCAATAATCTACTAATGTAAAGAACAAGGTTACGTATTCTTTGTATTCTGCTTGCTGCTTCACCAGCAAAGAATACTTAGTGTGTTATTCATTTGGTCATGTAAATTACAGAATTTGTTCCACATACTGATATTTATTACAGAGAACATAATTGAGCAGAAAAGTAAATCTCAACTAGGCAAAAGATTGGTGCAGCATGCCAATTGCGTATCTTTTTTTTTTTTTTTAATTTAAATGTATCTGTTGTATGGAAATAGGTGTGAATTATTATTTTAAAAATTAGAAAAACTGGAAACCAGTCTTTATATATGAAGCTAAGAGAAGCCTTAAAGTAATAGAACTTGTAGTTCTACTGAATCCATGTTTGTCAGTTGAGGCTTAGATTTAGATGATAATAAAAATAATTACATAAAACAAAAATTAAAATATTTTTTCAATTCTAATGCCATGTTTTCTAGAGCGAACAGCTTCTGTGTTGTAGGGCCGAAATTATAGTGTAGGAGAATTATGTATATGTGTATTTTCTTTAAATCACTAATTTGATATTTGAGTCGCATGATTCCTTGTATGTGAGAATCTTGTCTTCTAATGGAGTTTAAATTCATTCTAATTTCCTTACAAAGAAAGTTAGTCCTGAGCCATAGTAAAATACACAATTCTAGAGCTAGGACTAGAATAAAACAAACCAGGGGGAGTGCTTCGAAGCACGAGGTTAGTCGCATGGCACAGGCATGCAGATGCTTCTGGTGAAATTTTCCCATTGCTTCAGAAAGCAATGAGATACCATTGCCTGCATTTTACTACAGTCTTACGAGTTTAAAAAGTAAGGTGAAAAAAACCTCTTTAGTGCTTTGTAGGCCTTTTCAGGTTTTGTCTTGATTTTCTTCTGCAGGTACATCTTGAACACACTTGTTCTGATGTAATAAATATTTAAGTTAATGCTTCATAATAGAAATCCTTGACAATTGTATACAAAAGATTTTTTTTTATGTTTGTCTATGATCAGTAACAACTTCTGGAAGAAAAAAAAATCAATATTGCTTGAAATACTGGAATGCTGATGAACTTTCAAAGTGCAGTCAAATAATATTGTGTTCTGCACTGCTGAAGACTAAAATCTATCCATTCTATAACATGTTTTAATCAGAAAGTAGAGCTAAAGGGTAGTACGCTCAGCCTTCACTTGAGCTTAAACTTCTGCATATGATCTTCCCACTCATTGCTAAGAAGATATAGAAAAAGAAGCATTTCAGCCTCTTCATGATGACAGTGCTTGACTTTTGCACCAAACAAGGGTGGTGGATAATTTCTGTTAAAAATTAATAATAAAATAAAACATAAATGTATTTTTTGATGAAATTCATGTTTATCCAGTAGACCCTTGTCAACTTCAAAAACTACATGCTCTTTAGAAGTTATGTCAGTTGCTGATAGTCTAATTAGTGAAACTCTTAATTCTTTATTACTGTAACATATGTGTATTTAGGGTTTGTCGGTGTATTATTTTGTGAAGTTGTTATAAGAATTGTGTTAAAATATATATGATTAACATTGGTGATTTAATAAGGAAATCTCTTGTTATAAAATTATGCCTTGTGGGTTTTTTCCAGCTGCTCTCATTCGTGGCAACAGAAACAATTGTACTCAGTTTTCCAGTAACCTCGATTGGCTAATAAGTAAACTGGACAGATTAGAATCTTCCTCAGGTGAGACTCACTTTTATCAGAGTAAATTAACTATCAATACACCATACACAGCTGTCTTACATTGTAAATGTCAGAGCAGTTTTCTGTGAAAATGACATGCCTTAGAAAACAAATACACTGCATTTTTTTTTTTTAATTGAGCAAAGTATTACATTCAAGCAGACGTTTTTGTGGCATTTTTTGGTTCCATACATTTGTGCAATACCACATCCAATCAGTGTTGAATGTGACTTTGGTGAATTAATGAACTAGTTCAGACAGTAGCAAGACTATTGTCCCCTTGCTATTGAATAATGCCAGAGTTGTTTGTGGGCACAAGTACAAGTAACGTATATATAGAGACAAGGTTTTTTTACACTATGAGCTGTTCAACAAAATACCAAAATACTGTACAGTGCTCCCTACTATAAAACCTTTATCTCTCTCATTGAAAAGAAGCTAAACTTGCATTTTTCTCAAGTGGTTTTAAAACTGTAGCAAAACCCCCAGAAATTAACAGCTTCATAATGAACTTTTGTCTAATGCAGTTCATATCATAGTCATATCAATACTCTTCAAAAAGTTTTCATTCTCTTTTTAGGCTGGAGAAAATACAGCATTTCTTAAGATGCTCTGTTATTTACTAAGCTTTTAGATTATGTTCAGTTGCACAAATGATTTAATGACATTGTTCCTGTGGCCTTCATACAGGTATTTTGGAAGTGTTGCACTGCATCTTGATTGAAAGCCCAGAAGCTTTAAATATAATAGCTGAGGAGCACATCAAATCCATTATTTCATTGTTGGATAAACACGGGCGCAATTACAAGGTATGTTTGGAAAAACTAAGGATGTATTGATAATCTCACAAAGGTTTGTGGAAAAAACCCAGATAAATGTCTATATGGAAATACGTGATTCTAGTACCTTTAAAGGAATAACCTCAAAATACATCTGTAAAATTGCTTTGTTGAGATTAAAAAAATGTATAATGTATAATTACTTTGCAGTTTCAAATACAGCAAATATTTATGACAAGCAAATAGTTACAAAATATTGATAACCAGTCAGAATTTTGGATTTGTTGAGAAAATGGAGCATTCTGGTGGTTGTAAGCACGCGGACAGAGTAGCTTGTTTTGTGATGCGGGGCTCTGCAGAAACAGTGAAGTACCATTGTTGTATCTGCAGAAAGGCAGAACTAAATCCTGTAAAGTCATTCCTAACTTAAGCAATAGTAATAGTAACAGTAACAGAAAAGAACAAAATAAAATGAGAAATTGGAAAAATAATCCAAATATCTGAAAACACAGGTGTTCAGAAGAAAGAAAAAACCCTGGGTTACACCAGAAGAAATAATGGTGGAAATTAATTTAGACATCAATGTGCAATTTATTATGACAGAAGAAAGTGAACACAGTTTCTGGCTGCGATCAGGATGACATCTCAACACAGAGGAGGATATAGTTTTATGTGTGATTTTCTGATGTGAGTTTCCTTCCTCAATTAAAATTTTATTTGAAAGACTGATAACCTAGAGGAAGAACAAAGTTGTAGTGAGCTGAAATTACTGATTTACAGGAGAAGGTAATACGGAGAACCTAACCAACTACAGATATGGAAAAGAAGTATTTTTGAGCATGGTTAGGGAGTATGAACTGATATAAGCAGGCATAAAAAACCCAGTTGAAATTACAGCGGTAAATTTAGCTTACTGTTTTTAGCTGTTATCAAGATTATTGTGCTGTGCCAGTCACCAGCAACGAGAACCTTTCAGCTGGGGCATTTTAACGTAGACCTCATAGTAGGAACTTAAAGCAGCAGAGGAAAATGTTGTGTACAGAAGAATTAGACTGGGTAACGAATTTGTGTATTTCCATTTGTAATGTCTTTGACACTAAACATCACTAAGTAATGAAGTAGTGTGAAATAATGAATTTATTTGTTACTCTGGAAAAAGTATCTCTTATTCTCCTGCTAGATTAGAAATTCTGTTGTGATTTAGGAAATAAGAAACAGTAATATTATTAACCAAGATAGTCTTGGAAATTATTGATTTGTAGGATTTTTTAAATGAAAAGCCTTGTGTCAGAAATATGGTCAGCGAGTGCATAGAGGTTATTTAAAGAGTTTATATATAAATTCTGTCTTACTGATAGTCATTAATCTTGTTAGACACTTTACAGCTGAGTACTGGTCAGAGCTTCTGTGCTTATTTAGGTTACTACCCCTGTCCTTCTGCTAGAGGTTTCTGCCCAATAACAGAGGTGGTAGAAAGGAAAATGCATGGGCTAGGACATGGCAAAGTTCAAAATATATTAGCTTAAACTGCTGTTGAGGGTGGTTTTGTGCTAATCCACTGGGCAGAGAACGGGAGTACTTTAAATAAGTGTTCTGTTATGCTGCTCCTTGTGTTGTACAACAGTTTCCAAAATGATAAGAGTGTGAAGATGGTTCTTTGTCTTGGAGGTGGTCTGTAAGAGTTTAGACCATTTGGGCTTTTTGCTGAATTATTGCTTGTCAGGGCTCAAGTGCCTCTTTAAGCTTCTTTTTTTGCAAAAGTGTTCAGCTTTGTCCCTCCGCATTAAATGCTATGTTACTGTGTTCTCTCTTGCAAACCCTTTTGGTCCAGTAACCTGTGGGGTAATTACGTCAATCTCTTTCAATTTCCAGACTGTGACCAAAAAAAAAAGATAGCTGAAATTTTAGAATCAGATCTTTCTGAAATTCTGTTTTGCTTTTTAGTGAATTCTGTAGAATGTTTTTCATTTTAATAATAAATGGATTACTTCTCATATTGAAAACATGCTTTCGGAACAGATTCATAAGCAGTCTGAAAATTTGCAGTTGACAATTGTCTACTAATTTTGCTCAGAAAGTTTTTTGTGCTGTAGTAAATTTCTCCAATAATTTCATTTTACATTTCAAATTTTTATATGAGACTTAATTTTAAAAATTGTAAACAGCTGACACACAGCTGTTCCAGCTTTGCTTTTCTAATCAAAATGAGACTAAGGAATCTCAATGGAAGGTTTTTGAGGCATTTTGCAAACCCTGCGTTCTGAATTTGTGTTCCATGAATGTTTGCTATCCTCTTTCAGTAGTACAGACTACACTCAATCCATATATGTGAAAATTATTTAGGAAAAAATAATGATAATGTATGTTATATTCCTTCTTTTAGGTCTATTCTGAATGTAAATTAAGCTAACAACTGAATAATAGTATATGCGGTTGCCTTTACTGAACTTTCTTCTGATTTTTTTTTTTAAGGTTCTCGATGTGCTTTGTTCTCTCTGTGTCTGTAATGGAGTTGCAGTTCGTGCCAATCAAAATTTGATTTGTGACAATCTACTGCCTAGAAGAGACTTACTCTTGCAAACACGTTTGATTAATGATGTGACAAGGTATAGTGTCATGTTTTATTGTTATATTAAAAAAAAATGGAACTTACAGGTCTTCAATAATTAGTTGAAGAAAATACTGTAACCTAAAGAGAAGTTCCACAACTTTCAATATTGAAACACACACATTAGGACATGTTTATGTATTAGCTTCTGAAAAAAACATTGTTACTAACAATGCAGCAATTGTAATGGGAACTGCTCAAATAGAAATTGCTAATCAATAGTAAATCTGTTTTGAAATGGAAAGATGAAAGTTGTTTCTCATCCAAAACAGAGCATGACTTTACCTAATAATTATTACAGAGTATGTAAACCTATACTGTAAAGTACTTGGGTATTTTAAGAGGGATTTGATTTCCTGGCAAACTCACTCCTTTTTTTTTGATTTTTAGAAAATGATCTTCTTATTGCTTTTTTGAGTATAAGTTTTTTCAAAGCATGGAACCTATACCTTAGAAGGTGATTCTACAGCAGCTTTATAAAGTCATAAAATGAATCACTGTTTGAATATTATAAGCAAAATGTGGATATCTACACTCTTATCATATTTGCAAAGTGAATGTGACTATTATGCAGCAATATATTTCATGCATTGCATTTATTTTTACACTAACTTGCTTACATTTTCTTTCTTAGCATAAGGCCAAACATATTTTTGGGTGTTGCTGAGGGCTCTGCACAGTACAAGAAGTGGTACTTTGAGTTAATAATTGACCAGGTTGATCCATTCTTGACGGCAGAACCTACCCATTTACGAGTTGGATGGGCCTCTACTTCAGGTTATGCCCCCTATCCTGGAGGTGGAGAAGGATGGGGAGGCAATGGTGTTGGTGATGACTTGTACTCTTATGGTTTTGATGGCCTTCATCTGTGGTCTGGTAGGTACATTTTTCACTTCCACTTATTCTTACACTTAGGAGTTACCTACCTTTACCTACAGTACCTGTGTGTATATAGCATGCTATTTTATAGTGAGCTAACATTCAGAACTCCAGGATGCCGTGAAATTATTTAGAACTTCCGATCAGACTTCTTGTGTGAGATTTTAGGCAATAATGAATTATACCAATTAGGCTTTTTAGCAGATAGCTTCTATTTTCATGATTTTTGATCAAAAATGGCATTTTCCAGATTTAGATCAGTACTGAATCAAGTCTACCTGTTCAAAATCAATGGATGTATTGATCTCAGACAAATTCATTGTATATGGATCTGCATTTGCATTATTCTTTCACTTTGTATCTACAGTTGAAGGAAAATGACATTATTATCCTCACACCTATTGATAGATTTAATAAATTGAATTTAAATTTTGATAAATAGTTTCATAAAAGACAATTTTGGCAATTTGAAATAAGAATTGCTACACTATTACCAACTTCAGTTGGATTTAGACCATGAATTTCTGTGGTTTATTGTCAAACTGAAATCCTGTAGTTGCTAAATTTGGGGGAAAAAAATAGACCTTATTTCAGTCCTTATGTTTACAGCCTTTATTTATGAAGTAGCACATTATGTTTCCTTCTAAATCTCTCTTGCATACACTAAATGAGGGTTATTTTTTTAGCTTGTTCAGTTTGTGATGTGTGCTTTTTTTACTTTACAATATTCAAGGCATGTAGGCAAAATCATTAACTTCCCCATATTTCTTGGTGCCTTGAAACGCCATATACAGCTAAGTACTCTTTAATTGCTCAGAAAAAAATAGCGTGGGGCCATGCAATTAAAAGGTGTGTTTTAAATACTGTGTACATAAATACGCTGAGTTTGATTTTTATAGCCTTAATTCTAACGTTCCCTAATTTGGTTGTGTTTGCCTTTTCAATTATATTAGCATTGTTTAGCGTAGGATTTTGTGTATAAAATATATGTGTGTGTGCGCGCACTTAATTCAATATTTTTTTTCAGGACTGTATTGGGCCTGGCTGAGATGGAGTTAATTTTCTCCATAGCAGCCCTCATAGTGCTGTGCTTTGTATTGGTAGCTAGAAAGGTGTGATAACACACCAGTGTTTTGGCTACTGCTGAGCAGTGCTTGCACAGCACCAAGGCTGTCTCTCCAATGTTCCCCCCTCACCAGTAGGCTGGGAGCTGGTCAAGATCATGGGAAGGGACATAGCCAGGATAGCTGACCAAACTGACCAAAGGGATATTCCATACCATATGACATCTGCTCAGCAATAAAAGCTAAGAGAAAGGAGGAGGAGTTGGGACATTATTACGATATTTGTCTTCCGGAGCAACTGCCATGTGTACTGAAGCTCAGCATCCTGGGAAGTGGATGGGCAATTGCCTGCTGATGAGAAGTAGAGAACAAATCTTTCGTGTTCCTTTGCTTCCACATGTGGCCTTTGCTTTTGCTTTATGAAACTGCCTTTATCTTGACCCACAAGGTTTTTTTGCGTCTTATTTCCTCCCCCACCCCTCCTTCTGCTGAGTGGGGGAGTGATAGAGCAGCTTGGTGAGCGTTCAGCCAAGGTCAACCATCACAAGCACTACTGAGCAATTCCCAAATGACAGAACTAATGATTTTGGGGAGTAGGCTGGGAGACATCTGTAACATACTCCATTAGAAATGGCTGAATAGATCATTAATACAAAATTAAACACTAATTGAACCTCAGAAATACAGTGCTGGAAAGCCTCTTAAGTCTCATGTCCTGCAGTAAGGGAAAATTCAAAGTACTTAAACTGTCCTGAACAGTTGACTTGACTTGTTCTTAAGAAGTTCCAAAAACAGTAATTTGGAATAGTGCTAAACTGCTTAATTAGACTTGCTTTACAGTTAAAATACGTTTCCAAGGGAATTGTTTTGAAAGGAATTTTCAAGAGATATTCCTTGGCTAAAAATATACTCAGATACTGAAGTGCAATTGAAAAACTACAGTGTGTGTAGTTAGATTACTTCAGATATATTATCTCTGGTGAATTGTTACTGTCCTGTGCCTGGTTGTAAGGTTCCACCTTCCCAGGTAGGGAAAATGAAGCTCCCTCTGTTGAGTGTATGACTGTAGTTGATAAAGAAAACGTGGTCCACTAAATTCTTGATCTATTTTTTGATAACTCAGTATACCATTCTGCCTCTTTATACTGTAAACTTATATATTAGTCATAATCATATCTCCAGTAGAATTTTAAAGTCATAGAATGGTTTGGGTTGGAAGGGACCTTTAAAGATCATATCGTTCAACCCCCCTGCCATGGGCAGGTACATATTTCACTAGACCAGGCTGCTCAAAGCCCTGTCCAACCTGACATTGAACACTTTCAATGACAGGGCATCCGCAATTTCTCTGCGGAACATGTTCCAGTGACTCACCACTGAATACTCATAGATATGTGAATCTGGTATTTCACAATAAAAAAAAAAAAAAAAAGGATATGTCCATGTTAGCTTTATAAAGAGGGCATCATTTACTGTGCCTTAGTACACTTGGATCAGGTTACAGCGTGAACAGGCATGATTTCAACTGAGCACGTTCTGTCTTGTGAACAATGTCAGAGGTCTCAAGTGATTTGCTCAGTTCCTGGACTTTTCTGCCACATATCAATTTGAAGAATGTTGACTCATGTCTGTCTCTAAAAGCAGAACTGTTCATAAAACAGATGAAGGCAGGATCATGTCTTTGTGACTACAGACAAAAAAGATATGGTTTTGAGGAAATAATGTCATTGTTAAACCTATATGAGTCTGCCTAAAACTTCTGATTACTTAATACCTTCATCCCAGGTCGAGTACCCAGAGCTGTAGCATCTGTCAATCAGCATTTATTAGCATCTGATGATGTGGTTAGCTGCTGCTTGGATTTAGGTGTACCCAGCATTTCATTCCGCATTAATGGACAGCCTGTACAAGGAATGTTTGAGAACTTCAGTACAGAAGGGTTTTTCTTTCCTGTTGTAAGCTTATCAGCAGGTGTAAAGTAAGTACAACTTTTAATGTTAACTGTTGTTTTCTTCACTGTCTTGTCACACAAAATACTGTCCAAATTCATGCGTGATTTGTTCCATTTTGTTGTTTCAGTTCTGCCCAACCGGCAGCTGGGAGGGAGGGAGGCATGAAAGTACTGATTTGTTTAGTGATGATTTCTCTTAAGGGCAAAATGTGAGCCTGTTTGCCATTTGACCAAGTCACAGTTTCTGAAAATTATTATTTTATGGATATTTGGTGACCTGGGGGAAATTAATTTTGTCTCATACCAATTATCAGTGAAAAAAAAAAGCACATTAGAAACACAGCACCGCATTTGGCACTAATTAATATTCTCACTGGCTTTCTCAGCAGGTAGTAAAAAACCTAAATCATCATGAAAACTGATACTATATTCACAGTAGGAAACACAAAGAATTGATGAGAAGTTTTGGAATCTCATTACTAATGTTGCCCATTTCTTACCTGTTTTGTAGCTAAAATACAGAGATTTGAATTTACTGTTTTCAAGCTTCTATTGTTACCTTACCTTTAATTAATTCAGAAAATCTTCTGCAAATGTCACTACTTAAGTGGCAAAAATACTTGTGTTAACGTTAGACACATTAATATTAATGTTAACATTAAAAATCTGACAAAACAACAAAAGACTAGCTCTAGCACTGTTGTAACTTGGCCAATTTCTATTCAGTTCATCTTAGAGCATCTTTATTGCTGGTATGGGCAGGCAACAATTTTAGGAAGGGAAGACATGAAGATAATTAAGGAGAATTCTTCAGTAAGAAAAGTTCCTGTCTTTTGTAGGCTGAGCATGATTTCTGCATAAAGTATGGATAAGTTATGAAAATTTTTCACTATGAAAAAAGGCTAACAGTCCAGATGTCAATATCTGTCAGAAACTGACAGACTTGGAAGAAATAATCAGGAGCAGAGTAAGAGATTGTGGTGAAGGTGAGAAAAAGATGCAGAGGGCTGGCTTTTATTTAAAGGATAGTTTTTCTTACACACGGTAGGTTTTGAGAAATGAAGGTTTGGTATGGCCAGAATAGACATTGTGTAGCTTTCATAAGTGAAAGAAAGCTCAGGTTATAAATGGTTCATACATTTAGCAATTAAGAAAGAAAAAAATATTTTTTTCCTCTGAGGTGAAGTAAATCAGATAACTAGTTGTCTGTGGGCTTTTCCTTCTATGATCAATACATAGGTACTTTGAGCATCTCATGCTCAAAAGAACCTCCCAGGTGAGAATACCAACATAAACCAAACATAATAAAGGAGGCCTGGGAAGGGCCTAAAAATAAATTTTCATTTATTCTCTGGGAGTGACCCTATAAGAGCTTTTGAAAATGCTCATTATTTTTTTCTGTAAGAAATCTGCCTGAACTTCTTTATTTTTTTCATTCTTATTTGATGTTGTTTGAGCATTTTGTGAGAGCATATTCCCTTGTAGTTAATAGTAGCTGATTGCAATAGCACGTTATATGTCATCTTCAGTGTCTGTTAATATCAGAAAAATGTTATTACATGGGAATCCTGAGTTCATGAGTGGAGGAGTGTGTTCTGCACTGTGCACAAACTCTTACGTTTCTACTTCTTTTGTGGCTTATCTGCTTTTCCTCTGCTTATGACTTTCTCAGTCTCTGATTCTGGGTCCGCTTTATCATTCCGTCGTCAGTTTTTCCTCTCTAAACCCTTGTCAGCACCTGTATTGTATGTATAATCAAGGAATTTAAACAGCAACTCTGTATTGAGCATTAATTTTCTTTTCTTCTATTTTTCTTTTCTTCTATTCAGATTTATTCATCCTGTTCTTAAAATGTGTGTAAATGCAGAGATGAAGAAATGAAATATGAGATTAACTCTAAATGAGCCATCCAACTTACTTTTAGGGAAGTTAGGGGTCTGGATGTGTTGACATGAAAAGTCAACATCTTAAAAGTAAAAGCCTGGTGCTTTTAGTAATTAAACATGAGGTACATTAAATACTGTTATCACAGAGATCTTGTTTTTCTCAGACAGCCATTATAATAAGCAAAAGACTATTTGGCATAGTCTTGTCATTCAGGCTATGAAAACTTAAGTATAGCTGCTAGCAAATTGCTAGAATGGTAGGTGCAGTTGCCTGTGTACAGCCCAACTCCAAAAGGAGAAGTAATTAACCTAAATCTGTTTAACTATTTCCAGCTGTCTTTTAGGAGTTATATTGCTTTATACTTGATTTTCAGGAGGGTTCTTTTTAAGGTTAAGCTCAGACAAATTAAAACAAGTTCTTCAAATCAAAAAATCTGAACATTTCTTTTAAAATGAGGCAAAAAGCCACAGCTTCATGGCGTGTTCAGGTTTTTAAAAGAGAGTGTGCAGCTTTAGGAGCATATAGCCTGTGTGGAGGTTTAGATACTGCAGTGAAGGGCAGGGAGGAGACAGGCCTTGAAAGGAATCAGAACATCATAAAGATCAGGTGAGATTGAATGGTTTGCAAGAACTCAGAAAAACTGACCAAATTGGCAGGAAGCAAGGACCTATTTACTGGGGTGTGGTAGGCAAAGGAAGAATTGCATGAGTTTTTCATTTTGATTCTTTCTTTGACTTTTGTCTATTTAGGAAGTTAGACTTCTAGGTCTTAAAATAAAATTGACCTCCTTTTTATTTTTAAAGTATTTTGATCTGTGTGGGGGCTTGCCATAAAGAGAGGTCTGAGCTCAAAAGTTGTCATCTCAAATATTTAGCTGCCTTGGGATCATTCAAATATTTTAAATAGTATATTTTTAAAATGAAATTAGAAAGTTCAAGCTTAATAAAAGTAATCAATAATTATATATTTTTGAGGACATTGAACTGTTTCAGATATTTGTGACTTGTGCTTATGTATATCCTGTTCGAGAAAACTTGTGTGTCTTAATTTTTCTCCTCTTTTAATATTATTAATGTATCTTACTTTCAATGAAATATATTGATCTGATAGTTCAGTGTTTCTAGACATGTAAGTAAAAAGTGGTATGGGCTCTTTCTGGTGACCCCATCAGAACAAATGTATGGGCTGTTTCTTGGAAATAACAATTGTTTTCAATTTTCTGTGGTTGTTTACCTCTAGACGTTTACTTACATGAGGACTAAAGTATGAAGTCAGATATTTTTTGTCTTTGTTGTTTTTCCTGGTATACTCTTAAATTTGTATTAAAAATGTGTATCTGAGGAGAAACAGAAAACTTTAGGGGCTTAAGAGGAATTGTAGTTATGGTTCTGAAACTCATTCCCAGTTCTAGTATTTGGTATAATTTTGTTTGCTTGATTTAGGCATTATGATTATAGTGGGGTTTTTTATACCATATCCTCTGGTTCTTTTTTTCTGCTGTGCCAACTGCCTGCATGAGTGCACTGAGAATTTACTTTAAAACTTTTAAGTAGTATATAAATAGTCCTTTTGTTGTTGTGTTGGGTTTTGTTGTTGCTTTTTTTTTTTTCTAGAGTAACAGTCCATTTTAAATTAGATTTGTGTTTCCAAATCATTTAAATGCATTAAAAATTTCACAATTTACAACCATTTGATTTTAAGTAAGAAACTTTTTTTGGAAAATACACTACTGCATTGAATAATTAGTTTTGCTTTGGCCAAAACAAATTTTCAAAAAAATAGTGGGTAGGTTATGGTGTTATTGATAGTATCTGCTAGTATGAATGCTTGATAACTCTTTGGTGTTTGTCAAATCATGAAATACACCTGCATTTTTGTAAATGCTGTTCAAATAAATGTTTAAGTTTTGAAATTATATATATATAATGTTAGTATATGCTGACTATTTAAGAGTATAATTTCTTCACTGAAAATTGCACAGAGTTCGTTTCTTATTGGGGGGACGTCATGGAGAATTTAAATTTCTGCCTCCTGGTGGCTATGCTCCCTGTTATGAAGCATTGCTTCCAAAAGAGAAGATGAAACTGGAACCAGTGAAGGAATATAAGAGAGATTCTGATGGAGTGAGGGATTTACTGGGTACAACACAATTCCTCTCGCAAGCTTCCTTTATCCCTTGTCCAATCGACACCAGTCAGGTATGTTAAGTATACAATAATAGGATTGTAAAATATGTCTTAAAAATATTTAAATTCACAATATAAAAACTAAGCTAGCTTGCCCCCTTTCTTAGTAGTTCATCATTTGTGTGTTGGGGTGTATGTAAGTGAACCAGATGATCTCAGATCTACAAAGTGTGGTAACTGGAACCTTTTCTTATTTGTGTAATTGTTATTTTCTTTTCTTAGGTTGCTCTTCCTTTTCATCTTGAAAAGATCAGGGACAAACTAGCTGAAAATATCCATGAACTGTGGGGAATGAATAAAATAGAATTAGGCTGGACATACGGCAAGGTATGTTTTGAATGACCTGTCTGGGTACAGTCACCTGTATTTGGTTAAATCTCCTACCAGAAAACTTGGACTTGGAAGCTGAACGGAGTATTTAATGGTGCTCTATACTTTACTAACAACAGATGAAAGTGTGAGCTGCCAGGAGACAGTGATTTTAAGTAGTCATTAGAAAGCAAATTTGGAGTATAAATAAGGTACATGTTTTAGCACTATAAATAATAATTTGAACAAAATATTTTAACTGAGAAATTCACTAGCTTATACCAAGATGGAATTCTACTGAAAATCATACCAATAGTGAGTGACCTCTCAGCTAAATCTTTGTTTACTCTAGTGTTGGGGATCAAAGAGATCTGTTGATCTCTTTGTTGATCTCTTCTGTTGATAATGGAGACAGGGTTTTGGTGACTTTTGTAAACATTCAAATTCCTCAAAGCTCAGATTTTTTGTTTAATTAGTTACAGTTAAAACGTATCATTATAATGATACCTTATAATGTGATACAGCCTGACAGGTTAAAGAGAGTAAGCCATCTGGTCAACGTTATTTAAATGCATATGACAAAGCATTCTCTACCCAATGGATGTGGGTAATTCTCTACCCAATGGATGTGGGGTAAAACTTACAAGGGTAGGCCAAGAATATTATATTTAGAATTTAACATTAAATTCAACGTCTATATTAAAATTGTACCTTCCCCTAGTAATATAAAATTTTAAAGGCTGTATTCTGCCTTGAATTTAGATTATTTCATCGTGCTTCTTTTCAAATTCAGATTTACTAGGGTAGTCCTCCATGTGCCCATCACAACTGTATCCTGCCTCAGAATAATCTTTTTTCTTCTCTTATCTTCTGATGGTTTTACTTATAGACTTGATTTACCTTTTTCTTCAATAATTCTATCATACTATCTGCTAAAATGTCATCGCTATTGAAATTCTGAGCTTTATTAGCCTTCTTACTGTTTCTGAGCTTTGGCAATTGAAAAATGTTTTTGAATGTGAAACGTCATGACTCCTAGTTGCTATCAGGATAGAAGCACTTGGCACTGAGTGAAAGATCTTGTTTAATTAAGAGTCAGATAAGTATTCAAAGACTTATATCGATATCAGAAAAAGAATGCTCTGCTTTATTATTCCAGTAGAACTTGAAAAACATTACCAAGTGATTCTTTAAGGTTCTTGAATCAGAGTGTGTGCAATAGATCAGATTGTGCTCTATTGAGCATATATTGCTCAGGCGTTCAGCAGAAATGTTCATTGAGTTTGCAAGCTTGCTTTCTTGTGTTTCGTGTATTTATGCAGAACACATGAAATAGCTATATTTTTTCTGATTTTGTTGGCTATGGAGGAGAACTTACAGTGTGCATTATAAAGGAATCATGGGAAAGTTCATTTATACAATGTTGAGTAACTGTCACTGAGCAAAGATAAATGGTATTGCTTACGATGTCTTCATTATTGCAAAGAATTAATTGATTTTTTTACTCTGATTCTGGCTTGGGTCTGGTATCAGGAAAGTACTCTTTTCTGTTGCTTTGTTACAGATACGGGATGATAATAAAAGGCATCATCCTTGTCTTGTGGAATTCTCAAAATTACCTGAAACAGAGAAGAATTATAATCTACAAATGTCAACTGAAACCCTCAAGTGAGCTTTAAATTTAAAAGAAAATAAAGTTGTTTTTTTAATTTTTATTCAAAGACTTCATACTGTTGTAAGATATAAAAACATTAGAATATCTCATTCAAAGTGTGTTCTGCTAACTTCACTAGAAGTTCCAGGAACACATTCAGAGTGATTTAGAAAAATCTTATCTCTACAGAGATAGAAAGAAAACACCACCACCAAATCCTGTTGGTTTTAATAAAGTGGCATAACTTTCAACCCACAGATTTGTACATTTTTAGACTTTGAAGGTTTTATGTGTTATTTTTGATAAGTTAGAATATTTGGGTTTTGAAATTCCATTATTTTGAATGACTTCCCTGGTTTTTAAATATCATTAGTTCTGCGTATTTATACTAAAACAAAAAGAAATGTATAAAATGGGTGAGCACTGTAATGTTGTGTTTCACTACTGCTATTTTTTATGTTGGCAGAACCCTTTTGGCCCTTGGATGTCACATTGTTCATGCTCATCCAGCAGCTGAGGAAGATCTTAAAAAAGTCAAACTTCCTAAAAAGTATGTACCCTATGATAAATATGTTATTTGTAACTACAGGGTATTAACTAAACAAAAATATTGTAAGATCATTTAAAAAATACTTGATGTGAACCCCATACTGGATATGGACTTAGAGACCACATGGTTGGTCCATTAGCTTGGCTGTGATGGTGGTTGACTGTGAATACTGCTGCATTACATCACCTTGTAGTGTGATTCACAGAGACACAAGTAGTGACATACTTAAACCACATTCAGTTACATGTGTGTTACATGATCTTAGAATAGATACTTCAAGGTTAAAAGCAACATTTCAGTGCTTTTCTATCACATAGCAAAGAACAATACATGTATATGATGGTAAATTGATCTACTTGGAAGAGGGTATACCATGTTCCCATAACTCCTGTTTTGATTTGCACTTCTCCTTCCCTCCCCTTCAAGAAAAGGTTTGTTCAAGATACATAATTTCTGGAGACATTATTACTGCATCTCTTTAAAGAAGAGAAAAAAAATAGAAAATTACTGTTCTTATAATGTTGTACGTTTCTAAGAAATGTGCATATGTAGATTATTGCATAAAATACAGCTGGGTTTTTCCTTTAATTTTTGTTTAGTAGCTAAATTATGGCAGTCCGATCTTTTTTTTATTTAGACATCTTTAAGTCATCAGTGGTGAAGATTAATCAAGAATTACATCTCTAATTTAGCCTTGTCTGTGGGGATTCTGTAATCCTCCTGGGACAGATTAAAGCCCTGTCCTGCAACAAAACTTGGAGATGGGGATTTGGATACCTGCCATTGCACATCAGTTTATCAACTTGCAAGATGTCTTTTTTCCTGAAACAGCTTTATCCATGAGAAACAAAATTAGGTTTTTAAAGAGACCAGAAAAATAAATAGTTTTATGATATGGCGATGGTAATCTTGATCCAGTTGATGGCATTAATTTAAAAAAGGGAAAAAGGACCTTTCCAAGGTTCATACTGCAGGCAGTCAATCATAATGCTGTTTTGGTGCTATTGTCTTCAGTAACAGAACAAATAAACCTTGGTTTCTGACTCTTGTTAAAATATCTACTGCCTACATGAATCATCCTAGCAAATGGAAATGATCTGATTTGAGCAAGAGAGAGTCTGCATATGTCTAAAACCGCAGAGTAGTCTTTATACTATGTGAAGGGTTGGAGAGGGTAATATCTACTACTAAAAAACTAATAAAATTACTATTTGATGAAATACTGGGAGAAACAATAGTTAAAATATGTTTTCTTCTTGTTGGAAAAATGATAACACAATCAGTATTATGGTATATAAAAAATACCATACTTAATAATGCATAAAAATAATTTCATAAATAACCATCATGCAGATGATGCATGATGCAGATTGCAGATGATGCAGAAATTACTTGAAAGGTTTAAATGACGAATATAAAAACTATTTAAAGAGTACTTATTTAAGAAAAAATTTGTTTTTTTCATATTAACTATTTAGGGATGCACATATGGATCTAGGTCACATTTAATTAGATAGGGTGCAAGTAGGTGGAAAATGAGACTCTCTGCTAGAACACAATTTATATCCTAGTCCATGACCAAATGCAATGCAGGATTTTTGCAAAGAAATGGGAGAGTAGGAGATTGAAAAATGGAGAGAAAAAGTGAACCCCACCCTATGAATGCCACATAGAAAACTTTAAATACCATCAGTAGGGTATCTTGACTTTCTGTTTTCGTTTGTTGACTTACAGTTACATGATGTCAAATGGATATAAACCTGCCCCTCTTGATCTTTCTGAAGTGAAATTGTTACCTTCCCAAGAATTTCTAGTTGACAGACTAGCAGAAAATGCACATAATGTCTGGGCAAAAGATAGAATAAAGCAAGGATGGACCTATGGCATTCAGCAGGTAAGGACTTCTTTACACGCATTTAAAGTGAAAAACGTGAGATTTTGTTTCCTAGAACATCAGTTTGGAGCGTTAAATAGGAGGATAGGTACTGAATGTCGTGTAATGTCTGGAAAAGTTAGAGGGCGTGGGGAGCAGGAAAAGAAGCCTGAGTAGATTGTCAGACCTTGCGTGCCTGCAGCTGCAGGCTGTATGAGAAGGTATCTCCATACTTCTCTTCCATTCTTGTCTTTAGGTTTTTAATATTATTAACAATTGGGCTTGCATTCATAGAACTGTTCTCATCAATATTATTTCTTTCCTGTAATCTTAACATTATTTCAGAATACATTCTGGCTCATTATATGAAATATTTGTGATGTTTAAACACAGTTTTCTTGTTATTTTTTATAACCCTTTTTAGGATCTTAAGAACAAACGTAATCCTCGGCTAGTGCCATATGCATTATTAGATGAACGTACTAAAAAATCAAACAGAGATAGCCTCCGTGAAGCTGTTAGAACATTTGCGGGCTATGGTTATAGTATTGAGCCACCTGACCAAGAGATAGGTATGTACTTTCCGTAAGAATTGTGGCCTTTTTTTCCCTTAGTGCTCAGAAAAAAACCCATAAAACACTGAAATAGATAGGGAAAACAAGATATGAATTAATAGTAGCATACCTTTGCAGTGGACTTTAATGAAAGGTGCAAATATACTTTGTAAATGACTTGATATTAATGATGTTTTTTTAAAAGATTGCTTGTCGTTAATGGTATGATAATTCTAACTTCCATGATTTTTAGAATGGAGAAAATCTGGAGTGTGAGTGGATGTACTGGTTTTTGTTTGGAAATAATGAAAGAAACAAATAATACGGGATTAATTGAAAAGAATTTTTTTACATGGTATGCAGATCAGGTTTGACTACTTCAAGTCAAACTCACTTCTTAAGAAGTAGTCAAAGAAGTGCACCAAGTTCAATAATTTTTTTTTATTGAAATCGGGAGCAGAAATTTGATCTGAAATTTTTCTCCATATTTGCTATACCACTGTAATTTTTTGACAAAAATCCAAACCCAAACAAAACTTATTAGATAATTTCTTTAAAACGTTCTAAATGTATTGACTTTTGTAAAAAGTATTTTGCTGTATTGTAATACTGCATTATTGCATCAGATTGTATTGCATGTAGTAATCTCACACTTCTGAGGTTTCCTTTAGTCAGTTTTGTGTTTAGGGCTCTGCATTGAGTAATGCTTTGAAATATTCTGATTCTAAACAGCAGATAATCACTCATCCTGTATAGAGTTAGAATGCGCTAGCTTCTGTCTGCTGATTACTGTTCCTCCTTTTTTAACATTTACTATGAAGGTTCTTAAAACATGCAATGGTAGATAATAGCTGTTTTCAGAGATAGAAAATACAGAGATGAAAATCTAAACAGTGGCATTTATAGTTTCATCTAATTATGAAAGGTGGGTTTTATTTTTTCTCTGTTTATTTTTGCAGCTGACCAAACAGTGGAAAAAGTCAGCATCGACAAGATAAGATTTTTCAGAGTAGAACAGTCTTACGCAGTGAAGTCTGGAAAGTGGTACTTTGAATTTGAAGCTGTGACAGGTGGAGATATGCGTGTTGGCTGGGCCAGGCCAGGCTGTCGACCTGACATAGAGTTGGGAGCTGATGACCAAGCATTTGTATTTGAAGGAAGCAAAGTCAGTACATCTTTATCTTTTTTGACCTATGAATAGACTAGGCAGAGAACTGCAGTGTAGGTTGCATCTGTGTACTCCAGGTCAACTACTGGAATATTTTCGATACATATAGAGATGTCTCTGAGCTCTGTTTCATGCTTGATAGTATCTGCATTTTGGTTCTGATCGTTGAAATTATGCTAACAAAGGTGTGTTGATTTACATCTATCTTCCTAGAATATACCCAACTGAGTAAAGAAGTGTGTTGTAAGCATAAACAAAGTACAGCATTCACTTCCTTTTTTTTTTCCTAAGTGGTGTTTTACAACTAAAACAAAGTTTCTTCAATGACCGGAAGAGACAACCACAGTTCTGTTTTCCCAGAAGAGAGAAGCACAGTTCTGATTTCTGTTTTATGTGTTCTCTGCTTTCTGCACATTCTTTCTTCCCAAACTTGACTCCTAAAAGGACCAGGATGATAATGAAACTGCATGTGAGAGTGGAATCCAGTGAACAGTGGTTATCATCCAGATTCTAAATTGCTGATTGTATTTTACTGAAGTTAGGGTGCCTTTGTTTCTCCAGGTGAAATAACTAAGATAATCATCAAATTCATTATCTGAAAGCCATGATCAATACCATTTGTAAATTACTTTGAGATCCTGGAAAGTGAAATATTTGTTTGTTTGACTTCATTTTGTGTTTTTTTTAATTTTAGCATGGTGTTTATTGTGGTTATTTTTATTTTTTTTAGGGCCAGCGTTGGCATCAAGGCAGCGGATTCTTTGGACGAAGCTGGCAGCCAGGAGATGTTGTTGGCTGTATGATAAACTTGGATGATAAATCAATTATCTTTACTCTGAATGGAGAGTTGCTTATAACCAGTAAAGGTTCAGAACTTGCATTTGCTGACTTTGGAATAGAAAGTGGTAATTTTCTTTTTATAGTTACATGGTTATGAGAAGACAAAACAAAACAAAAACTAGAAAAACTAGTCTGTCATAACAGCTTGGTGAGCTGAGTATTTCACTTATGTGAGCCTTCATGTAGTAGTAGCTTCATGCTCGTTAGTAATTGCAAGAAGATTTTGCAATTGCTCACTGTCTCTCTTAGGTCTGACCATTGATACAGTTTTCTAATGGTAGAGAATGAGAGACTGCCTTAAGAGAGCTTTTTCGAAGGTGTAAAGTTAAAGTGTAGGAGAGAAAATGTCACCTTTAGAAGTTGAACTTTTGGCTTTTCCCTAAAGTTGCTCCCAGTTCTCTTTCTTGAGAGATGGAGAAATAATTCAACAGCCTTTTATCCCTGTCTGTTGACTGCTGCAGGTATATGGAGACCAAAAACGTTTGGTTACAAAAAATGACAGCATTAAAGAAGTGTGTATTTTTCCATCATGAATGATGGAGGGATGAAAGTTGGCAACAAATTTATAGCTACTGATGACAAACTAAATTTTAAACAGATGAACTGAGATACCTGAACGTCATCTTAAAGTCCTGTTGACCCTCAGAGAGCATACTTAGCATTTATTAATAACTTTGATCTAGCCAAGATTGTCTTCCAGTGTCCAATTCATTGTATAAAGGCATGTTTATTAGTCTAAAAATGATGAAGATAACTGATTCTTCTAATAAATGAATAACTGACTTGATCAAATGTTGGGTTTTCAAATCTGATTGTTGACAAACCTACCTCTTTACTTCACATTTTTGGGGTGTTTTTTTGTTTGTTTGTTTTTTTCATAAATCACTGCTACTTACTAATAACAATTGTGAAACTGGTTTAATGTTTAAATAAATGGGATAGTGTGTGTAATGTCCATTTATTGCCTAAATCCTCAGGGGTGTTGGTAGCGATTATATTGAACGTAGAAATTAGTATTTAAGGCGACTTTAAATCCTTGCTACTCTCATCACTTCATGTGCATTACGTGTAGGAGCAGAAGTTTAGTTCACATTTGATGGATCTAAAATAGAATCCTTGTGTTCTCAAATAAATTACTGTTGGGTTTGTTGTTGTTGTATCGTTTCCTTAGGTTTTGTTCCAATTTGTGCACTGGGTCTATCTCAGATTGGTCGTATGAACCTTGGAATGGATGCCAGTACATTCAAATATTATACAATGTGCGGCCTTCAAGAAGGTTTTGAACCTTTCGCTGTCAACATGAACCGAGATGTTGCTATGTGGTTTAGTAAACGCTTACCGACATTTGTCAATGTGCCAAAAAATCATCCTCACATTGAGGTAACATTACATGTTAGGGAGACACCTGTTTATCAACTGTTTGTTTAGCAAGCTGAGACATTAAACCCTTACTAATACTTACTGTCATCAGATAGTTTGTCATATAAATGTATTAAGTCACTCTTAAATAATTCCAGATGATCTTGTCTCTCCCCAACTTCATTTATAGTAGTATTACCACTCGTATGGGTATACCTAGCTGTTCTATTATATAACAACATAATTTATGTTGTTGTGGTTAGCTACTTGAAACATGTCAGTTGTGATTTCCTAGAACCATTTCTTATATTCTACCTTACGTTCACTTTAATTTTTTTAAACCTTCTGTACTATGCATTTTTCTTAAATATCTAAAATTTGTATAGTTGAATGCAGCATCACTGAAATGGAGACTGATTTAGTCCACTTCGCTAATCTGAGGGACATTTAAGTGTTACCTGTGGTATTGCTGAGTGGTGTCTGTTTCATTCATTCCTATAATGTACCTGTGATAGGAATTCCACAGCTCCCTAACTAATCTACTCTAGAGCGGAGTAATATATATCCTATGTTTTGTATAAAATATTCCATATTAATATTTTCCACAAAGGGATGTTTGAATTCCTGATCAGTTTTTTTACTATAATCCCTAGGCCATTTACTTTAATTTAGGTGTTAAGCCAATTATTCCCTAATACTCATCTTTGAACGTTTCCTTCTTGAACAAAATACGCTTCACTGAATTCCAAGTAAATTATCTCAGCATTTTTTTCAGTTTATCAGGATCATTTGAACTGTGTTCCTATCTTTAAAAGTTTTTGAAATGTTCCTATCACTGTGTTTAAAAGCATACTCACTATGTCAGCACAAGGGAAAATAATATCAGACACAGACTTCATAATGATCATCTGAAGGATTCTAATTGATATTTCTTCTCGTAGAAAACTACTGATTCTTGTGAAGTAATTTTTCAATGTCTTGTGGACTCTAAGTGAATTAACTTAATAAAATCTATACTTTCTTTTTTTTTTGAAAGTGTTGTATGGAACAAATATTTACTATAGTCAGGATATACTGAATCTATTGCTTCCCTCGCTCTTCAGGCTAGATTCCCTGGCAGAGAAGAAGGTTGCGTAGTTCTGAAATTAATTAATTTCAAAAAATTTAACTTGACTCTTTGTTATCTCATCCTCTAATTGCTTAGTTGAAAGTTTTCAGTGTTTTTCTTGGAATAGTATAATCTTAAAATTATTTCTATTATTTTTAGATATGGAGAATTGATGGCACCATTGAGAGTCCACCTCGGCTAAAAGTTACTCACAAAACATTTGGCACGCAGAACAGCAATTCAGACATGATATATTGTCGTTTGAGTATGCCCATTGAGTTCCGCTCATCATTCAACTTTGGCATGGGTGTGGAAAATGCCTCATCTGATGTTTTCCAAAAACGGTTAGGTTTGGGTTTAATTATCCTATTTCATGCTCTCAATGTAAATGTAACACGTTCCATTATTCTTTATTATTGTACACTCAAGATTTCATACTTGTTTTTGCACTAAGCACACACTGTAATAGGATGTATGTTACTGAGATTTTTTGTTCTTGATGGTTTTAATAAATTTATACATAAATATATATTATATATATATACACATAAATATATTTATACATATAAATAAATTTATAACAGAATTTTGCTGCAGAATGCCATATCCAGACAAGAGACGACCATTTCTGAAGAAGGGCCTGATAGTTATTCATTGCTAAGCAACTGCCATCTTTTCAAAATCATTGGGATTTGCAAAGCTCTTCAGCCAGGCTGGAAAAACAGATCAGAATCTTTTGCCCACTGGATTAATGCTCATCTGCATTATTGTTCAATAGTCCATTGTCATTGGATAAGTGACTAAAAAGATTGTGGGACAAATTTTTAAAGATACCAGGTACTACTGAGTTCAGCACCTTCCAGCATTGCCTTAATCTTTAGTTAATTGCTGTAAATCTGTCTCTTCCCCCTGCCTCAGTCTTAACTGCAATCAATTATTTTGGGTGTATATCTGTATCCTGTACAGTCTTTGCATACTTAATTTACTCATGCATACTCAGTACCCAGCAAACATGAGTTACCTTGTAAGTACACTTAGTTTAATAATCAGAACTTTTTTTACTACTTCTCTCTTTTTTCAACTAATTTAATGATGATGTTCCTTTATCTTTAGAAAGCACAGCCAAGAAATCGCTGCTCCTTCTACTACGGTAAGTAAATACATCGAGATACTTAGTTCTTCTTAGTTTCTGCAGTAGATTTAGTCATGGCAGCACATTCTTTCGAAACTGATCTGTTGAAAGAAGCCTTCTTAATCATTTGCTGTCATTTGATATAACATTGTGTATAAATAATAATGCCCCAGAGTTGTATGACTTGAGGCACAAGCCTCACTCTTAAACCACTAGTCTGTTTTTTTAATCCATGAGCATTTTAAATGACTTATTAAGAGAACGTTGAATTACTATTATTGAAGTTTGATATATAGGAGATGTTTTAATCACTATTTGAGTATTCCTTGATAAAATAATTTCAGTTTCTATTACTAATATGTTCTTTTCCTCTTTTCAGTATTTTTATTCACTTCGAATATTTGCTGGACAAGACCCATCCTTTGTCTGGGTTGGATGGGTAACACCAGACTATCATTTTTACAGTGAGAATTTTGACCTAAATAAAAATTGTACAGTGACAGTTACTTTAGGTGATGAGAGAGGCAGGGTTCATGAAAGGTATGGATTTATTTATCACTTATTAAACATTGTATTTTAATATGTTGTTCAAAAGTTAATTTTTTCACAAGCTTGATGTTATTTTAAACTTTAATTTAAACTAATAATAAAATTGATTATGGAGTAGGAGTGTTCTGTGCTCATTTATATATGAACGTGTTTTACATAAAATTGTTAAAGTTAGTATATTTAATGTTCTGTTTGAAAGAATGTTTTGTGACGCGTCTTTCTTTTAACATCCATGTTTGGTCACTGTGGATGAACCTGTTACTCATTCTAATGTATCTTACATAAGCACACAGAAGCATGTGAAATTGTTTCATAATTATAAAAAAAGGAAAAAAAAAAAGGTGCTTTTAGCCTAGATTAGCTATTAGGAAGAAATTCTTTACTCTGAGCATGGCAAGACACTGGACCAGGTTGTCCATAGAAATTGTGGCTGCCCCATCCCTGGAAGTGTTCAAGGCCAGGCTGGATGGGGCTTTGAGCAGCCTGGTCTAGTGGGAGGTGTCCCTGCCCAGGGCAGGGGGGTTGGAACTAGATGATCTTTAAGGTCCCTTCCACCTCAAACCATTCTATGATTATATGATCCCTTACCCATGATGCTTATGTTCTTAAAAAAAGGGTGTTTGTTAATGAGAAAACAAAACTAATAGCAGCACAAGGACCTTTGAGGATCTCTAACTATTCCTCCATTGAAAAGTCTGTTTTCACTGAATACTTATTCAAGTTCACTGTGACCTATGATTTGTTCTCTTTGTTCTTGCTGTTCTTTCAGTGTGAAGCGCAGCAATTGCTACATGGTTTGGGGAGGAGATATAATTGCTAATTCCCAGAGATCAGGTCGCAGCAATGTTGATTTAGAAATTGGATGCTTTGTTGACCTGGCTACTGGAATGTTGTCGTTCACAGCCAATGGAAAAGAGCTTGGCACTTGTTATCAGGTATTATCAGATTTTCAGGAAGCTAACTAATAGCTGGTCATTTTGATGCTATTCTAAAATTGTTTTTTCTTGTTCAGAAATCTAAGTGAACACTGTGTGACAGTAACATGTTTTCTGTGTTATTCGGTTTTTTCCCTTATTATTGTTATTCAACTCCACTGAAAATGAATGTGGCAGGGTTGCACACAGCCTATAAACAGGGGTGGAAGATGATCTAGCAGCTGTAATTTTGGTATATGTTGTAAGAGCGCTCAGAGACGTTAGTGCATGCTGGGAGGATATTAAATGTCAATATCCTGGGGAAAGAAAATGGGAGATGAAAGTGCTCAAGCCCTATGCTTTGCTGTTTTTTTGGCAGCATACAAATCAATATGACAGCTTCTGAACAAAACCATCGAAGTTTGGTGGTTGGTTTTTTGTGGGGGTTTTTTTATTTGTTTTTATTTTTTGTTTTTGTTGGTTTTGTTTTTTTTTTCATGGAACAGCCTTTACCTGTTTTTCTGATTTGAGAAAGAAATCTAGGAAAATATAGACGTAGAAAATGTCTGTTACTGCTTTTAGTGTAAAACACACTTTCAGGTATTTCCTCTTATGACTTGCAGTTAATATAACCACATTCTTTGTACTAAATTTAAAATAATCTCAGAAAATACAATTGTTTTTCTTTTTTTTCCCTTCTCTTTTCTGTGGAAAATACCTGGAGTTGCTTTTGGAAATGTTTTTCAGTAAACCTGTTAGCACCTGGTCTGTTGGAAACCTAGAACACCCAGCACTTCCTGTAAAGATATAGTGGTGTATTCCAACAGGAGTGTTATGCCTGAGGGTGAAATATTTCTCAACCTTTGCTTTTTTTATGTAATTTAAATCTTTTATCTATATTTGAAAGTAGTGAAAATAGTCGTATGCAGTTTTCATTTTCATTCCCTGAATATTTTTACCATAAAATAAAATCTTTAAATTCCTTTATTAAATCTAATATCTCACCCGAATTGCAGCAAATGACTGATATTTGTCTGGTCTAGAGGCTACAGGATAATTATTCTAACCTTGTAACCATTTGCACATTGCAGTTTTCTTAACTGAGGTAGGGGGACAAGATTTGGATGTTGTTTTCTTTCTAAAAGGCCTACCGGTCAACATATTGAGGAGCAGAAATGAATTTTGCTGTAGTTCTTGATCTAAATATTGAATGCTGTGGTGATATTCAGAAAAAAACCCACTGTCTATAATAGAAAAGTAAATCAAAGATAGTGTATACATATATATTTCAGATTTTGCCATTAATTGTCAGGCCAATGTTAATGTATTCATAGCAGAAAGGAGACTTTAAATATTGGTTTACTAGATGCTTTATTTTATTCTGAGTTAGTAATGGTTTTTTGACCTTCAAAAAACATTAGAAATGACAAATTCAGTTAATATTACTAGGAAATATTTCTCTTTGGTCATGGGCTGAGAGTTTTATTGTCTCAGTCAGTTACTTTCAGGCTTTAATGAAATAAAAGACACATTTTATTAGTAGAGTCTTTCAGTCCAGTATAACCTTTGCTTTTGGATTTAGGTTTGTGGGTTTTTTCCTTATCAAAAAAGATTAGAATGTACATAATTGGCCCTACATTATTTTGCGTATCCGAGTAATCAGAGTTCTGAAAAACCTTTATTCTGCATACAGATTTTCAAGTATATGATATTATTTTACATTTTATTTAAGTTATATTGTGTTTTGGAGCTGTTTTCTCATCTGAAAGAATATGGATTCTTTTATTTCTTTTTTTTGTGATTCTCAGTTTATTGTTTTGCAATTTTTGATAGTTTGCTATCCCCAAAGTTAGGAGTTTCACTCCGTCACAGCACAAGTATTGTAATTGTACTTTGTATGTATAAAGTATATGCATAGTACACAAAATACATAATGATGCGATTAAAATATTTAATTGAACTCCTGAAACCTTGAATTGATTATATAGAGTGTACCTTTTTTCAGCCACCCTGGAACACTGAAATCTTTTTAATAATATACTGTCCTATAAGTATCTTTTAAATTATTTTTTCACCCACGCAATAGGCATGGGTGATCTTGTAGAGAATTCTTCAGAATAAACTGGTGTTACCACTCTGAGATGGACTTTGAATCTAGCTGTAATGGGGAAGTGAGGAAAATGTAGATGTCAAAAAAATCCCAAACACAAACAGACACTTTAAAACTGAAGCACTGTGATTCATTGTGATTCACTGTGAATTTATAAGCTGGAGGTCTTTGAGGTCTTAAAAATTACATTCTTCTACTTTTGGAGTATGAATCAGAAACTTGCTAATCTCAGTAGGAAATAAAGATTTGCACTATCCTGACCAAATGATGCCGTCTCACTCTCTTATCTCCCTCTGGTTCCCCCTCTCTTAGAAATTTGTTTTAGTGCTTTTTTGGTAGTGAAATATTTGTTCAGCATAAAATGTGAAAGAACGTTAAAAGATGTGTGGTGGTCTAAAAAGCTGTATTCTACCCTCAGACTGTGCTTGTGGTGCTTTTCCTAGAGGAAGAGGCAAAGTACATAGCTTCAAAGTGGCTGGATTTTTAAGGAGCTGCTCTAGAATGAGGTGTTTGATTTGGATATGTTTGAAAAGAGTCAACACGTAGCGTTACCAAAGTTCTTGTTACAGGTGCTAAGAGCACCTAAGGCAGCAGACACACTTGCCTCAAAGTTAGTTGGGCCTATAAAACAAAGTCATACTATATTAGATAACTGTATTAGAGGTATACTACAGGTAGACACTCAGCAACAATTGAATAGCGTCTGCACTTATTTGATATTGAAGTGTAAGCTATATTGTATTTATTTTATGTGGTATCATATTCTGGGAGGAAATTCTTGTTCCTTTTTTAATTTTTTAATCTCATTTCTCTTCTAGGTTGAACCAAACACAAAGCTTTTTCCAGCAACTTTTGTACAGCCTACAAGCACCAACCTGGTTCAGTTTGAACTTGGTAAATTAAAGGTACAAAATATTTTCTATAAAACTGCTCTTTTAAATCTGTTTACTGCCACAGAAATTCCTCAGTTGAATTTTTTTAGAAAGATTGAATTATTGGTGTGACTTTTCATTTGACTTTTACCTTTACTTCTGTAAATGTAATTATTATATGAAGTTAATTGTTCAACAAATCTAAACTGCATCTGTCAGAATAAACTAAAATTATTTGGGGAGAACACCCTTAATGTTGGGTGTTTTTAATGGATTTTGTTTATCGCCGTAAGTTATGTTTTTCTATGAGTTCTTTGTTATCAAAAAATTTTACTTCCTTTTGATGTTATAGGTTTTTTCATAATTAGATGTTACAAAAAGAATTTTAATACACTTTATGTGTTTCAGAATACCATGCCTTTATCAGCAGCAATTTTTAAAAGTGAAGAAAGGAATCCTATTCCTCAGTGTCCCCCTCGTCTTGATGTGCAAACAATTACACCTGTTTTATGGAGCAGGATGCCAAACAGCTTTCTAAAAGTAGAAACTGAGCGTGTCAGTGAACGTCACGGCTGGGTCGTGCAGTGTTTGGAACCTCTGCAGATGATGGCACTTCATATTCCAGAAGAAAACAGGTACATTTGGAAGGAACTACCATGACTTGGTATGGACAAAACATATTGAGAGCTGATATCTGGGTATTGGTTAAACCTGCCTTGGAGAATATTTACACTGGAGTTGTTTAGAATTTCTGATCCACTATAATATCATAGTCGTGAAATTTAAGTAGATACAAGAGGCTAAATAATATTAATGCCGTGTGATGACATTTGCATAAATAAGAGAAAACACGACTATTTTATTTTATTTAAATTATAAAATAATATGTCTTAAATCTCTAGGTCTTTAAACATAGAGATTTTCTCAGCTTGAAAAAAAAAACATCAAAAAGAGCATGCAAGTAATATTTTGCTGATTTTTTCTGTAATAAAAACACGTAATCTGTTCCTGTTTCATCTGCTCTGAATTTACATGAATTAAGTATTCATATTCTTATTGACAAGATCCTGTCTTAGATTTTCATTAGGTTTTATCTTCAGAGTGAGGATAATAAAGATACATCCAAATATCAAATATTGTAACCAGTGACAAATCAAACTATAAGCAGAATTGTAGGGGAAACATAATTTAACAGCTGTACTTTTATCAGTTATTTTTCAGCTTCTTTTAATAATTCAATAACCAGTTTTATTTATCATTAATAAAACTGAATTGAAGAAAAGAGGTAAAATACTGTGTTTTGTGTGAAAATAAAATAAAATGAAACAGTAATCCTCATTAAACTATAAAGGCACTGTTTAGGGACACTGTTGTTGCAGACTTTCGTACTACAAATACATTTCTCTTAAAAACAAGCTCTAATTTACCATAGTTTCTGAAGAAGCTTCTCTATTTTACGTTTTTCCTTTTTCTTTCTGTGGAGTACCAATTGTCAATAATCTCAGCAATTATTAGCATCATTTACTTTGGTTTAATGGTGCATATGTTAAGATTAGTCAGTAGCACCCTTAGTATTAATGGTTTGAAGTGGAATTTAGCAAAATGTTCAGAGATTATAAAACTTTTCTTTTACAAAATTATTATTCATAAAATTGACCAGCGATCTGTTTCTTTCTTTCATAACAGATGCGTTGACATTTTGGAACTATGTGAACAAGAAGATTTGATGAAGTTTCACTACCACACTTTGAAGCTCTATAGCTCAGTTAGTGCACTAGGTAACACTAGAGTTGCTTATGCGCTTTGTAGCCATGTGGACATATCTCAGCTATTTTATACAATAGATAATCGGTACTTACCTGGACTTCTACGTTCCGGATTCTATGACTTACTCATTAGTATTCATTTGGAGTATGCCAAGCAAGCCAAGCTCATGATGAACAATGAATTTATCATTCCAGTTACAGATGAAACGCGAACAATTAAATTATATCCTGATGAAACAAAGAAGCATGGCTTACCTGGAGTAGGGCTTAGCACTTGTCTGAAACCAAGCTTTAATTTTTCTACTCCATGCTTTCTTATGACCAGTGAAGAACGTCAGACATCCAGCCCAGAGATACCCCTTGATATACTTAAATCCAAGGCCATAAGTATGCTAACAGAGGCAGTACAGTGTAGTGGTAGTCATATACGAGACCCTGTTGGAGGACAGGTTGCATTCCAGTTTGTTCCTGTTCTTAAACTGATAGCAACATTGCTCATAATGGGGGTTTTTGATGATGATGATGTGAAGCAGGTGTTACTCCTCATTGATCCCAATGTGTTTGGAGATCACAAGGAAGAAACAGAAGAGAGGACAGAGAAGGAAGAAGTTACACAAGTTGAAGAAAAAGCTGTGGAAGCTGGGGAGAAAGCAATAAAGGAAACGAAAGCTCCTGCAAAGGGCTTATTGCAGACAAGATTACCAGAATCTGTGAAGCTTCAGGTGACAATTTAATATAAATTTATTACATATGTTCTACTATTGATAAAAGAAAGGTAGTGCTTTTTGTCAAGTTAGTAAGATTTGAAATCCTGAAGGTCTTTATTCCACTTTGCCTTATAACCTCACATTAATAAGCAAATTTGGTGACGGTGCAATTACTTCTGCATGTGTCTGCACTCAAAATAGATGTGCAAATACTTATTTTATAGATGCATTTTAAAAGAGGGAGGGTTGGACCAGGCCATCTTTAAAGGACCCTTCCAACCCAGACTATTCTATGATTCTATGATTTCCGCCTGTATTGAGTGCATGACATGAAAGACTGTGAATGCAATATAGAATTATTGATCAGATAATAAAATCGTATAAATTGTTCACCTTTACAGTGTTAAAAGAAAAATATGGGGAAAAAGTCTCTCTTTTTTCAGTCTGTTGCAGTGTATAGTATCCACTGCAGTTCTTCCCCAATTAGAGTTTGTTAAACTGTTGAACTTATATCTGTTTTTTCTATCCTAGATGTGTCATTTACTCAGTTATTTCTGTGACTGTGAGCTACAACATAGAGTGGAAGCAATTGTATCATTTGCAGACCGTTATGTATCAAAATTGCAATATAATCAGAAATACAGGTACAATGAGCTCATGCAAGCCTTGAACATGTCTGCTGCTTTGACTGCCAAGAAGACTAAAGAATTTCGATCTCCTCCTCAAGAACAGGTAATACTAAACAAATGGTTGAATCTAAAGAAAAAATAAATTCTTTGCGATGATAAAATAGTTTTGACTTCTAAACTACTGTTGGAATTGCTAGAGAACCAAAATTGAAATTGAAATACAATTTATTAAGATGCCTCAGGAACTGAATGTCAGAATGCTTATACCTGTACTCCAGAATTCAAGCTCGAAACCAAAGTTGACTTAGAATTTCTCAACAGGATAGAAGCATTGAATGTCCAGTGCTGAGGAGCTGAGATTCATCCAGTTCTGCAAGATGATGAGAATTTGATAATTTTAGTTGCTAAAAGTTAGCATGAAGTTAGTGTATGTGGGAAATAGTCTTTTCTACCTACAGGAAATAGTTTTATTATAAAGTGTGACTGTATTTTGATGTTAATCATAATTAAGCCTTACAAAGTACCATTGCTTTAGTATTTCTTTTAAACTGTATTGGAAATCTATGTTTTATGTTAATTTGATTATAAACAGGTAAAATGTGGCTATAGATTAGAATATGTCTTAGGCTATCTCAGTGTTTTAACTATGTTCTAATTCCCTTAAAGATTAATATGTTGCTGAATTTTCAACTGGGAGAGGATTGTCCCTGCCCAGAGGAGATTCGGGATGAGTTATATGAATTTCATGATGATCTTTTAATTCACTGTGGTGAGTGGCAAGGTTTTGTACCTTTTTCTGTTTGTCTTTTTGAGACCTTACATGAAAAAAGAACAGATCAGTTTAAAAAAATATTCATATGAGGGGGTCTTATTAGATGTATTACTGTCTACATGATAACTTTCCTGACAGACTTTGGTGCATATTACAAAAATAAGAGAAACTCGTGCATGGTTTCAGGTTTCATTGTGATATATCTATTGAATATTATCCTGTATTATTCTTTTTGTATGTCAATTTTAGACTTAATTAGGAAAAAAAAAATGATCCGAACCATAAAGTTAGATTACCTTAAAAGATTTAGGCGTGTGTGTGTACAAGCAGATAAAAGGTATGGAAAGAACATTGCTCCTGTGAAATTGACCAGTAGAAAATGTAATAAAAACCACTCGATGAGGGGTGTGGCTGCTGCTTTTGCGTAGTTTCCTGGTGTATACATAATTGTGATGGTCAATCATTATAAAACACTATTGCACTGCAGATTACAGCTTGAGTTGCCTCAGTGATTGAATTTGAATTTCCTTAGGGTATCCTCAAGGGTGAGCTGTATCAGATACCCTGTGCAATTTATGTGGGTTAAGGAATCACATTTTACATGTGATGCCAAAAATCTTTTGTTAGTCTATTGAAATCTTAGTCTAATCAAGACAATCATGGATTTATTAGTCCATTTACAATGATACTAATGTTTGTGGTCCAAGTCATCCAGTTATTACTGCTCCTTCCCAATAATGATGCAGTTAAAACTGATATACTCAAGCTTTTTCATATCCACCTACTTGGTAGATATATTAGTAGTAACTCTTCAGTGCATTTCTTGGTCCTGTGGTTGATAGCGCCCTCTTGTTCAAGAAGAGGTGGGCAGAGTCATTACAGTGAATTGACAGCGTCTCAGGTTCTTCCCCAGGAAGGGCACAGTAATCTTAACAGTTTCTTCCTCCTCCTTCTGTTTGCTTGGGGTCACTTTTGAATGTTTACTAATATGGTCTGCTAGTTCTTTCTTCACTGGTTATCCCTAAAAACAGTTTTACCCAGTTCATGGAATTGTAGTGTTTTAGTGACCTGTAATTAACAGGTTGTGATTTCTGTTTGTAGCCGTGGTGCCTCCCATATCATTCTGTGCTTGTGTTGTTAAGGCTTCTGCTGTCTTCTTGTGCTGCTATTTCTGAATACGCTATTAGAATCTCCATCAACCGATTTTGTGATAAGCCAATTGCCATTTCTCAACTACCTCAGCCAAAGATGAGTAGGTCAGTGGGTATCTAGGTTGTGTTTCATTAGGTTATTTCTGAGGATATTGTATAAGACAGTATTAGAAGTCCTTAAAATCAAGATTTGTATCTCTAAGATTAGCTACATTATAGGTGGAAATTTAATTGGTTTAACATAATTTGATTTTGACGATCCTGTGTTGGTTGTTATTCATCCTTGCTTCTAAGTGCTTACCAAAAACTGTTTCTTTCATTCCAGCGTTTTTCTTCCAAGCATTAAAGTGAATAGTTAATATCCTTGTAGCTGCTCCTCTTTCTCCCCATTTTTGTTAAGCTAGATACCATCATCTCCATTGTTCAGTCACTTAGCACTTGATCTGACCTGTGGTTTTCAAAGGTCATGCCTATTTGGCATCAGAGAGTTCTCTGAGACTCCACGATGAAGATTATGGAAGACCCCCAATTTACTTGGAAAAGTCTTAGCTCTGCAGTATCTTTATTTTACCTGAAATCTTGTTGTTGGTATTAGTTGCTGGTGTTATTATTGAGTTAGCTTAGCTCCTGATCACTTTTCATCTTTTAATGAGGTGAAACCCTACTGATTTTTTTCTTTTTAGGGTTGTATTTTTATTATTGTTTATTACATTAAAAATGTGTATGTTGAATGAGAGAGAGAACTGAAGATAGAGAGGGCACAGTCTTATGATTAAAATAGTTTAATGATCCTCTGGATTCAAAACAAAACAATATTCATTACTTTGTACACATTCATCATAGGTGGTCACTACAGATAAATGTTCCTCATTGTCTGTGTCCTGGCTTAGTCCTGAAAATCAGTACTAAGCAATCACAGCTGCAGATAAAATGAACAGGAGTTGTGCTTGGAATATTTAATCAGCTTCTTAATACTAAGTATACTTTGCAGTCTAAGTGGAAAAATTTGTATGCAATCAAGTAATTAAAGGCTGTTTCATAATGAATATATGCAAATAGTCAGAATTAAAGTTACTCAGGCAGTCTTAATCTTAGCATGTCCTAACTGTGAGTGGTTAATTTTCCCAGAAAAATAATAGTCCTCTATCATAATTTTTGTGTGTAATTTCTGGGTTATAAAGAAAACAAACAAATTTACAACAGATTTTATTGCATAATATCAAATAGACACTTAAATGGGCTGGAACTACCTGTTCCAGTGCACAGACCTCTGCCACTTGAATTAAGTTACTAGCCAGTAGCAACACGAGATGGTCAGCTTGTGAATGGATTGCAACTCTAAGAGGACGCAGAATGAATTATGAATGATAAGGAGTGGTGAATGAGACCTTGTCTGGAGCAGTCATAGACCCCATCTTCTCCACTACAGCACTGTCTTAACTCATCATCCCAGTGCATTTTTTCTTGTTTGTCCATTTCAGTTTCTCAAGAGTTCTCTCAGTCTCTCTCCCTCTTGCTTCCAGGGCCTAGCTTTTTTTTTCGGTGCCAGATAGTTTCTTGCTTTCTTTAGCATCCTTGTCTGCTTTCTCTTTCCCCTCCCTGTTGGCTACATCTCGTGTTCTTACTTTTTGCAGACTCTGACTGTAGCCTTCCTTCGTTCTTAGCTTTTCACTTTGCCCAGCCAGTCTCACTTTTCCCATTCCTTAAATTCTAAATGTAGTCTCCAATTTCAATTTCTAGTTCTATCATTCTCTCCCACTGCGCCTGAATTTTTTTCTTCCTCGTCACTTAGTCACTCCTGCTTATAACTTTAACTGCTTCCCCTTAGTAGCTGCCAGCAGCAAAGTTTCTCCAACCTGATACCGCATTTCAGTTCTTTTTTCCTTTCTTAGTTTCTTTTTTTAATATCAGTTTTAGCTTCCGCAGTTTACTCTGCAAGAATGGTGGAGCACTGCAACAGGTTGCCCGGGGAAGCTGTGGATGCCCCATCCCTGGAAGTGTTCAAGGCCAGGCTGGATGAGGTTTTGAGCAGCTGGGTCTAGTGGGAGGTGTCCCTGCCCAGGGCAGGGGGGTTGGAACTAGATGATCTTTAAGGTCCCTTCCAACCCGCACCATTCTATGATTCTATTCTTTTTCCTCTGCTCCAGCTTGTATGTCTTTAGTATTCTGTCTGGAAGTCTTTTCCTTCACTCAATTTCACTTTGACCAGCAGCCAAACAGCAAAAGCTTACATTTCAGCTTGGCACAATTAGTTCTGCTCTGAAGGGAACCTGCTTAGATGTTCTGTGCTTCTGCACATAACACATGTTGTCTGATCATCACTAAGAGATGTGAAATATTTGAAAATGCTTTGAATGGTTGTGAAGCAATGTAGTGAACTGAACTGTATTAAAGTACCTTGTAAAATGACATCCCATCTCATCGTATAAATGTTCATGAAAAACGTATCACTGGTATAATCTCTGAACATCTGCCTTCTTACAGTTTTAAATCCAGTTAATAAGTTTGTTTGTTTATGACTGCTAAATATCTTGACTGAAAAATTATTCTATATTGTGAGATACAGCCATAAATTTCTTTCTTTAGTTTACGTTCTGTGATATGAAACAAAGGATTACATATGTAATCAAATATGACTCTGAGTCAAAATTAATTGCCATAGTAGTCTTCAAAAAATGCCACCTCTTTGGTCATAATACTGAAAAAATAATACTATAAATCTGGATATAAGAAGTATGTGTACTGAAATCAACATAATTTGAGGGGTGCTACTGTAGCTAACATGTTAAAGCTGCTGGGCTTAATCCTGTACATATTTTAGTATTGTTTAAATATCGAAAGAGTTAATCTTCAAAGGTAAAGTTTTGTTTCTAACCAGTTTTGTTATCTGCTAAGGTATTCCACTAGAAGAGGAGGAAGAGGAAGAGGAAGATTCGTCCTTGACTGGCAAACTCCGTTCATTAATGTATAAAATCAAAGGTCCACCAAAAGCAGAAAAAGTAGAACCTAAGGAGGAAGAAGAGAAATCTCCTAGTAAGTTTTCTTTTCACATAAATACTTCTGTGATGGAAGTGTTAAAGGTGTACGTAGTTGACGAGTATATTTTCTAATAAAACTTCAGAGTGCTGAAGAAGGAGACTACCTGTTTAAGTTCCTTCTGCCTCTTAGAACTGTTATCCTACGTACTGAACATCTTAGATTTTTTGTTAAACAAGAAGTTAAAATGGGTGGAAGATTTTGGATCCAGATCATTAACTCTGGGGTTGAAAATTTGCGTATTCTTTACAAAGAAATGTAAAAAGTTAATTATAGTGCTATAATCTAGACTCAAGCATTCCAAAAGTGAGAAGTTTGCATTTATATGCTGTGGGTTTTTTTAATGCAAAAACGTTCTTCCTTACAACTTAACTCCATTTCATTTTTCTTTGCTGCATGAGAAGCTGTATGTATCTCAGTAGCAAGATATATATGAAAAAATGGTTTTACAGTTTTTGTTTTTTGTATAAAAAGGAATGGCTTTCACTTACTTCACTTGATGATGGTAAATATATACATTCATTAAAGACTGATAACTTGTTCTGATTTCTCTCAAGCATCACATACATGCACATACATATTTTTCTATATCATATCCTTTCTGAATTTAAAAACAAATATTAAATCTATCTGATTAACTAAACAGAGTGAACATCTTTATTTTCACAAATAAAAAATAACAATAAATTCCTGAGTTAACAGAATTTTCCAGAATTTAGTATTGCTACTTTTTATTCTATAGATCTTTAACACGCGTCTCTAAAATCAGAGGTCAGAGAAGAACACTGTCTGGATATCATCAGTTTGCCTGAAAACTTTTCTCTGTAGTTTATAAATCTCACTGCCCTTTACAGTGAGCTTTCATATTGCTTAAAGGTACATGAGAAGAACAGACATCTTTTAGCAGAATTTTTTTTAATGTTCCTTTCTGCAGCAGGATATTATAGAGGAGGAGGATGACTGCGATATCCCTGTGTGTTTGCTGAGTAATATTAAGCTATTAACATTTCTTAAAAATAGAAATATTTACCTCAAAACACCTGAAGAGTCCCTATATATGTTTTGAAACTAATGAGATGAGAGACAATCCACAGAACTAGGAACAATATATATGGGAGAATGTGTATTACATCACTGAAAACAGTCCTTCCACGTAGCACGGATGAGTAAGTGCAACAGAGAACTGAGAGTAACTGTTGAAACAATACAAAATTTTTTTTAAGTTAATTAGTTTAATGGTGTTTAAGAGTAAACGAATAGATAGTCTTTATTCATTTGTTTTCAGATGTATAATGCTGTGTGGCAGTGATTCATAGAACCACAGAATGGCCAAGGCTGGAAGGAACCTCTGGAGGCCATGTGGTCCAACCCCCCTGCTCAAGCAGGGCCACCTAGAGCAGGTTGCCCAGGACTATGTCCAGGAGGCTTTTGAATATTTCCAAGGATGGAGACTCCACAGCCTCCTTGGTCAATGTGTGCTCGTGCTCAGTCACCCTCACAGTAGAAGTGTTTCCATTTGTTCGGATGGACTCTCCTATGTTTCAGTGTGCACCCATTGTCTCTTGTCCTGTCACTAGTCTTTGAAAAGAGCTTGCCTCTGTTTTCTTTACACCCTCCCTTCAGGTATTTATTTGTATACATTGATGACAGTGTTGCTGAGCCTTCTCTTCATTAGGCAAACCAGTCCAGGCTCTCTCTTGGTTGATGCTGACCAGTTAGGTTCATGAGCTTTCTTCTTAAAAAGGCCTGACACTACATGTTGCAAGGCATTGTGGAGGTTGGTTGGACTTGATTCATATATATATCAGCTGATAACATACATATCCTTTTAGTATATTGTATTAAGAGTAAGCCGTACAAAGCTTGACAGATAATCAGTGAAAGTTTTTACTCTAGAATTCACGTTAGTTCTTGTAAAAAAAACAGATGTAGCTGAATCAAGGTTATTCTAAACACAGAGGAATGATGGATAAACTTAGCACTGTAATTCATAGCTTTTGTAATACAAAAAGATAGAAAGTTTGTCTTTTCTGTGGAAGAGTAAAGTAAAATTACATTTGTTGTTATTTATACACAAATGCCATATGCTTGCCATATTTCATATCTGTTGTCTTCTTATTTTACCATGCCTAATGGCATAAAACAAGCAGAAAAGGAGACTATGAATTTGTTTCAGCAAGTTTTCTTCATATTCCTACAACCAGATTCAGAAGCATTATCCAGCAAGTATTTGAACGCTTACAGGGTATAATATGTTTTGTTATATACTTTTATGCAGAGGGAATAAAAAAAAAATTATTACTGCATTCAATCAATTTTAACTCTTGTAAATGCTGCCAGAGCTTAATATAGTGTATGTGAACCATTTTTGCTTCTCTGAAGTGCTGGATTTTCAGAGAAACCAAGCATGTTTATAACCACAGAGGGATGTCATATGTAGCATAGCAGATAGTAAATGTTTTTATAATGTTTTGAAGAAGATTATGTAGTTGGTTAACCATGTTAGAAATAATGCACGTGCATTAAGTAATTGATAACTATGTGCGTCATTTTAGCAATGGAAAGCTGAAAACAGACTATTGCATGTATTACTGGTGGCTCAAAGATACATTATTTTTAATTAAAGGAAGCACTGAAATAAAAAATATTACAGATAGATACCTTCCTGCAATGTTTGTTACAGAGGTTAGTTCAAACTCTTTGCAACTTGAGAGCAAAACACAGCTTGCTTGTGAATGGAAGACAGGAAAGTCTGACATCCTGAAGTTACCTCAAGCTCTGTCTGCTTCAGTTGAGTAGCAATTTGTTGTTATTATTTCACCTCTGCAATATTCCGTGTTGCATTTTGAAGGTATATTGTTCTTTTGGCTCTACTTCCTCTAATAAATTATTTATTGTAGCTGTCAGGGAAGGACTAGTAGCAGAACGAAGTGTTCATATTCCTTCCTACTACTACCTCTTCTTAGGATGCATATACGCATAAAGATACATACATGCACATAAACACCCCAAAACACTTGAAATCACAGACTTTTTATTCTGAGCAGTATTCCTGTATGTATACATTCTCGTACCCTATTCCGTAACACAGGGAACAGTGTTGTGTTCATCGTCTAAACAGGCAAGATGGGTTCTCTGCTTGCAATTCCTCTACTATCTGCATGAGCATTCTTTTGAGCCTCTTTAAGCAACAATGGTAGTAAATGCCCCTCTTCTATTTCCAGTTTGCTCTGTTTGGCCATGTACAGACCCAGGAGAATTAATTTCATTTCAGACTTAATCATTTCATCAAGAGTTGTGTGAGATTAGACAACAATGCTATTTTGTAACTCAGGGTGCCTCTTGCATGATCTGCTTGTTCTGTAAAGCACCAGAGAGGGTTTATCCTGCCCTGAAAGCATATTTTGTTCTGTTAAGCTTGACACAATACATTAAATCTTATAATAATCTCATGTGCTGCATGAAAAAGGGGTTGTATTCTCCAGTGACTCATCTGTTAGCATCTGCTTTCTCTTTAACGGTAGTAGGATCTACACAGTATTTGGGAAGTATCATTTCTTCTTCAGGCCTCATGTGGATTCTCTTGTCATGAATCAGGAAGCATTCACTCCTAAAGCCTCAGGGCACATGGTGTCTGGTCCTTGGAACAGAGCAGTTTACGTATTTCATATACTGGAGCTTTGGGTCACAAGAAGTGCAGGTTGGACAAGTGATTCTACAGGGTCTGTTCTTCTAGAAATTTCAGATAATCTCTTCAGGTTGGGCTGCTTCTGTGAGTGATGCATAGTAAAAGTATGCATATGGATGAAGTCATTCTAAGGATAATGAAAAATTATATAATGCGTATAGTATAGTATGGCATATGCTTCAGTGTAGCTAGAGACCGTGAGATACATAGTCTATGTGTGCACTTCCCCTTTGCCCCCCAGGAAATTTGGAATTCAGAGTGTGAAAGGAAATGGGTGTTTGAGATACCCTAGTCCTCTTATATGCATGCAGAGGGGTGGTGGTGTGCATGGCGTGTACCTGTTGCCAAGACTAGAAGTCTCTGGCTTTGACTTGCTGGTCATACATACTCAGGCCATGAATATTCATAAGAAGGAACTATTTTCTACGAAGAAATCTTCCTTTCCTCTAAGCATGCATTCCTATCTACTCACAAATGGATTTTGATCTTAGGAGAGGAATAATAGCAATTTAAACTAGTGTTAATAATGAATTAGTAAAAATTGTCTTTAAAAACAAGCTACAACTCAGAGAATAAACACATTGAAGCAATAAATTAGTGTTAATTATGATGATAGGACTTTTGTTAACTGTCATGTCATAATTTAGATAAGCATATATATGGGTGACTCATCATACAGCCTTGAAAGATTATTAAGGCACTGCAATTTCTTGTTAAAAATTGGGAAAGCATTAGCAACAGTTCAGGTGATTATTGATGTCACCATGCCCAGTATTCAGATTGCTCTCAGCTTCTGTTACAGGTAATTCTGCTGGCCTGCCTTTCACCTCCTTCCCCAAGCGAGAGGCTTGTGGTGTGATAAAAGGGGTAGTACCCCTTATACACAAAAAATGGAAAAGAAAGACTTTTTATTTAAGATAGTGAGTGATATGTATGTCTGCTCTTTCTGCAGGTAGAAATCAAAAGAGGTCAATGATCTTGTTCGTGCATTTTGGGAATAGAAACTATGGCCGTCAGGCTCACTTAGCTATGGCTTTTGAGGTGCTTCTAACTTAGGGGAGGGTGTCTGCGCTTACAATATTAGTCTTTCATGCAGAACCATATATTCTGAAGGTATATGCTTGATTACTGGTCCTAGAACAGAAATCAGGAAATAGAATTTACTGGCTTGAACAAATGCCTTTATTCAGTTCCCGTGTTAAAACAATGAACCATGGATCTCTCTGAGTGATATTAGTGTGGGTATATGAGAACGTTTGTGTGAAAAGGTTAGGTCTCTGTTGAATAATAGCCACTGCATGTTCAAGAAAAGATTGTGGCAATTGTAACATTAAGTTTGAAGAATCATAGACTGTCATTTGAGACTTTGTTCCTCAGAGTGATACTTACACTGAAACAACAGAATGTTAACTTATTAGTTATTACTTACAATAGACTTCCCTACTGGCTCTGAGCTCCATTTTTTGTTGCCTTTTTTTTTTTTTTTTTTTTTTTTTAATTTTGGTTGCAGAACGTTTGATTGTTTCTCATCTATTCTCATGTTTTGGCTGAGTTGCAAGATCTTTTTCCTCAAGTGCAACAAACACAGCAGCATCTCCGTTTCAGCATAGGGCAAAAGAGGGTAGAAAGGATTAGAGGGAGGAAACAGCAGATCAGTCACAATACATCTGATTAGAAAAAGAGACTCTAAGCAGACTCTGATAAACCTAAACCAAGATGCAAAGAAGACTTAAGAGCAGCCTAGGAAGAACTATATTCGTATTTCCTGAGGCTTTTAACTCTAATGCCTCTTAGAGGATTATTAACGAGTGTTTGTCAAATTTTGCAAGTGTTTCTGGTTTTCCTCTTTGCAGGAGTTCAGCTAGAAGTCCTGAGAGTGTACTGCTGTGCTTAGATGTGGGCAAGTATACGTAAGTGGCTGGAAGCGGCAACTTGAGAAGTTTCTAGTTTTAGGCAGTAGAAACTGAACTGCAAAGTTCTGCATCTGTAAGAAGTATTCAGATAAGAAATTAATTCTGGGACTGAGCCTTATACATTTGAAGCTAGAAGCACTAAGCAGACTCTCAGATTTTAAAATAATGTGATGGGTAAGACAGGCTGTAATGATTCAGGTCCATCTAACCCAATACCTTGTTTCAAACAGTAACAACAAATGGTTATCTAGGGACAAGTAAGAATAAAACAATCAGATATGGTACTTACAACTTTAATGCTGTCTCAGTCTCCAGTTATCTTCAGCTCAGGAGATTTCCTGACTCAAAAGAGGTTTATCTTTTATCTTTTTATATCCCCATTGTATTATTCTGACAGATATCTGTGTAGTCTTCACTTGAGCAAATGTGAACCTTTAGCAGCTGCCACGTTTTTGGCAGGGAGTTTCGGGGTTCTGTCATCTGTTATGTGAAGAAACACCTTTCTTTTTGGCTTAGCTCCTGCCTTGTGAATGGGCTTCATTTGATGGCCTCTTCTTGTGTTGGATGAAAAGGTGTGACTGAACTATGGCTTAACGTAATGGCATCACATACACTGCTTTAACCATTCCTTTCTTAATAAATCCTGGCTTTTGGTTTGATCTTTTAACTGCCAGTGAATTTGAGTTGAAACTCGTAATTGAGCTGATATTTCTATAATGTTGATAAGGGAGGTCTCCCTTTTAGAGATATTCAAAAACCATCTAGGCACAGTCCTGGAAAACTGGCTCTAGGTGGCCCTGCCTGAGCATGGGGGTTGAACCAGATGACCTCCAGAAGTCTCTTTCAGCCTCAACTATTCTGTGATTTATCTCTGTTAACATCTCATTGTTTTATTTATAAATGAGGACTATATTCTCCTACCTCATTTTATTTACAGTGATGTTATTTGAAGTTAATTTCACGACCATTTTATTGCCCAGTTTTGTCCTTTTAAGTTCTGCATTTTTTTCAATTACACTCATATTTACTATCTTTCATAACTTTGTATCATCACACTTGTTTGCATCTGCTTATCCCCTTCTCAGGTCTTTTAGGGAAGAAAGGTGCTTAACATCAGAGAACACGCATGGATATATGCAGAACTTCACTGCTGTTTCCTCTCTTTTTGTGACCACTACCATTTAGTTCTAACCTCCATTTCTTACCATTTGACCAAAAATTCATCCACACAGGGACATGTCTAATTGATTTCTCCAAGGCTATTTGCCATACTGCCTAAAAGTAATTACAAATAGCAATATGCAACTTAAAAGCTTATCAGAAGAATAAAATCAAAACTTTCAAAGGTACTAAAACTTAAGAAACGCTAAAAATTGCTGTAGCGAAACATTTTCAAAACTCCGGAGAGAAGTTCTAAAAAACACAGAACCATTTTGTTACATTTACACATGGGAACCTCTGCGTAGACAATTCAGTATCAGGGAGACTATTTGTTTTTCATTTGTTCATTTCATGAGAATGTGTTTCTTGAGGAATATTATGTTTGTACTAAAATTGTAATAACCTTTTAGTTATGTGTATAAATATCTGACAGTTAACTCAAGTGTATAAAATCACCCTCATAATTGAGTCAGTGCAAATAATATTTTTGTTGCTGAAGTGGAAAATATCTATTTGGAGTGAATCATATGGTATTTTCCCACATCAAACAAAAAAAAATCCAAAATATCACATTATTTTGAAAGTAATATGCCTTTCAATCCAACAAAAATTACATATTTCTGGCAGTAGTAAGGAACTGAAGAACTAGATTTGTAAAACAAAAAGACAAAAAATTGTGCACTTTTTGTCCTTTAGCCTTGTGAGGGGGGCCATCAGCTGAGCTTTCAAAGACCTAACATAATTTCACAGGAGAAAACCTTAACTCCTTTTTGAGTTTACCACTTTAGGTTGCTCCTTATCCCATGTTTATCCCCTTCCCCCCAGTCGGAAAGCCAGAGTAAGTAATTATATTCTTTAATAAGTTCATTGACTTTCTGACAGAAGTGTGTTATATTTATGTAACCAGAAATCAGTGAAACTCAGTAAGTTTGAAAGTTATGGGAAATTATTAGTTATTCAAGGAAAGAGGAGGAGATTGCCTTGTTGTGGTGGAAGAAGAAATTGTTTTGATTGAAGTTATACAGTGTTTTGGAACAAAGCTTGTTTGATGTTTTCATTCATGCCCTTCAGAATAGGGCTGTCTTAATGAAATACAGAATCTGTCCACGCAGAAAAGAACCTGTTTATTGTAGAAAATATGAGAATTAATGACGGTTTTCTACAAACGCATCACTAAGTAAACTGTAAGGGAGAAGAGTTAGCAAGTGAAAGGGTAGTGTAGATACAAAAATAAATGAATATACACTGGCTATAAATACTTTTGTGCTGAAAATTGGGAGGAGGCAGTTCTTACCCTTGGAAGAACTTTGGTAAAGTCAAGAGGTAATTTTACTGGAAATAGAGGAAAGAAACTTGCAATGTTTTAAGAGAGAAGGTGGTTATTCATGTTCTACTTTATATCATCAATGAACATTTGTTGGAACAAGGACAGGAACATGTGTTTAGTTTTCAGGTAAATTTTCTAAACTCTGGGCTCAGAAGAATTGTGTCCAGGGTCATTGGACGTGTAACGTATACAACAGAACTGCTTCAAGCAATATGCATGTGGAGTTCCAAACAATACAGTTTTTTAAGATAATGTGTTCCCAAGTGACAGTGACTTTCCCCAAACAGATGGGAAATACAGATTAAATTCCCCAATTGTAAGTCAGTTTGCATCTTCTACTCCTTAGTGTGTTTGCATCATCATACAATTATGAGATCTTTCCAGGTAGATCATCTTTTTGAAGACAATGTAGATCCATTGTTTGAACAACAAAATAGCTAAATATTCATCAAGTGAATGAGCAGCAAAAGCTGCTCAAGACACCCTAGCTATGCCCTGAATTGGATATTTGATTTAAAAGGCAGCTATCTCATCCTCCTTTCTGGCAGTTTTGTAAGTTTAGAATGGATTTTATTTCCTCCTCCCCCATGGCAAGATTGATTGGCAAGCTGAGCCCACATTCATGCTGTAACTCAACTCATACTTGTCAGCCAATAAACTGTTTACTGAAAACTTAATTACCAATTTCTGTATTCCAAACCTAAGCTGATGATCATCAAAAATATGATGTTTCTTTGGCATTATAAAATCAGATTTCAGTCATTCCTAATGAAAAGGTGTTTGTGCTGCACTTAGTCCTATTTTATAGGTCTTGATGTAGAAATGAAGGATAAATTAAAAGTTTAAATATAGCATTTAACTTCCAAGGATGATTCTTAGAGTCATGATCAACTAAGTTTTCATTGCCAACAATGCTGTTATTGACTTGAATGCGAAGTAGATGTTTCTTGTTTTCCATCTGTCAAGAGCATCACACTTATCTTGAAAGATTAAAAATTATTTTTCCAGTTTAAAAATCCTATGGAGTCTGCTTGTGCTCTTTTGCTCTCTTACAACTGCCTCATTGTCTACTGTTAGCTAATACTTTACTGTAATACACGTTTTTGACTTTTTTTTTTGGTTGTAATAACTAATAACATTTTATGTATTTTATTCTTCTAGCTACACTGAAAGAACTCATATCCCAGACTATGGTGCGCTGGTCCCAGGAAGATCAGATTCAAGATCCAGAATTAGTTCGGGTTATGTACACCCTCCTTCGTAGGCAATATGACAGCATTGGTGAGCTACTGCAAGCTCTGAGGAAAGCATACACCATTAGTGCCGCCTCAGTGAAGGATACCATTAACCTGCTTGCAGCGCTGGGTCAGATTCGCTCACTTCTCAGTGTCAGGATGGGAAAAGAGGAGGAATTGCTAATGATTAATGGATTAGGGTATGGAATTAACATAATTTTCTTTTTAAGTTTGTGTAAAGCTTTTTGTTATGTTAGTAAATCCTTTCATTTTAGATCCTGGATGAAAATTGCTGCTCTACTAAAATGCAGATATGTGCCAGAAATTTTAATTTTCACAGATATTTGCAAGATGGCTCCAACTGATCCGTTTTGCAGTATCAAATGTGTCAAGGTTTCTGTGAACTAAGGTATTTTTTAATCTAAAGAAAACAGACTCCTTTTACTATAGTTAAGCCTAATGCTTAAAGCTTTGTCAAACTACATGTTTTAACATCTCTGGAGAAAACATAACTTAAATCTTTATTGGTGTCAATACTACATCTTACCCAAACTTAAAACTCACGTTATATTTCATGCATGAGTGAATAAACTTGCTGGTATCTTTTTAATTGGAAAGTTTGTGCAGGCCGTTAGGTAGAACCAGCAAAGTGTTGTTGCAATCTTAAATTTTTCAAACTGTTTAGTATTTATTCTGTCACCATCAGTGGCAACTTAAAGTATTTGAACATGCAAGACTGCTTATTTTATCCTTTATAACATTATAATTATAAGAAATTGCCTTTATGTAATGCCTACTGATGTGAGAATATTTGTTCTGCATCTTTGCTATGAAATTACCTCTGTTAAGCAGTGGTGTTATGGTGCACGCTTCCTTGTCTGTTACTTCTCTTATGTGAATAATTGCTGGATTAGGTCATTTAATGTAGGAAGGAAAAAAAAGTCACAGAAAAGAGAGGAAATGATAGTACGATTACCTGAGAACTGTATTTATTTGTCCCTCATCAAGAACATTGAACAATTTCTCTCCTTTACAACAGTTGTAAGGAACGTCCAGTATTCTTACGATTTCACTGCAAAAATTGTATTGTTTTTGTAAAAATTGTAAAGATTAATCTCTTCAGTTGATTTGAGCAAGTCATAGTAACAACTCATTAATTAGTATGACTATATTACCTAATTTGTTGCTGACGCTGTTTGTAAAGTTGCTGAGAATTTAGGAGGGGTAAAGGGTAAGTTCTGGCTAAACTCAGCTTCCCATAGGTGCTGTATTATAAATCATCTTCCATTCCCAGTTTTCTGTCTTTCTTTAAAGCAGGCATGATGTCTCTTGTTTGCCATTTGTTTTTAACAGGTTGACCTAAAATGTTAGAATCCTTGGGTGCCCTATCGAAACACATAAATTGTGTTATGGATTATGAAACTAATACAGCGAATTCTAGAACATCTTGAGAAGAATGTGGGCAGAGTGAAAATGTTAAAATATTCCTATTTAAGGGAACCGAATGCCATTTTACATCTTCTGACAGATGGGCTTAATTTTGGAAATATTGATGAAACACATTTGACAGCTAACCTTGAATATTAAGTCTATTTATTGTTTTCTACTTTGTGAACTGAGAAAATTAATTAAGGAGTGTTACTGCAGAGGAAAGATTAGATTTAGATTTCTTGATCCCTATTCTCTACTTAAAACATAACAATATATTCTTTTCCACTTAGATCATTGGAGAATATATTTTCCCTTTAAGCAGAACAGATGGTAAGAGCAATTTAAAGATGAAGAAATGCCATTTTGAAATAATTTAAAAGTTTAGATTCTTATTATATAGAATTCATGAAAATTAAAGGAATGACAGTGTACTGAAGTGTGAAGCATTTAGTTGTCAGGTGGCTTTGTATTATGCTGAAATCTAAGAATTTAAAATTATGTTACTACAGTGAATGCACATTTCTGAAATCTCTGATGATGCATCATTGATTTAAATTAAAATGGTGTGCCTTAAAAACACATTGTTGCTTTTTCTTTCATTTTAGGGATATAATGAACAACAAGGTGTTTTATCAGCATCCTAATTTAATGAGAGTCCTGGGCATGCATGAAACTGTCATGGATGTGATGGTGAATGTGCTTGGAGGAGACAAATCTCAGGTAATTTCACTGTAATTTTACTCTCTGTTTTGCATTTTGAACCTTTCCGAAAGTATAGTAGAATTTTTAAGAAGAAATACCCAAAGAAAAAACGGATGTCCCTCATGTAAGACAGATTTTCCTTGTCCAAATTTAAATATTGATTAGTGTTAAAAATTGAACAGTTTTTAAACTACTAGAGAGAGAAGCCCAGCATTCTAGGACATGATTTTAAAAGCGTGAGAGAGGTTTTAGGTATTTCATTTGTCTTTTAATAGGACTTGAAAAGGTTTTATCCTTATTTTAAATTAAAGATATATGTTAGCTGCATTTATGGGAGGTGTAGCTCTGCTAGGAAAATGTACCTCCTCATCTTAGATAAAGTTTTATTAGCAATAAACTATCATAAGAGACTTCTTGTGTTGAGGACTCCAAAACTGGACACAGTACTCCAGGTGGGGTCTCATGAGAGTGGAGTGGAGGCGCAGAATCACCTCCCTTAACTTACTGGCCATACTTCTTTTGATGCAGCCCAGGATGCAGTTGGCTTTTTGGGCTGCAAACACACATTGCCAGGTCATGTTTAGCCTCTCATCAACCAACACCCCCAGGTCCCTCTCCTCAGGGCTGCTCTCAAGCCATTCTCCGCCCAGCCTGTATTTGTGCTTGGGATTGCCCCAACCCACATGCAGGACCTTGCACTTGGCCCGGTTGAACCTCATGAGGTTTGCATGAGCCCACGTCTCAAGCCTGATAAGGTCCCTTTGGATGGCATCCCTTTCCTCCAGCGTATTGACCGTGCCACCCAGCTTGGTGTCATCGTCAAACTTGCTGAGGGGGCGCTCAATCCCACTGTCCATGTCACCAACAAAGATGTTAAAAAGCGCTGGTCCCAATACCGGCCCCTGAGGAACGCCACTCATCATTTGTCTAAACCTGGACATCGAGCTGTTGACTGCAACTCTTTGAGTATGACCATCCATCCAATTCCTTATCCACCAAGTTGTCCATCCACCAAATCCACGTCTCTCCAATTTAGAGACAAGGATGTCGTGCAAAACAGTGTCAAATCCTTTGCACAAGTCCAGGTAGATGATGTCAGTTGCTCTTCCCTTATCCACCAATGCTGTAACCTCATCATAGGCCACCAATTTCGTCAGACACTATTTGTCTTTAGTGAAGCCATGTTGGCTGTCACCAATCACCTCCTTATTTTCCATGTGCCTTAGCATGGTTTCCAGGAGGATCTGCTCCATGAACTTGCCAGGCACAGAGATGAGACTGACCGGCCTGTAGTTCCCTGAGTCTTCCTTTTTTCCCTTTTTAAAAACGGGGGTTATGTTTCCCTTTGTCCAGTCATCAGAAACTTCACTGGACGGTCAGGACATCTCAGATATGATAGATAGTGGCTTGGCAGCTTCATCTACCAGTTCCCTCAGGACCTGCAGATGCATCTCATCAGGTCTCATGGATTTGTGCACCTTCAGGTTCCTTAAATAGTCTCGAACCTCAGCTTCTCCTACTGTGGGCAATTCTTCATTCTCCCAGTTCCCGCCTTTGCCTTCTGTGACTTGCCATCTGCTGTCTGTTGATCTTCTGCTGGCATGCTTAACTTCTAATCTGCTAGAGAAGTCTCACTTGAAAGGTTCTTGACCCTAGGTAGAACCACTAGGCTGTAATCTGGAAAAGGTACATGTTTGTGCATGCTTCAAATCTTTCACTCTTCCAGGTAAGGTATTCTTCTGAATAAAAAGGAGTAGGGCCAGAAACAGTGACCATGCCTTGGTCAGCTATGCTTTTATATACTTATTTGAAATTCCCTGCAGATTTGTCCAGTGAGTCCCTTATATACAGTTCAAGTACAGTGGTGGCATCAGGCACTAGGAAACTGCTTTTCCTGCTCTCGAACAAGTGGCTGACAGCTAGGTTGTTAGTATGGTCCCTTTTATTTTCTCTTTCCAGCTTCATGGACATTTCTTTCTTTGTGTTACAGCTTCAAGAGATGGAATGAGCAACCATGCAATGTAGTCTCTGGTTTAGGAGTTGGTTTTCCTTGGTTGTGGCAGCAGATGGTTTAAGCTAGATTTCCAGCTTCTTGAATTAAGTGAGTTTATCATGAAGCTGTATTGAGACAGGTGGTGTCTCAAGTGTTATAACAAGTGTTACAGCTCACACTTCTCTGAAGGAATGGTGAGAAGGTAAAAACTTGTCAGTTCAAACTGAAGAAAATTTATGCCAGGCTTTTTTCCAGCTGTGCTATTAATAAATGAGTCAGAAATAGATGAGGAGATCTGTGGAATATAGTGTGGCTGAAGGTATCTCAGTACCTTAGAAGTGTTTTCCAGTACTGGCTAACAAAACCCTGGAAAAGTACTTCATTGGTGAAATGTACATCCCAGAAAATACTTGGGCAAGCTTTCAGCATTTCTGTCACAGTTAGGTTTTAGTGTGTATCTTAATGCCTAAAATAGTTGTTTCAGACTGTGTCTTTACATCTTATAATTTTGGAATCTTAATGTCATGTTGGTTTCTGGTGTTGGTTGTTAATTCATTTTCAGAAAATCCTCAGGAACACCCTTTTTGGCTTTTAGAATTTAATCGTTTAACTTCAAAATTATTTCTTACTGATTTAAAGTTTTAGAATTCCATATTCATAGGTATTCCTGTCAATAATGAGGAATTTCTACAATGATAATTTTTAACAGTATTGCTGTTACTGTAATTTTTTAAACAAAATTATATCACACATTCTGTTAAAATCCCTGTAAATTTGGGGGGTGGAAGCTTTGTTGAATATTTTCATGAATGAATGAATGAACGTTTTTCATTCATTTTTGTCTACCATACATTTGAGAATAGAAATTGTATATAAAGCTGCTTATACATAATAGCTCCTCCATGACTGAAATAGACAAATGAGTCGCATATATTAGGAAAAAAACTGTGGCAAAGTAAAACTACAGTTACTCAAGTCTCTGAAGTGCACCTGGTGTCTTGAAAAGATAATACGTATCATCTAGCTTTTAATTACATAACTTTTTTGGCAAGATTGTTGTCTCATTAAGTGAAAAGATTGAACTTCTCAGAATGAGTTAGAGTTGTGTTGCATAGAAGGCAACATGCATTATTCTTTGTTATAGTAAAGTATAAGCAATATTATTTATGGTTGAAAGGTAAGAAGGGAAGGAGGCAGGATGTCATAGGAAGAAAAAATACATGATATTGTGATTAAAATGCTCAGATATCAGCTTAGAAATTATAGAATACATTATTGCATAGAATATATTCATGCTTCTGCCTAAGGGTGCTTGTCAGATTATATAAAATTAATTCTCTTTGATGGTAATGAATTTTCTCATTAGTTTTGTGAGTATCCTTAGGACATAGATCTGCAACTGAACTTGACACTTTTAAAAAATTGCTGTATAATGGTACATTTAATAAATCAGATAGAAAAACCTTTAAACAAGCATCAAAATATGTCCCTTGGTTTTTTATCTTGTTCTTTCAGTAAAATGTGAGAATGGCATAACTTCTCATTTCAGAAGATGTTATGACTAATTGCAACTTGTGAAACATATTTTCATGAGTGCTACAGATGAAATTGTTTTATTTTCAGAGGTGAAATCCTTGCACATCATGTGCAGCAAGTAAAGTGTTTGGGGGTTTTTTGTTTGTTTTTGGGTTTAAAAGCATTGCATAGTTAATAGAGTTTAATGTTTTGTTTTATCTTATCAGACCTATGCATCGAACAACATAGAAGTCTTGTAGAAATGTTTTATATGAAGACTGTACATTCTTATTGTAATATGAGAGGATAAACTAAGGTTCTTGAATATTCTTTATTCTGCTATGACCTAATATTGGAGGTTGAGCTTGTTACCGTAATGCTGCTAAGGTAGAGTTTTTGTATAACTGCATTTACTGGTCAGCAAATTGCTTTGATGAGAATTATTTCTCCATTTTTTCGCCTTTGTATGTTCCCTATAGTCCTCTGCAAAATGTTTTTCAACATTTTAAACCTAATGGCCTAATGAATACAAAAGTCAAAAGGATATGCAGGTCCTTTTTTAAGTTAGAAGCAAAGCAACTGTCAGCTTCTTATCACCTTGGTAACTTCACTATACTTTCCTTGTTAGGAGTGCAGGAAGAATTGGGACAGATTGGTAATTAACATATTTCACTGCTTTGTCAACTTTCTTCTTCAGCAGATCGTTTTTCCTAAGATGGTGGCAAGCTGTTGTCGATTCCTGTGCTACTTCTGTCGAATTAGTCGTCAAAACCAAAAGGCCATGTTTGAGCATCTTAGTTACTTACTGGAAAACAGCAGCGTTGGACTGGGTATGTCATGTGGCTGTAGCAGCTAAAAGCAAGGCCAGGAGGAACTGTGGTATCACAAGACTAGTACCTAATTTGTATAGCAAGCTGAAGCATGTGATGAAGCCTCTGTGAAGCTTAAACCATTTTGTAGTTTCACCTCTAACTCATATGGGTTTTTTCCATTTTCCTTTCATCCTTATGTGTCTGTGAATAGTACTAGAAATAGAAGAGTCTAAATCTGTGTTTTTAAATACCTTGAAAAATTTAGGATTAAGTCCATGCGGTTTGACATTTTTTCCACTCAAAATAGTTGAGTTTGGAAATCTAAGATTAACTTGACACTTTATGGTGATTGCCTGTTTCATCTGGTTTCATTTCCCTTCCCTCTAAAGTTTAGGCCACTGATGTGAATTTCATATTTTTCCTTAGGATCACTGAATGTATGTTTTTTAATATGTGTGCATTAGATTTTGTAACAGAAGGAAAATTGTCTTGGACAGATAGATGGCTATATTAATAAGGTATAGCAAGGTAAGATAGTGTGTGATTTCACAGTGCTTTAGCTGCTCATGGTGACCATTTTGATTCCTGCGTTTGCCCACATTAAACACAGAAAATGGGATAAGCCTAAAAGAAAGAAAACTGTTAACACTGAAGCTTGAAAATGTATCTTTTAGCTGAATATAGGCATATTTTTAAATCTTGAATTGATAGAGTTGTGTAGAATTACATATTTAACATGTTGCTCTGCTAAAGAAATAGCATAATATTCCGCTGATTTGCAATGTTGTTAATAGTGATTTCTTCATCTTCATTTAAAACCAGTGTGGTTGGCTATGTTTATAGATATGGATGTCAAGCCAGAAAAAAAAATTCAGCATTTATTTTAGCTGAATTATTCAAAACAGTTAACCATGTTCTTGATTGAAGAAAAGCCATACAACATATTAATAACATATTTATGTTCTAGATTTCAGTGTGATTGCTGCCCTCTGCTGCATGACTGTGATTACTGCAAACTGAATTTAATTACTGTATATTAACTTTCTGTAGCATTTCCTTCAATGAGAGGTTCGACACCACTAGATGTTGCAGCAGCCTCTGTAATGGATAACAATGAGCTTGCACTAGCATTGGAGGAGCCAGATCTCGATAAGGTAAGTGATCACTCTGCCCTTTTTACCTGTTTGTTAAATAGTGTACTTGTGCTGGAAGGGAAAAGGGCAAGTTTGATCGTTGTAACTTTTGGATAAGATCTCCTCAGAAATACTTGCTCTAGGGATGTGCTGTCTCAAGGTAAGATGGACTGAGTGGTGTTTTTCCTGATTTTGCTTTACACTTAGTGGGAACCACAACAAAAGAGATTTATTTCTATCTTCTGCATCCTTTCACTATTGTTATAAGGTAGAAAGGATGACAAGCAAAAAGGCGTGAAACAGGAGAAAAGCATATCAAGAAATCTTGTTTGGGGAGGAGAAAATTTGAGAATTTAGAGGAGAATGTGAAGAAAGGAAACAGGTCTTTTGGCTTAAGTAAATCAGAGATTGGTGGGGATGGAGGTAAGAGCTAAGAGAATGGAAGGGCAGGTATTTGAAGAAGGGTAGTTGGAACAGGATTTTAAGGGTAGGTGCAGTAGGAAAAGGAATCGAGGACTCAGGTCATTGGCTATGGTTAGGAATAAAGGGAAATGTGAGGAGAGGCAGGATGAACTAGAAAAGGTGGGTAAAAAGATACGAAAAAATGACACGGAAGTTCTCTCTATACCGAGGAAGGAAAACATGAAGAGATGGAAGATGGGTGCAAAGTCAGAAGAAGTAGAAAGCAAGGAAAGGAAGTGATATGTGATAGCACAGCACTGGGAAACAGAAAACAGAAGCAGGGTTTAATATAAATGGAGGAGAACAGTTAAGCATCTCAATGATAGCTTAGCACAGGGAAAGCTTCTGTGCAGTATGAGAGACTCCTGTGATGAGAATAGAACTGGTTGTGGGGGTGTTTGTGATCTGCGTGTGCTGTGGGAGAGGAAAAGTGGGGAAATGGAAATAAATGAATGTATGATGGGGATAGCTAGCAGAAGACAGAGACAAGAATATGAATGGGAAAGGTGTGAGAAAGCACAGGAATATCCTAATTAGATAAAGGTAGCATTGACAACAACTATCAGTTTTGTATCACCTGCAAAATTGCTGAGAGTGCACGCTTTCCTGTCATTAATGAAGATATTAAACAGTATCAGCCCTAGTATCAACCCTTGGGATACACCACTAGTGACTGGAATGCCACCAGTGACTGTCTCATATTTTCATGGAAAGTACCATAGGGCAAGTTACTTAAACAGAATTTCACTGTTGACCATTGACCACATAGAATCATAGAATAGTTTGGGTTGGAACGGACCTTTAAAGCTAGTCCAACCCCCCTGCAATGAGAAGGGACATCTTCAACTAGATTAGGTTGCTCAGAACCACATCCAACCTGACCTTGAATATTTCCAGAGATTGTCTCTGCGCAACCTGTTCCAGTATTTCACCACCCTCATTGTAAAAAATTTCTTCCTTATATCTTGTCTAAATCTACCCTCTTTATTTTAAAACCATTACCCCTTGTCCTATCACAACAGGCTCTGCTGAAATCTTTGTCCCATGTTCCTCATTTACTGATTGCTTACCTTGGAATACTTGGCACTGTACAATCGCTGAATATTCAAACAGTAACAGATATCAGCTGCAACGTCCACAGTATTTTATGCTGAGAAATCAGGCTGTATGTGTCTCAGACTGGGATTCCCAAATTCGTGTCATTTTACCTGTAAGAATGGTAATGTATTGGCTGTAATATATTAACTTTGATGAGTTGATAACTTTATCAAGTGCAGTATGTGTATGTTACTCAGCAAATAAATCTGTATACTGCATAACAAGTAAAAACAAATGCTGTATAGCTATCAGTTCGATGAATGTGGCATACATACCCTACTCACGGAATGATAGGGCATTTCTGTGTGACTGAAGTTTGTAGCATAGAGTGTGTGTTCAAAGCAGATAGATTACACATACACAACTTAACTTTTGAACTTTTGACAATGCAAATTTGATATCTTTTTACTGCAAACGTGTGAATGTGTGGAAGGTAGAGGATTGCACAAGAAAAGTATCCCATGACCTGATGACATACTGTAGTAAACTGAATAGATTAAAATGACGGAGTTTGGTGGTAGCATTATAAAACCTGAAAACAGATGGAGAAGAAATTTATTCTACTGGTTTTCTCAAATTCTATACGAGCTGCATCTCTAGACTCCTACAAGTTTGTATTCACTCATACCTTCTGAATGGATACTAGAAAATTATTGAGTCCTGTTAGGAATAGCATACTTTTTCCACCAAGTGCACTGAGTAACTTCCCTACTGCATACTGTAATAAGCACATTTTTTCACATCAGCCCATTTTTCCTCTGTTGCAGCCTTTCGGAGGCAACTTGTATATTGTATCAGCAGAAATATAATTTTTCTTCCTGAATTCGTAACTAGTTTCTCTCTTAGGGCATTAGATAATGACCAAATATGATCTCATGGATGGTGGAATTGCTATAGGTTGCTTAAGCAGAGTAACATATCTCCCTTTTCCAAATAGAAAAACCTATCTCCCTTTTGCCACACATTTTTGGCTGCCTTCCGTTGTAAGAAATGATAATTTGCATCTCTTTTTAGAGGTTCATGAAAGGCTTTTGATGTGCATTGCCCATTTCAAAATATATTTAAGTCCTATAATTGTGTTCATATGTTGTTTGTGTATTTTAAATAAAACCAAAAAATAATATGTTTGTGCAGCTATCTGCAAATTTCCTTTTAAATGATTGAGAAATCATTCTGTACGTTTCAGAAATTCAGCATACTATAATTAATGAAATTTTTCGTAATTTCTCAAAGATTTCTCTTAAAGATATTAATCTTTATAAGAAATGATGTGTTAGGAATTTACATACTACCAAAAATTTTAATCTTTCTGGTTTCAGACTCTTGAAACTGTTCACTGATATTTATCAATTATCTGAAAAATGTAATTTTTTGCATATTTCTTAAAATTGAAATTACAGTAAATAAACTTTTGATGTAATGTTTATTTTGCTATTGTAGCAGCTAAGCCATACATGGTTATTGGTGTGATTTTTTTAAAGTTGTTCAATAGTATTTTAACTGTTTAGGTACTGTAAAAAAAGATCTGAATTCCACAGTATTTTATTCTGCTTTTCACATTCCACATTTGTTCATGTTGTTGTATTGTTGAGTCATCATATAATTAGGTAACTTCAGAAATAAAGAGCACTTGATTTTTTTCATCATCATCAAAAGCAAGAACTAGAAACTAGAGACTGATGCAATAATGAGCTACGTTGGTAGTTACTCAGGTGAACACCTAGTATATAAAACCCTTGTTATTAAAAAAAAAATGACTATGTTAATTTTGTTTCATACTTATTTTTAGAAATTTGTTTCTAAACACATGAATAAATGATTGCTTCTGTATTGTAGGTTGTTACCTACCTGGCGGGTTGTGGCCTGCAGAGTTGTCCAGTATTGCTGGCTAAAGGATATCCAGACATCGGATGGAATCCAATAGAGGGTGAACGTTACCTGTCGTTCTTGAGATTTGCAGTTTTTGTTAACAGTAAGTGTGATTTCTTGGCATGCAAATTCCATCAAAAGGTTTCCTTGAAATTACTTTTCTAACCATAAAAATGTGTTAATGGATGAAGAGAGGTTAACGCATACTGTTCTCATTACAAATACAAGATTATTAGTATATGACGCTTATTGTAATTTTTTTGATCTTCATAGTTAGTTTCATTTTTTCCTTACTCTTTTTGCAACTTGCGTAATTTAAGAGTAACCTGTTAAGGTAGCAAATGATATTAGGAATTCATTAAGTAAACAAACTGTGGTATTTACATATACCACATAGGCTGGTTATAAACATAACCAGTGAGCACTGATTTTAGACCTTTCTTGGCCACTGAGAGATTAGAGGTTTTTAATTAAGCCATTTCGCATTCCAAAAAGCAAATTTTCAATAGGTCATGTGTTCACATAGTTCTGAGGGATCAGTGTTTGTAAAGTACCCTGACTGAGTAATTTAAATCTGATGTCTTAAAAAAGGAAAAAATCTTCTTTTTTGATAACTATCTTATACTTTCTTCTGTGGGAAACTTCCTTTTAAAGTTTATGAAACAAATACGCTAAAGTCATATTTAGATTATCTGAATGCCATTGAACAAAAAGCACTGCCGTTCATGTGGATTTTTTTTTCATCGAACCAGTAATTTAGATTAAAGATTAGATGAGATGAAAAGATTTGTCCATTCAACACCTATATGGTCTACCAACATGCAAAGCGTTTTAAAGGACAGCTAGGGACAGTAAACATAACTGAAGTACGTTCATTGTTGATAAGCCTGTAGCTATTGAGTGAGCTGCTAAACTAAATTGATAAACTCCTATAAGAAATGTAGAAATTGTTTTCGTTGTTGATTTTATAAATCTAAATATAAATTTGCTGGGTGGACTGCTAGTCAGTAGAATTAGATTTCGGTTTCAAGTGTTTCGGGTACTTTTTTCTGAAAAACAGTTATGGTGGGGGTTTTGAAGCTTCTCATTATGACAGTTTTGGAGATAGGACTTTTGAAAATCAGATTACTTATTTCTCTGTGTGCTCTGCTTGAGAGGACAATTACAAATATAAATTAGTAAAATATTTGGGTTGTTGAGATAAAAGCAACAAACACACACTTGTAAACACATGAATGAATTTTGATTCTGGCCGGTGAATCCTGGGAATAAGCATAACTTCTTTCTTCAAAGTTCTTCATTAACTTGGCCTGTGTGGTAAATTAGAGCAGCCTGCAAAATATTAAAGCTATTTTCAGAAGTTTGGCATCCCATTGGAAGGGTTATGGAAAAGAAATACATATACAGAGAAGGTCAGGATAAGATTCTAGTGGCAAATGCAGTGTACAAAGAAATGTAAATTGAAAATGTAGACTAATTAATTCTTGATAAAATTCTGTTGACTTCAATAGAGCAACATTAAAGATTAATTTGGTTCTCTGTGCTTGAAGTAAGTCTTTCCTGCACATTCTAAATTAAAACTACGTGCAAACAGCTTTTGCTGATAAGGGCTTCCTTTTAAAAATCTTCACTTAGAAGGTTTTAACCAAATGAAACTAAAGTTGTTGACTTTAAGATTTAAAATCCTGCTTTTTCGCTGCAGTATGAAAATAAGGTGAATGAAAAGGAGAAGAAAGAAAGGGAAAAAAAAAGAATCTGTGTAAAGTCAACAGTTAAGGTATAGAATCATAGAATCAAAGACCTTTAAGATCATTGAGTCTAACTGTAAACCTAGAACTGCTAAGTCCACCACTAAACCATGTCCTTAAGTGCCATGTCTACATTTCTTTTAAATACCCCCAGGTATGGTGACCAAACCACTTCCCTGGGCAGCCTGTTCCAATGCTTAATAACCCTTTCAGTGAAGAAATCTTTTGTCGTATCCAATCTAAACCTTCTCTGGAGCAACTTGAAACTGTTGCCTCTTGTCCTATATTCCATATTAAGACCATAACAGTGTTTTAAATGGGAAAAATACAAGACTGATGTTTAAAGTGGTCAGCTGCTCCTTCTAGAGCCAGCAGGCCCAGGTATCTCACCTATCACTGCTTCCGATTGACTTGGACTTCCTGGTAGTACCACTGCTGCTCTCAGCTAAACCACAGGTTGCTACTTCCTACTTTTTTTGGTGGCTGCCAAAGCTGCAACATTCAGTTTAATATAAACTTGCTACTTGCATTTCTGTACTGATTTAGTATTGTAGCTTGCATGTAAAATATAGATACTGATGATCGAAGCTACTGACATTGCAGGTTCAGTTACTGTGAACTGATTGTTTTCCTGTAATCTGTTTTTTTCCTGTATGTCCCACTAATTTCATATCTTCCTACAGGTTATCAATATTCTCACAAGGTAGCCACTGTGCATTTCTAAACAGTTGCATTTAACCATAAACTGAGCTTTTGATTCAATTATTATCATGCTTGTATGTGAAGCAGTTAGTTACGTAAAAGAGTTCATTTGTATGAAGGTTCTTTTTCCTGGTGAGTTTTATTCAGCAAGCATCTATATCACAACCTGTCTGCCTATACTGAATTTATACAATACACGTACATTTTTCCACACAAAGCTGTTATAAATGGAGTTGTTTCAGGCAAGCCATGAACTTTAAAACTGATTTTAATGTGATCTTTGTGTATAGAAAAGATGAAGTATTCAATTTCAGTCTTTAAATAGCAAGCACAAGATGTAACGAATATTTAAACGTGCATCAGAATCAGGAGGTTTTACTCTAGGTATATTTAGTCATATTGAGAAGATTAAACTCTGAGATGAGTTTTCCACTGATGAAGTGCTGAGGACATAATGTTAAGCAACATCCTTGCTTCAATTGTCCCATTAAAAATCAAATAACTCTCATGTCCTGTACTAGGTGTGGCTGGGGTGGAGTTAACTTTCTTCATAGCAACTCATATAGTTCTGTGCTTTTCATTTATGGCTAAAACAGTGTTGATAACGTACCAGTGTTTTGACTGTGGCTGCGCAGTGCTTGTGCAGCATGAAGGCTTTCTCCTTTTTTTTCCCACTCTGCCCCTTCCCCTCCTTCCCTGGCCCCAGTGAGTGGGTTTGGGATGGGCAGGAGGTTGGGAGGGGACACAGACGGGACACCTGACCCAGACTGACCAAAGGGATATTCCATACTATGACGCTGTGCTCAGCAATAAAAGCTCAGGGACAGGAGGAGGAAGAGGGGAACGTTCGTGGTTATGGCGCTTGGCTTCCCAAACAACCATTACACATGCTGAGGCCCTGGGACGCAGTGAACGATTTTCTCTTTTTGCTTTGCTTGCATGCTTAGTCTTTGCTTTCTCTACTAGGCAGTCATTATCTTGATCCATGAGTTGTCGCACCTTCCAACTATATTTTTCCTGTCCCACAAAAGAAGGGAGAGAGTGAGAGGCTGGGAGGGTTGGCTGGAGTCAAAACTTCCGTCCCGCTTTCCCCAGTTGCACGCTTCTTGCCTTGTGGAGCTATTACCTTTTATACCGGAGAGAGCAGTCTTTGCGATTAAAAGCAAATTAACCTTCTAAAGTGAACCTTTCTAGGTTGAAGTAGTAAAACTTTTGCAAAGCAAGTCTACACTGTCACTTTTAAACCTCGGTATATTTTTGATAAAGCACATCCAATACTGCCAAATTGATGCATTTTTCTTTTCAAAAATAAGGATGAGGATTTGTTTTATATTTTGTAAAATTTAGAGGGAAAATGTAGTTGTCTCCTGACTTTTGAGGAGAAAGTATGTGTAGTGCTTTTTGGTCCTCAGGTGAAAGTGTTGAGGAAAACGCAAGTGTTGTTGTCAAGCTCCTTATTCGACGGCCAGAGTGCTTCGGACCAGACCTTAGGGGAGAAGGAGGAAATGGTTTGCTGGCAGCTATGCAGGAGGCTATCAGGATCTCAGAGAATCCTACTCGTGACCTTCCCTCCCAGGCATATAAAAGAGAAGGGTAAGTAAATGTGAATGCTTGTTTGGCAAATGGTGATTTAATAACTGGTTTAATCATGCTTGCAATACATAGATAATAGGCCCCGTTGTGTAAGGCATTATATAGAGAGCATTAGAGATTCTCAACCCCAAGCAGTTGTCATATGGAATTCATAAAGCATGAGCTAGAGAAAAGTGGAATGAGAGTTACAGAAGAGAAGAAGCCTGAATGACAACGCAAAGGAGAAGGCTGTTGTGGAATGAAGCTAAGGTAAAGTGAAAGACAAATATAGAAGTCTCATGTGAAGTCAGTTATTACTGTTTAATTGCATGCTTACTCTAGGGATAAAAACCTGGTAGTCTGGAGCCAGAGGAAATGAGGATGTCTGATTAATAGTCTCTGGATCATGGATCTAGCTCCAGAGAGGAGGTATAAACTTATATTGGCAAAAATGCTCACTGGTATTGTTTACCTTCTAGTGATGAGGAGGAGGAAGAAGAGGAGATTGTGCACATGGGCAATGCAATCATGTCATTTTACTCAGCTCTCATAGATTTGCTTGGACGTTGTGCACCAGAAATGCATGTAAGTTCATTTTGTCACTTGCTCAGAAAATGTAGGAGATTTGTAAACAGAACTGTACATGTCTAACTAACTAAACTATTCTCTATTCAAAGGCTTCTTCCCTTCAGAATGTGAACTACATTACATTTCTTGCTGTATCTAGACAGATGTGTTCCCTGCAAGCTGTTTATAAAGAATCATTGTCTTTTGATTCCTTATGCTTTTTTATCTAAAATTTTGAGAATTTTTATATGACTATGGAATCAAAGCAAAGATTTCACATGTATTCTACCAGTGAAATTTCTGAAGCTGGCCCTTTACTATTCTCTAGAAAGCTATAAAAATAATTTTCATAAGAATGTGATACAGAGCTGCTTTTGTGTGCACCACATGAATACAGGGAAAGATATGTAAAATAAATCTTTTGACTGTAATGCCTGTAACAACTACATGCAAGACTTCGTTTACTTTGACTTCTGCTTGTCAATTTTTAAAATTCTTTATGGTTGGACTTGATGATCTTAAAGGTCCCTTCCAACCTAAACAATTCTATGATTCTGTTCTATGATAAATTCAGCAGAAAATGCAATATGTATCTCAATACAACAAGAAGCAAGGAATTTGTCTTGTAGCTCCCCTACTTACTATTACCAAAGCTATTAACTTCTATTAACTTTATCAGTTGTAAAGCTGTATGTAACTGTCTGGTGCCAGCCAGCAATAGTAGTTTCATTTTAAGAAAATTACTGGAAGAGATTCTCAGAGACTTCTGCCAGAAGTTGAAAGGAATTGGTCACCTCATTGTTGTTAATGCCTTTTGAAATTTTTACTGCATAGAAATAATAGAAATATGCATGAATACATCAGACAGGTTTGCATCTGTTCATAGGATAAAGAGACAAGCTCAAAACCTGGCACTGTAGGTTCTGTAACATGAGTCTTTCAGAAATTTTCAGTTTCATCACTTTATCAGATTGGTGATAAGATAGGAATCTTATTCATGTGGGGGTTTTTGTGTTACTGGGAATTTATAATACCATGAAATTATTGATATGATATCAAAATTAGTACAGATTCAAAAGTAGGATCAGCTGAAAATCGTCAACAGCATTAGAGTGCTGGGATAAATTGAATTTCTGTGCATTTTTTTCCAGTGTTTGAAAAAATCATATTAATGTCAGTATTTTCAGGAAATTTTTCATGCACCCCTCATTACTAAATTTCTTAATGAATAAATGTTTTCTAACAGCTTATTCAAAGTGGAAAAGGGGAAGCTATTCGAATCAGGTCAATCCTTCGATCTCTGGTGCCTACTGAAGATTTGGTTGGGATTATAAGTATACCACTAAAGCTGTCAACAGTTAACAAAGGTAACTTACATACTTTTATTAGACCAGTTCATCTTTTTAAAAAAATCTTTTGGCGCAAAAGCCTTCAGGTGTAAAACAAAGCAGTTTTGTTAGAGTTGAGTACAAGCTCAGTAGTATTCTAGTACAGTATTCTTCAGATTTTATTCAAGTACAGTATTCTTCAGATTTTAATTAGATATGTATCAATTAGAGCTGTGTCATTTGTGTGTCATTTTCTTCTAGGGCAAAATAACTTTATCCTCCTTCCCCTCCTTCTGTTGTGTTTTCTGTTTCACAAGAATTGTCTACTCCCCTTTACAGTCAGAGATGGTTTATCTGATACACAGTTAACTTCTGTGTTATTGTTGTCTTCCCCTTGGATTCCTTGTTCTTTCTGGTCTAGTTTACATGAGACAAAAATTAAAATTCTTAACCTTCTTTGACATCACAGTTACTGTATGTTTTTAGTATTTATCTTTAATTTTACCGTATAAACATTATCCATAATAGTAATGAAACAAATAGAATACTTTGCCATTCATTCTTAAGCTTTCATTTAAGAGTGAAATGTTAAGAAATTGCAAAATAATAGGGTTTTTGACATAATAAAAAATTAGTAATCTTTTTCACCATACAAGAAAACTGAACGGGAATATAATTTTCATTGAACGTGATTTTACACATTAAATGTAATTATAGTGTCTTTCATTGTCTTGCTGTTTCTTGTTTTATCAGTTATCGACTATTAAAAATTGCATTATATATTTGTGTAGATGGCACAGTAAATGAGCCAGACATGTCTGCAAATTTCTGTCCGGATCATAAAGCACCCATGGTGCTCTTCTTGGACCGTGTCTATGGTATTAAGGACCAAAGCTTCCTCCTTCACCTACTGGAAGTTGGATTTTTACCAGATTTAAGAGCCTCTGCCTCTTTGGATACAGTAAGTATTTTGCTGTGGAGTTTAGATGCAGTGGCTGGATATAGTGTGTCTGTAAGTGTTAGAAACAGAATTTCACGTCAAAATAACTTTTTTTTTTTTAAAAAAAAGGGTAGTATAGGCTCACTATAAGCACAAACAGTAAAATTCAGTTAATTCATAGTTCTTAAGTCTGATCATAAGCATTCAGTACCACCTTATAAACCAGCAGTGTAATGTAGTTTAAAAACTTTTAATACAGGCTTGCTTACATTAATTATACAGTAAGTACATTGGATATGCTGTAATAGGCCTAACAATTACTTTTATTTTATGTCTGCTTCCAAGAATTACACTGAAAATTCATATGTGTGAAGGTTTGAAGAAATTAAGTGAAATGAAAAGTGCTACTTAATGCTTTGTGGTTTTTGCTAGCCTGTTTAAAGATAAAAGCTGCATATTGTTCTTTGCTCCTGTTGGTTCAGAGTGCAGTGGGGCAAGAGATAGGAGATAATGGATGACTTGGATTTTCTCAAGTTGAAAAAAAATTGCTTTTGTCCTCAGCTGTATACTGGGAATATCATGTTAGCACCCAGCTGCTAAGGGGACTAGAGTATTTCATTATTATGTTTTATAGACTTCATATTTAGTAACCTTTATTCCATATGATACTAACAATCATTTACTACTTCATACAGGTTTCTCTAAGTACCACAGAGGCAGCTCTCGCACTAAATAGATATATTTGTTCAGCTGTGTTTCCATTACTCAAAAGATGTGCTCCCCTCTTTTCTGGAACAGAGCATCACGCCTCTCTGGTTGACTCCATGCTTCACACAATATATAGGTTATCCAAGGGACGTTCCCTTACAAAAGCACAAAGAGACACTATTGAAGAATGCCTGCTTGCTATTTGCCAGTATGTATGATACCTGCATACAAATGATTTATTTTGTGCAGTATATGTATTTTAATAACTTCTTTCTTTGTATATAATGTAGAACTTGTATATTCTTGCATGAAATAAAAGACCAGAGTGTATGAGAGAAAATAGATTTAATTTTTCCATTATGGGTACTGCATTATACAAGCTGTCATGTTGATATGAGCTTTATAGTGATACAGGATAAATGCTCATTATTTGTAAAAACAAAACCCCAGTAATTACCAAAAATGTTCTGTCAAGTCTGGCAGTCAGTGTGTGTTGGGGATTTAAGGGATTGACTTGATTGTATTTCCGATTGTGTTTGAACAACCTTGTCCATAGTTAAGAGAAAAAAAAAAAAAAAAAAAAAGAAGAAAAACTACCCCCCATTCTCCAAATCCTAAAACTGATTCTAAAACTGAACTGAGCATTGAAGTTATATCAGGAATTGAAATGTAGATTTGCCAACTGAATTATAATTCTTGATCTTTGTGATAAACTGTAGTGGTACTTGTCTGTGTAGTGTACTGTGAAATTAGTAATGCAGTATGCATTTTCAGTTTGTGAATAGTGCTGGACCCCTGACAAAAAGAGCATATATTAGAAATGGAAAAGATTTGGAAAAGGTTAAAACAAGGGGGATCAAGATAAGAAATAATTTCTCTCCCCTGAACAGCTTAGTAGACCAGGAATCTTCAACTTGAAAAAGTGATGGCTGAGGGGGAGATCTGAAAAGAGGATTTTTACATTGATTTTGAGTCTATAGATCACTGAAATTAAATAGCTAGAAAAGGAATGCTGGGTAATTTATTCAGTCTTCTAGTTGAGTTTTATTTCTTAGAAGAATAATCATAATGTATTTCCCAGATCAGTTTCAGTTAGGAGTGTTTTGTTGGTTGCTTTTTAGTGTCCTATCAGAAACCATTCTGTTAGGGTAAAATTCTGGTTCTTTTGCTTAGATTGTCCCCCTATGTATTCTGAAAGAAATCCAGCACCCTTCCCTCTGCTGTCACGTGGACAATCACACATGTTGTCTATTTACTTAAGACAGTCCAGAAATAGCACATCTTTCTGTGCTATATCCTTCTATATAGAGATGAGGCATAGTGAGATGCCTTAGGCACCTACCATTGATTTTTAAAAACAGTTTTAATGAGTGATTTGAATTCCAATATGTAAATTGATTTCAGATTTTATTTCATTTTCACTGGATTCTGTAAATTTTACTAAGAACTTATATTTATTTTAAATTACAGCCACTTACGACCCTCTATGCTACAACAGCTGTTGAGAAGGCTAGTTTTTGATGTGCCCCTACTCAATGAATATTGTAAAATGCCTCTCAAGGTAAATGCTTTACTTTCTGTACACACATTCAGTGTAAAACTTACTTCATAGTAACCTGTCATCGTCATGTTTTTAAAAACAGAGCAGGGCAGGGTGAAACAATGTGAAATCACTTCTGAATTGAAAATAATGTTATTGTTATAATGGTTAAAGGCTTGTAAAATCTTGCCTAATGCAAACAGAACACAGTAAGTTGATTATGCGATTTTGCTGCTTCAACAAAAGAGTATTAGAAACTATCAAATTAAATGTTAGCGTTATCTTGATATTTCTTCTTATGCTGTATGAAGTATGATAACTCTTGATAGGATGTATAGTCCAGGAATAAATTTCGAGTGAAGTTTACAGATAATAGGATACAGGGAACCTCTTACTTTTGAGCAATCTTTAACCAAAGTCTTATCTGTAAATAGAGAATTACAATTGTGAGATGATAAATAACTTTTATTTAGAATTTTTCTGTTGGATTTGCCTCCCGTTGCTATTGGGGTAAAAGGGCCTGGTCTTAGGTCTGCAGGTCTTTTTATGGCACAATTGAAATTCTGTCATACTCTAAAGCAGAGCTACCAGATTCAGAGACATATTCTGGAGCATCAGTAATTTTGGAGCAAAAGTGGGGCAAAGAAGGAGTGTTTGATTTGTGTTTTTGATTATTATTTTCCCTTCCTAAATGAAATTGCAGGAAAAATTAAAATGTCAAGATTCTAAAGGAATGCTAAAAGGAACTGTAGCGTTTCCCATGGGTAGGAATTTTTAGTTCTAAAGAAGAAATCAGTAGAAATTTGAAATGATGTGGAAAGTGCACCAATTTTCCTATGTGCTAGCTCTTTAACTGGTACGTTACGGATTGTCTGTACAATAGTTCTTTCCATAGGTTTTTCCAGAGATGAGCAGGCACAGCTAAAAAGGTGTACTGCAGGTGTCTTTTGCAATGTTTTGAATAATACTGAGGACATCAACTACAAATGACGGAAGTAAAATCAGTTGGAATTTGTAAAACTTTTTACAATAGTTTATCATGTCCTGTTTTATACCCATTCTGTTATCTCTGTTTTTATACTGTGAGCTAATCTGTACTTAAATCCTGAAATTTTCTATTTTTGCTACTTGCTGTCATCACTGAGAATCCCACAGCAGCAGCTGGGGATAATATAGGCTTTATACTTCCCCAGCATGGGCCCTACTGCTCTCCTAAAAAGAAAAAGAAGAAAAAATGAAACATTAGAAATTAAAAGACAGAAATAAATAATAATAATGCTCATGTAATTGTTCAAACAGATACTGGCAATTCAGACTTCATTAAACAGTATGTTATTTTGTTAAATACCAATGTTTTATGTGCAATTTTATTTTCTTGAAAATCTAGCTTCTGACAAATCACTATGAGCAGTGCTGGAAATATTATTGTCTGCCTTCAGGAATGGGAAGCTATGGAATTGCAGCAGAAGAAGAATTACATTTAACTGAAAAACTTTTCTGGGGAATATTTGATTCCTTGTCTCATAAGGTAATGACTGTAATTCACATTACAGTATGGGACGACTATAAAAGCATTACAATGATAATTTGCCGTGCCATGTGCAGGAAGTGCCTATTTTAACAATTATTTCACCTAATATGGGAGATATGGCAATGAATGCTTTTAACGAAGTAACTTTCTAATGAAAAATTGAATGCTGAATCTTGAAAGATTCTCTCCAAACTAATGAAATGTCAGATCTATTTCTTGATATACCCATATAGCCTTACACTAGTAATGAGGGAGGTTGCTTGCTGCACTAACAAGTCAGTGTTGCCTCATCCTATCTTAGCTCTATTAAACTTTTAAAAATACTTTTTACTGATAGAAAATTAATTTTAAGAAACGTATGTATATGCTTGTCAAATTGTTGGTATATGCAGAGTATATTTACATTGTCTGTTTCTAACACACTTGTGTTTTATTAGTTTTCTGGTTATTCCCCAGCTTAAGAAATATGATGCACCATTCTTAGAACTATACATTTTTCCATTTTCTTGTTCCAAAGTGTGATCTTGGGATTTTTTCACTTAGTCATATTTTCTCCAAATAAGAAAAAGTTACATTTCAGATAGGATAAATGCCTTGCCAAGTAAATGCTTTTTGTACTCGATTTTGTACTCAAAAATCAGGTTCTCACTATGGAACAATACCAAATTTTTGCATTGCATCTCGCTGAATTTGTGTTCCAGTTCTAATCAACAGATTTAGATGATTCTTTCCCTAAGCATTCTGATTTATAGTATGGAAATGAGCATGGTCTCTGCATTATTCTGAAATAATTTTTATGCCTTATTTGTATTTGATGTTAGTGACATTTACATCTCTTATTGCTGTCACAAGCGCAAAGAGTGTCAGGAGGGCCCGACACAATGAAATGGTTCCAATTACTGTGTCTTAGCCTTTTACAGATAAATGATGATGATATGTTTCTGCCAGTATTGGTGGCCCTCTATAATAGCATTTTCATTTTTCTGTAAATGGTTGTGTAAATCTGCTGAGCTACAGTATTCTCCATTGTCCTGTTTTGTACTGAGATATTTACAGGTTTGGTATTTGCATGGCTTCCAGCTGTTTAGTGGAAGCAATTTACCCTGTGATCTCACTTTTTTTACACGCAAAAGAATGTTGCAACAAAACTAGAGGAACTTAAAGTCAAAATTTTAGGCATTCTACTTGCTATGATATAAACATATAATTTTATCAGCAAGTATTTTCAATGAACCTTAAAATTGCTCTTTATCATTTTCTTGACCTAAAGTGGTCATTCAGATCTATAGAAGCATATAGTGTTTCTGTTTCTAATAATGAAGTAAGATAAATATTTTTGCGGTATAATATTTTTTTTTTTCCTATAAATGCTTGATTAGTGCTTGTTCCATAATGTCAAAAAGATGCCTGTGCTATCTGAGTAAAACATTATTAGATAATTATAATAGCATCAAACTCTTGCACTGTAATGTTCATCAGTAGATCTTAAAGCCTTTTAAAGCTATATCATTATGCCCATCTTGCAGATGGGGAGTCTGAAAGATAGAGAAGTGATTTCTTTATTGTGGTTTTTTTTTTTTTTCCCCAAAGCATTCTAAGAATTGTTGTTTGAGAGCTGGAAAGAGAGCTTTGGCCTACAATGATCTGCTGCTGCTTCCGCTAGCACATGTTTTTTATAATCTAGTTTGTAACAAGTGACCTTGAATATGTTTCATGGCAAGTTACTAAGGATAGATTCTTCAAATGTAATTTCACCTTGTACTTCTATATATCAAGCACTTCTATGTTCTCTCCAGAGCCAAAATGACTATTAAGAAGAGCAAATGTGCTAGTTCACCTCTTAGCAGGAGAATTTTGAAAAATAATGAACTGACTTTGCTACAGTAGAACACAATTTCCTTTAACCAGCATGATTTAAACTGAAATAGATTAGGGAAAAAGAGGGACAAATGACAGTGTCCTCTGCAGTTAAGATAGGAATTAGTCATTGTAGAACTAAGGTGGTATTTTGAGGATGATCATATTTCTATAAATAGGCAAACAACCCTTGACACTGTGTAGGCATAAGGTCCAAGGAAAGCTTAAAAGTCATAGAAAGCTTAAAAGTCATGCCTGTATTGTATATACTTATACAAATGTCAACATACGCGTACATTAATTTGAGTAGTCTTAAAAATGTATCAAGGTGATAGCAAGAAAAACAGATGTCATGCAGCAATAATTTTGCTCTATGCTTAATTTGTAAATCTGCTTTACTGTTTGTTTGTATCTTCTAATATTTGTACATATGGCTGCTTGGTTTTCACTAACATTTTGCATGTTTCTCTATTGGATTTTCCAACCAGTTCCTATCTCTCCTGCAGAAGTATGATCCAGAGCTCTTTCGAATGGCTTTGCCTTGTCTAAGTGCTATAGCTGGTGCCTTGCCCCCTGATTATTTAGATACACGAATTAGGTCAACTTTGGAAAAGCAGACTTCAGTGGATCCAGAAGGAAATTTTGATCCCAAACCTGTCAGCACAGCAAAGTGAGTCATATAAATCATAGTGATTTCCTTTCCTTAAATATTTTTGTACTATTCCTTACTAATATTTTTTTTCCTCTGTGGGAGGAGTTGACTTGTGACTGACTTTTTAATGACATTAGTACCTTTCAGAAGTAGTGTAGGGATTTTTGCTTCCTCCTGCCAAATACTTCACTGCTACATATCCTGTTTACCAGATATAAACCGTATTCTTCTCAGCACTGTAAAGATGTTAAATGTTTCCACACTATATCTGCAGAGTACGTAGTAAATTCTGTAATTATTATGTACCCTATGACCTAATAGTTCAATGTTTGGGATATATACACCTGTAATACATTTCATACTGTCATTATTTAGAGTGTGCTTATGCAAAATGGTGCAAGATCATCAAAATCCGGTAAGGGATTCAATTGGCCTATTGCCTGATTTTTATAAAATCTTCACTCTAATTTAGAGAATTGATCTGTAGCAACCTGATACAGCAAAATAAGCAGATCATGTGGGGTGATTTAATAGATACTAGGCCTTCCTAGTAATCTTGTGCTTTTAAAGTACAGATTTCTAATACTTTTATATTCAAGAACTGATCACCAGTTGATTCTTGCTATTAAAGTCTTACCCCTCCATTGTTATGCAATGTGAAACATCCATGCTAATACTATCCTGTATTAAGAATTGCCAAGAAGAACACCTGTAGGTTATGGTGAAAGAGTTTTGGTTTTTTGTCTTGTGACTTAAGTTGCTAATAAGTGCAACTGTTACATATTTGAAGATTCCCTGACAATGCCAAAAAGCTCTGCTTTGTTTTGTGGCATTTCTTCTGAAGAAAAGGGAATTACAAAGCCAAATACCTTGCCTTCATCTGGAGGTGAAGCGTTTTGATTAATGCTATATTATACTGACATTTTTTTCATAAATCAGGCAGCAGTAAGTTATGATTGAATGACGATACTCGCCTTTGTTTACAGCCTTGTACTTCCTGAAAAGTTGGAGTATATTGTCAGCAAGTATGCCGAACATTCCCATGATAAATGGTCCTTTGATAAGGTAGGAATTATTTTAACACTGGCAGCAGTCAGAAAAGGACTAGTAAATAATACCTGGGGTGAATATTGAAAGACAAACTGGACAGTTTAACTGATAGGCCTTTGTTTGGAGTACATTAATGTCTGCATATCTCTTTAGAGACTTGGGGAAGAAACCTTTTGCTCTAGAAAATGCACTGAAATTTGTCACTTCTTCAAAGTGGCCAGAATTTATTACAACAGAGGTTTGAGGGGAATGAAAAAGGGGCACTTGGTTTGAGTTGGGTTTTGTTTTCTTTTTTTTTTTTTTTAAGTAAGGATATATAGATCTTAGCTTAATTTTGCCTGATAATGATGGTTTTTTGGCATGGGAGATGCCTGGGGAGTCTAATGTCCTTTTTTTTTTTTTTTTTTTTTTTTTCCCAGAAAATGTAGTTATAGCTTTTCTTTCTTTTTAGCATTAAGAGGGCTGTTATGTATTTATTTCCTCTATAATTTTCCAAGTGGTCTGTCACTGCATTGAGTTTCTGTTTCACTACTTCAAAATAGCTATAAGACAAGACAATATAAACGAAGTGATTTTTTTATGTCTTTTTAATGGTACTGTGAAACATTTAATAAAGGCCTTTTTAGTGTTCCATCTTGCAAATAGATTTTAATGTTAATAAATATAATTTTTAGAGTTAAATTTGAGCAAAATAAACTTTGGAGTTGTTGTAGTTTTTGATATCTATGTTGGAAGTGTTTGGATATGAATAATTCATTCAACCCAAGTATGAATTTTAAACATCTTTCATTCAAAGAAAAATATGAAGATGGGGTTTAGTAATTTATTATAACAATTAATAACAAATAAATAGTAATTTTATAGAACAGGTCTATAGAAATAACAATTGTGTGGGGCTATATATGCAAATTTGTAGAGAAAGGTATACATATATATGGATGTGTAAATATACACACATTAATCTCAAACCATAAATTTCAGTTAGTATTGTTTAAGGTAAAGGATTCATTGAAGTTACACTCTTCAATGCTTGATCTGTTAACATTACATTTTCTTCTCTGTGTTGCTGACTTTAGCCTCCCAGAGAGTAGAGGCACTTTTTTTTACCTTAGCCAATGCCATTTTACTGCATGAATCTGTTTGAAAGGGGCCAACGTGTGTTAGACTCAGAACTGGTTGCATGAGACCTACTACTCATAGATGGCATCTAATCTATCTGGGCCATGATTTATTCCCGTGTATCCACAGGTGGATGCATGCTTTCTTAACAGAAATTTCTGTAGCCCTGAGTAGCTTTTGGAGTAGATGAGCAGTTCAATATGAGAAGCTAAACTGGCCAATTTGCCATTACTCGTCTGTGTTCTCATCTTATTTCTGTATATTTATTTTTTTCAGACTAATAGTGGATGGAAATACGGTGTTTCACTGGATGAAAATATGAAGACTCACCCATTAATAAGACCTTTCAAAACTTTAACTGAAAAGGTAATAGAGGAAATTTCAGCTGCATTAATGCAAAGTAGATTGATTTGTGTACTTTTTAAAACCCGTTTCAAATACATGCTATAAAAGGAAGAGAGACAAGCTAGAACTCTTACAGTTAAGAATAGCAACATCTATGTGCTAAAGTGGTTGTTTAGTTAATCTTACACAGTGTCTTGTAAAATTTCCTTCCATTAGGCAGTCTTCATAGGCCTGGGCCAATTTGTATTCCAAGTATCAATAGCACAGGGTTTTCAGGCCTTCATGGATGAGGAATGCCTGGCAGCAACTCCTGGGTTTTAGATGAAAGTGTACTTTAACATATCTGAAGGTAATTTTGTCTTCAAGAAAGATGGTAGAAAAATCTAAAGAAAGCGTACAAGATGCTTCAGTTGAAAATGGGGAAAAACATTTAAACTATTTTGAATGCATTTTTAGTTTGAATTTCTTGACTAAGCATGAATGTCTTTGAGTTGTCAGAACAGTGAACTGAATTTGAATTCTGTTGCATATTTTTGTAATGATTCATTTCGTGACTCAAATAAATCAATTACGTTTGTCCCTCTTTACCACAATTATCCTGTTCAGAAAATGGAGATAACAAAAATCAAGAGGGATGCAAAAAGTTTAATTTCTTTAAAATCTTTGGAGAGGAGCTGAAGAATTATTGGTGTAGTTGTTATTAAAGCAGTTCAAAGAGAATTTTCTGAATTGCCTCAGATTAAGTAACTGTCATAGAAATTCTTATTTATGGTAGGAACTGCAATACTTTTATTAGGTTGATTTGAGAAGTCTTGATATGACATACTCAGGATTTTCTTTGCCACTGGTTATCAGATTTTCTATAAAACCTTTACTTTTCAAAGGAGTGTTGGAATATGGGCTGTTCCCTAATCATTTACTGATGGCTGTATTCATATGAAGAGGCATATAGATCAGTAATTTTCTGTATCTGTGAATAGATATAAATATAGGAAGACTGAAAAAAGGCCTTGTGTGCTGATGCATTCAAATGCACATACTTGCCTAACTAATTTCATAGCACTTGTAGTGCCATCAATTTTTTATTATTTTGGGCTGGAGGAGTCAATTAATATGTTTCGAGATACAAACTACATTATTGCTCCAAAGCTCACTTGAGTGCGTTTAGTTTGTAACGCATATCCCATTAATAAATGCCACTAAGAATAAACCAAAAAAATTGTGCTTCAAAGGTTCTTTCTCATGTAAAAAGAACTATATCATGTCTTCAGATATAATATACAAATTTTGTTTACTTTTGTGGCATGTGACAATTTATAAAGAAGGACAGAGGATTGTTATTGAGTTTGCTAAATACATTATTTTCTTCAAAGGAAAAGGAAATCTATCGTTGGCCTGCCAGAGAATCACTGAAAACCATGTTGGCCATGGGATGGAGCCTAGAAAGGACCAAGGAAGGAGGAGACGCAATAATACATCAGCGTGAAAATGAAAAGCTGCGCAGCATATCTCAGTCTAGCCAGGTAAGGTGGAATTGCTTAAATTTAGAAAGCAAAAGGCTTTTTTGTTAATTTACTAAGAAATTATACAAAAATATGTTAATTTTCTATTTTTTTAACGAAAAGTAACTTTTAATGTTAGAGTTCTGAGATTGGAAGTCACGTCACTATCATAAAAACTGTGCAGTAACACTAAAGAAGGGAAAACTTTTAAGATGATAAGGCTGTCAGAGGAATTTTCTCAGAAGACCTGAAGAGAGTTTTCATGTAGTCATTCAAAGAACACATGGCAGAATATTTAAAGCCTTTTATTTTATATTAAGTGAATCTAGTAATTTTCTTTTTTGGTCAAACAGAAGAGTCTGGAATGGGCTTTTGTCAGGATTATAGTTGTGACTGACAAATATGATTGCACATTTAAGACTTTTTGTTAAATCGATAGGCAAAATTTGGAGGTGATTATGTAGTACCTAACATTTTGATGTTACAGAGAGTATTTCTTTCATTTGCTGTTTTTTGTAATAGCATGTTTAGACTGATGATTGATATAACTGTGTCTTGGAGGGGGAAAAACTATGACAAGTTTTGGAGGAATTTTTATTGTCCCCCTTAAGGTGAATTAAACACACATTTGTGCTTAAATATAGTGAGACTTAATGAGCAATGCATTGGGCAGACTTCTACCGCTATAACCAGCTCTGCAAGGAGTGTGCAAAGATGTGTCACAAGCTGATTCCTTATATACACTTGTGCCAGCACTGATCCTGTGAGCATCAGCATCAGGCATCTTAAATCTGTGTTGGGTTCCTTCCCAAGCACCAGTTTTGCTTACCAAAAGTGGTCCCTGAGCACTCTGTTACAAGATAGTACTTCAGCATTTCTTATCCTTTCATCAAACTTCACTCCCTCACAGGGAGTCCTTCTGTCTCTGGCATCTCTGCTTCCAGCCAGTTGAATCTGTTCTGCAGTTGGGCCTTCTTGCCCAAGAAGATGCATGATCTAGACACGACCGAGTAGAGGATTTCAGCGTATGTTTAACTTCAGATCATGATTGAAATCATTGATTTATATGTGACTGTTCACGTGTAGTATGTGCCTAATAGGTTTGTTGCACTAGAGCTTTCAGACTTTAAAGATTTAAAGACTGCATAAATATATCACGCTCCTCCTTTTGCTTAGTCTAAATTCCATGAGACAGTAACCTATTTTAACTTTTTGTTGTGATGTCTTGTCTTTAGTACATGATTCATTCAGGCTGTTGCCACACTGTTCTGTCATGTTCTGAAGGCACATCTTGTATGCCTCATCATTGGTCTCCTCTCTTAGGCTGAAAAGCATAGTTCTTAGCAGCTTGCCATCTGTTGCGAATAGAGAGATCTAAGTACCTGCAGCAACCTTCTTATTTCCACATCAGCAGATGTATTCTGCTAATCATCCTGTGTGTCTTCAGCACGTTGCGAAACAAAAGATGAACACAGTTTCTGCAAGAAAGTTTAAAAATGTAAATGGTGTTACTCTAATCAGATCAACAACAGAGATGTTGTAGTTGAGTATTTGATTCTTTTTTCTGAAAATAAGTCTTTTCTTTTCCTGCAGGGAAATGGCTATAGTCCGGCGCCACTTGATCTCTCTAACGTGGTGCTTTCTAGGGAACTTCAGGTTTGTATTTGTGTTTTGCATATGTGGGGCTGAAAAGAATTAATAGACTTGGGTTTTTATTAATAATAACTTTAATTTTGTCAGGGTTTATGAGTGTATTTGTGACTGTGGTTGTGATATGCTGTTGTAGAAATGTGCATGCCATACTATTTACATATTTAAAGAAGAGATTTTTACTTTTCATAACATTGGTGCTTCGTGAGTTCCTAGAAAAAGTTATCATGAAGCTCAGGAAGGGACTGTAAACAGCACGTGATATGTATCCTGTGCCTGTGCTGACTTAAAAGAATAGCTGAATGTAGAAATGACGCTTAACTGCGATGTTTCTTTACCACGAGACCGTAAAATTATGTAGAATTACAGAATTTTTAATCGTCACCTTTTAATTTTGCTGATTTTTTTTCTGATGGTGATGCAGGGAATGGTTGAGGTAATGGCAGAAAACTACCATAATATATGGGCCAAAAAGAAGAAAATGGAGTTGGAAAGCAAAGGTAAGCCAGAATCCTGTGAACCACACAAAAAAAGACAAGGAAAATGAGGGAGAAGAAAGAGTCTGAAAGAAGACAGTGTAAGACAGTTAAAATTGAATAGTTCCTTTTTGTACTTGAAGCAAAATAAATCTTACAGTAGAAAAACTTACAGTTCTTTCAACTTATTAAAGGTGGAGGTAGTCATCCTTTATTGGTACCTTATGACACATTGACAGCCAAGGAGAAATCACGGGACCGTGAAAAGGCACAAGAGCTGTTTAAATTCCTTCAAGTCAATGGTATAATCATATCTCGGTAAGTTGCACGTATTTTTGAGATCCTTGCTTACATTCAGTGCACAAACCATGATGATTGTCCTTATCTTACTGCAGTCTGTTAGTTATTAACATAATTACCATTTGGCATATCTTCTGTAAATCAGAGCCCTCGCTATTTTTTTGTTTAGAAAGACTCTTCTGAAATTGTGTAGACAGGTAACGTTTTTAATAAGTATGTGTTCGTAGTAAATACAAAATGCAATGGTAGTGTAATTAAACAACCAGATGATTCAAAACTTCTAAATTAGCAGCCAGCAGGGTCAGTAAGGATCATGGGAAAATAAATCTGAGGTCTGATACTGAAAGACATCTATGTAAAAGTGCTTTTTTGATCCAGTTTTCAAGAAAAATGTTGGTTTGATTTCTGTGAAGCAGTAAGATAAAGTGGCTGTTTTGTGGGCATTTCATCCTTAACTTCTGCTCAAGCAGAAGCACAGACCGCATTAATTGTACTCTAACATGAATTTCTGTGTCTGGAAGTAAGCTGGCCTCTGGGGACTTAACACTGTCAATGAAATTAAAATAACTTATTGTAATGTTGTTAATGGTAATATATAAATTCCATTTATATAATGGAATTGTGAGTTACTATACTATAACTATCATCTTTAATAAAAGATGTGAATGTGTATGTGAAACACCTGAGCACATAGGAAACTGCAGTTTTGCTGACATTAAGCATTTTTGAAAACTAAACTGAATTCAAGAACAAATTTTTCTGTACATGCACAGAGTCAGATCTTGTTTTCATTTATTTCTGCTTTTCAAGTCTGTGTCTCTAGTGAAAGTATACACTCAGAAATTTATACAAATTGATTATTAGAATCTGCAAAAGGTAACTTTGTTGTCTTCAGCGGTTAATAACATTTCTTAAGGTATTAGAAGACAGCTCTAAATATACATTTCTGCATTACTACAGAGAAAAATTCCCTTCTGACACATATGTAGGCGCTCAGCCTGAAACCAAAATGTAGGTATGCCGCCAAACGTTATTATATCCTCCATAATTGCTTTAAAACCATTGAATAAGAAAAGCAGATGTAGTTCCTGCAAATGAATTGTCCTTTCAAACACCAATGGAATTGCTCATATATTAGTTTTAATATCTCTTTGCAGCTGCATCCGTTTGGGTTAGGAAGACAATGTTTTCAATGTTAAATAATGGGACAAGTCAATTTGAAAAAGCCTGTTCAAACTCTTCATGGGGGATGGGCAAAGATTTTGCAGTAATTGTCAGGGTGAATCAAGATTATCCTCGTCTCAGTGTTTTCTTCAGATGAATATGTGCATATTTTAAGTATATATAAAATCTTTTGAAGTACTGATTGCAATTATCACATTTCCAGAATGTCATTCTTAAAAATGTTGGGCTAATCATTAAAACATGGAAATTCTTTATAATTGGAAATGTATAGGCGGCACAGTGTGTGTACTTTACATATACCATCTGCCTCTGTTTTGATTTTTGCTTCTCTTTCTTTGTTGAGAATGCTTTTGAAGCACTTTCGGGTGTTTATGACAAACCGATAAATCTCTTAGGCCTTACTCAAGTATATGTTAAAAACAACATGGTATTTTAAACCTCTACAAGTTCTTTTGATGTCACCTTTGTTATTTAACAGAACTACCAATGTCTTTCAATATTTAGGAAAGTACGTGTAATCTCTTAGCAACCGTGACTTACTATAAACACAGAGTATTTACAGTGATCTCACTGAAAATACAGATAAATACTTAGTTGCATTATCCTCTGTGAGAGTGAGGCACCAGATGCCTGTCAGCCATACATAGCTCTTTATATATACCAAATCATTTGATTACACGTGATATAGGAGGTCATAAAAGTATGTAAACTAGGACTCTTCAAATAGAATTTATATTCTTTTTTTCAAATGAAACTCTAAGATGGGAGGTTAGAGTCCTTTTATGTAAAATGGGATTGGAACATATTGTTTGGTTTGCTCGTGCAGTTCCCCCAGACTATAACGGTTCCTCTCCTCTTACTCATGTTCTCACATGGTCAAGCACACACACGTTAGTATTAAATGTTTCTGTTGTTACGATTTCTGCTTCATCAGCCTTCTCCAGAGTTACGTGTTCCCTTCAATTCACCTAATAGCTGTTTTTCAACTGTTAATCTAATGTTCCATTTATTCTCCCTAATTTACTCCTCCACCAATGCTAAGGAATGATCATTTCCATTATCGCCAGCAACCTTCCTTCTTTCTTGTTCCTTTCTTGCCTTTGCCCCAGGGCCACAAACTACCAGTTCCTCACTTCTTCCCTACTTCTGACGCACGGTTCAACCCCTCTGTAGTCTCTGTATTTTCTTTAGCCAGGTTTATCTAACTGATAAAGAGAGTCTTCCTAACTACTACTGTTTGAACAGTCTGAACAGAAGCAAATGAAGTAGCCGTTATGGGTAACCAGAGGTTTCCCTTAACATTACTCAGTTACTTCCTTGCTTGGCGAGCCAGTTAGATGTCCTCGGTGTAGACCATCATCTATCAATTGAAAAATCTCAAGAATACTCAAGTTTACTCCTTTTAATGTTGGAATAAAGAGACTATGAAGAAGTTGCAAACTAAACAAATGTAGAAGAAAACCTCCAGAAAATGAAGAAGAATTAATGACTTGTAGAAACAAGTATGTTTGAAAACAGAATAAATTAAAAATCTATAGAGTTACGTGACTTCAAAAAGAAAAAAAAAAAAAAAATCCCTGTTCATGTCCTGGATGATGAGACAGAATGCATTCTTAGCAATTTTGGTGAATGAACCCTTAGCAATAAATTGGAGAGTTTGACTGCCTTTCAGAGGAGCTTTGATGGGCTCGAGAAATGGGCTGACAGGACTCTTGTGAGGTTGAGCAAAGGTAAATGCAAAGTCCTATACCTGGGATAAGATAATGCCAGGGAAAATTGAGCCTGACAGCATCTATGCAGAAAAGCACTTTGAATTTTGCCAAGTTGAATGTGAGTCAGGAGTGTGTTCTTGTGATTATGAAGGCGAACTGCATACTAGGCTGTATTAGCAAGTGTAGTCTGCACATTGATGGAGGTGATTTTTTTCCCCTTCCATTTAGTGATTGTATCAGGAGTACATTGTCCAGTTTTTGGTTGACTGGTGCTAAGGAAGACATTGACAAATGAGTTAATCAAGTGGAGGACCTCCAAGATACTTTGGGGATTGGCATGCATGTCATGCCAGGAGAGGCTCTGAGGAAAGGCAAGATTTTTTCAGTATTAAAACAGAAGGCTACAATGGGGTTTTACCACTGTCTTCAACTACTTAATGCAAGATTATAGAGATGATGAGGTCAAACACTATCTCCTCAAAAGTAACAAGTTGTTACAAGGGAAATTCAGTTAGATATATCAAAATATTTCACCCTTGCTTTTTCACAGTGAGGGTGGTCAAACATTATAGTAAGCTCTCCAGAGTCATTATGAGATTTCAGTCCTTGAAGATACCGAGTACATTATTGGACAAGGTTCTGAGCAACCTGATCTAACTTCGGATTTGGCTTTGCTTTGAGATGGGAGTTAGATCAGATGACTTTCAGAGGTTCCTTCCAACCTAAATTTTTATGTGATCCTAAAGAATTTTAGAATTTAATTGAGGTGGGTTTCTATTTGTAGCTAAAATAAAATCTAATATATAAATTTATACAATATACAAAATATAGTGGTCATGATTTAGGTCATGAATTTATCTCAAGGAATAAATAATACATGCCTCTTTAGAAAGTATCATATACCGTTGAAATTTTTCAAATACTTTGAATAGTGTAGTAGTTTGTTACTTGCATATAGGTATTCATTTAGTAGCTTAAGTCGTTTTGACTTCAGTCTTTCATAAAATTCAAGGACAATAATGAAGTTTAATAGTGAATAATGAAATGAATTGTAGTACTTAGACTGATTTTGCAATTGCTGACTTACTAAACATTTGGCACTTTAATCTGTCAGTAGTAGAAATTCACTGGCCAGTGCATTGCTTCGTTAGATTCAAATGTACTATTGCTTCATTTCTGCAATAAGATAGCTCTCTGAAGTTCTTATCCTAAAATCCATATATTTTGGATATTTTAATCCAAAGCTATTATACCTCTTAGAGGAACATGAACTGAGTTCTAGCAGATTTTCCAGTTGATAAATGAGATTTGCTATGGAAGGTCATTTTCTCCTTTTTATGAAGATTTACCATAATTAAAAGATAATAAGGAATGGAATGCTTCATAGTTCTGTCATCATTCGTACTACTGTCACCATCAATGATATTTATCTTAATGCTTTCTAAAACAGGGGTCTGAATGACATGGAGTTGGATGCTTCATCCATGGAAAAGAGGTTTGCCTTTAAGTTTCTGAAGAAAATTTTGAAATATGTTGATTCTGCTCAAGAGTTTATTGCACATTTGGGTAAGCTGCATATTTCATTATGAAAATAATTAAACTTGTTGATATTTAAATATTTGGATATATATGTTTAAATTTGTAGCAAACACTATTTTTATTGCATTTAAATTCTGTCCTTTAATTTGCAGATTGGATTCTTAGACATCTGTAACTAGCTAAACCGTTGCTGCTGTTTTATTTGTATTTCAGCAAAACTAAGTTTGCAAGGCTATATCAAAGAGCTATTGTGTTATTTATTACTAGACAACTTCTTATTCATATGTGCCTTGATTGTATCCTTGCAGAAGCCATCGTAACCAGTGGGAAAACTGAGAAATCTCCACATGACCAAGAAATAAAATTTTTTGCCAAAGTGAGTGATCCAGTATTTCAAGTAATGTACATATACATTCCATGGTACAGAATATGGAAATTTGTAATGTTAGACTGCTTTTTGGGTAACAGAAATATATCTTTCCCATTTTTTTCGTGGTAAGTAGTCAATTAAATGTTGTTAACAAATATTTCAAAATATCTTCAAAAATATTTCAATATATTTGCTGGGTTCAAATATTTCAAAATATTTCAATATATCTGCTTCTACATGAGAAGGAACATAGAAATTAAAAGGCAGCTTAATTATTACATGAAATTAAATACTCTTCCTGAACATATAAATTATTTCTGAAAATTTTTGCCTCGATATATCACTGAAGTGCATAGTATCATTTAATTAACAGGAAGAAGTATTCCTGTGCATAGTAATGTTGTACACATTTGTGTACCTAATAAGAAGAATGTTGTCGATAATCAGATTTGAAGTAAGGAACATCTAGGATTTAATTTAGAATCTTATTAAAAAAAAAAAAAGCCCTCTCCCTTTATATCTGTACTGGACAGTTATGTAAATAGTGGAGAGGAAGGGTCCTCTTAGTTGAGTGATACTTATCACTGTTGAATGTGAGAGAGTAAGCCAGCAATATTAGATCCAAAATAGATCTGTATAACTCTGTTTATTATTTACATAGCTTTTAAGTAAAATTATAAGGCTTAAGGTTTTAATTTATATGATTTTGTGTCTGAAATGAGAAAATACAACTGTTACAGAACTTCTAAAATTCTTTGAATGAACTTTGACCAATCAGAGCATTGTTGCTACATTTACCATTGTGCTCTGTGAAAAATACATTTTGTATCTGTATTTCTTAGGTTCTTTTACCATTAGTTGATCAGTACTTTACAAATCACTGCCTCTACTTCCTGTCTTCTCCAACAAAAACACTCAGTAGCAGTGGATATGCATCAAATAAGGAAAAAGAAATGGTAGCAAGGTAAGTAGAAAATTAAGATATACACAGGAGGGTTCTATATAGATAACTGAAGGTCTCTTCTTAAGTTAAAAAGAAAGATAGTTCAAAAGCTCAGTTTCCTGAGACAGAAAATTAATATTTTATTCTGTATGAGAATGGCAGTGAGTGAATAGTATTCCTCATTTTAGTATTCTAATATAATATATAATTAAAGAATTAAGTATATACACTAATTATATATATTACAATATATAATTGTGGATGATAACATAAAAAACATTAATAAATGATTCTGTGAGCCACGGAACTAATAAAACTTAATTTCTGATAGGTTTGTGTTTCATTGTTGATGGCAGTTACTGGTTGAAGCTTATCCCACTGTTGGGTCATTTAAATGGTCTCACATTTAAATTTTCAGATAGCAAAACAATGTGAAAATACCATGATGCATCTTTTTAGGGGTAATTATGGATTCTCCCTTCTCTACAAAATTATTTACGCCCCTGCACAAAAACTGATGGAATTTAATAACTTTTAGATGTCCGTACTGTTTCAGATTTGGTTGGAATCTGCTATTTGATTCAAAGTTATTCTAGAAAACTCAACTAAAAAGAGACAGTTGCCTTTTAATTTATAATGTGTTGCCTTTACAAAAATATGGTTTTCATTTTTTGCAATTAACATTTAAAAATAAATATTTAGTTTGTTTTTAACTATGACTGTCACCTAATGTTTTTGTTGCCAAATTTTCTTCTCCCCCTTATAGAGGTGTTGCCAGTTATTTCCTTTGGGAAATTTTGTAGGATAGTCTTTCAGTTTGTATTTTGTTCTCATGCTTTCTTACTTTAACTGTCAGTTTCTCAAATTTCTTTTGCTTTCCTTCACTATGTTGTCTAGAGTTGACTGATTTTTCCAACAGTAGATATAAAATTTGAAAATAAAGGTTATTTACCCGTTGTTACATAAGATCAGGCCTAGCACTGAGCTTCCTAGATTCCACTCTTCAGTTTATCTTCCAACATATTTTTGCATTTCTCTAAATTATTATTACCCCTTTGTTTCCATCTTCTAGGCAGGTGGTAGTCCTTCTATAGCAGTTGTCCATAAGAGTGTTAAGTCCCTAAGGTTCTGCTTTACTGAGCTTTCAAATATATTATTTACAAATGTAGCTGAGGAAGTCAGCTCAGATTAAGGAGGATGGACGTTTCGTTTCGTTTCATTTCGTTTCGTTTCATTTCATTTCATTTCATTTCAATTTCATGCTTCCTCTCTGAATACTGCTATTACTTCCCTAAAGTCAGTCAGGTCAGCTTAATAAAGCCAGAGAGATGCTTACTAGGGTTCTACAAAATGCCTTTACATGCACATGAAGGAAGTTAGATGTTTAGCCTGCATATCTGTTATTACAAATTCAGAAATATCTTATAATTCTTGTCCATTCTTCATTGAGAAGAGTAACTGTCAGTTATCTTCATCTTATAGTATTTCCTTACTATTGTGAAGATAACAATGACAATATGTTATTAGTAAGAGAACGTACAAATTCCTAAGGTATATTTGCTTCATTTTGTTACGTCATCATTTCATTTGTAAGGTATAGCACAGATGGTAAGCAAGTCTGCCTAGCTGACTTTGTTTTTAGAAGTTAAAATAGCCCCTTTAATCTTCAGAGAGTTGGTGATTTTTCCTTTCTCTTAATTATCCTATTATTTTGACAGATGGGTTTGATATGCAAGTTTCTGACATACTTGCCAGAAGCTCCTCTAGCCTGTATATATTTCGTGATTCATCTTATCAGCAGCAGTGGCTAAACAGAGATTTATTTATTTGCAAAGGATATCTTATCAAATTGTGATTTGTAATGTTCATTCCCTGCAGAGTGCCAAGTGAAACAATAAAATGTTACTAGTTTTTCTTGTTCTTACAAAAAGAAAATCTTACTCAAAAATAATAGCCATATAGAGTGACTCAACCATATAATAAGCAATTGTTGGAAACCACTGTAATCAAAAGAAAGTTTCACATTTCACGTCATCTCTGAAGTAGTGAAGCTTAGAAAATGAGAGAATTCAGAAGCTTCAAAAAGTTATTCTGCTTGATGCAGTTATTTGACTGACTGTTATCATCGTGTATGATTCAAAATATGCTTTCCAGGAACTACGTTGTGTTTTCTCTTTCATATTCCTACTACTCTTTACCTCATTTTCTAAATATATCTTTAATCTTTGTGTTGTATTGTCTTGCTCTTTCTGTTCTTTTCTACTTTAGCCTGTTCTGCAAACTAGCTGCTCTTGTTAGACATAGGATCTCACTTTTTGGTAAGTTGTTAAGAAAGACCTTGATAAAGTTAAAAATATAAAGGATGTATAACCATTGCTTGAATCTTACCTGAAGCTTTTCAGAAGCTATAGGCAAAATTTTGTAAAGTGATGCATAAACTTCCAGTACAATTAGTGAGTGCATTGAACACGGGTCTGAAGCTAACAATTGATAGAATATGTAAAATGTGGGAACAGAAAAAATAGGAGCTTATAGGATTTTTGGACTCCTTTAAAAAAATCTTATGCCTTTGCAGTTACTTTTAGCTTTTCAAAAGTCATCTCACACTAATTCTTTTGATTTCTATCATCCAACTGTTGAATCCAATAGATTAATATCTCAATAGGCTAGGGGGATGTGGGAAAAAATAACATGCCTTTTTCAAAGGTATCGGTAAGAAAAGGATAAAAAAATGTAGGTACTATGAGATACAAAGTTTAGGATGTTGCAGAGTCAAGTGATGAAAATGAGCCATAAGAAGACACTAGGTATTCTTTTTAGTTCTCATATGGAAATAGACTTAAGAAATTGAATGTTAGCTCTAGAACCAGACCTAACTCTCCCTCCAGTGACCTAAAGTGGAAGACTTAAGTCACGTCTTGTTTAACCTGTGCATCTCCAATAATGACATTTTGGATCACTAGATTATCCTACATTTTTTATACTGTTGTGCTCTCATAGCATCTCTTTCTACCCAGGTAGTGATTCTGCTACAATGGTGAACTGCCTGCACATCTTAGCTCAGTCTCTTGACACACGGTGAGTCTGCAATATCTGTACCAACTGCAAACTACATAGGTGTTGCAGAGCGTTTTTTCAGGAGCAGTTGGATTGTTTCTGTATTTTTTATTCATTATGTGTAATTGATGATATTAGCAGTATCAATAATTCAGATAATGACCTCCATATTGGCAGATTTTATCTAAAATGTTTTTCTGTTCAATGCCTGTCATTAAACATTGAAAACTTTTTTAGCCCTTTCCAAAGGCATTTAAAGACTTTATTGGGAGAGATAAATGATACAAATTTTGTAACTGCAAGTATTGGTATCTGTAGATGTTGAGACAATTTAGTACATATTGGAAAATTTGGCATTAGAAGCATGCAGAATGTATTAATATATGGGGATAGTTACATTTGCTAAATTCTACTGTTTATCATTGAAATGCTTATGTAGATTAAAACACAGGCCAGGATAGTTTTGTGATTTTAGCTGTTTTCTGGCCTGGTTATGTTATACAGCAGCCTGACAGTGAACTTATTGTGAATAATACTGAAAAACTTCATTAAGGAGATGGAGAAAAGTGCAAAAATAGGAAGGAATGTGACTGTGATGCTGGTATTGCAGTTGCATTTTCTAGAGTTAGGGTGCTTTGAAGATAGGTAAGCATGTATCCTGACTTGCATACCTAGTTACTGTGGCTCCCATAAACATTTAGGGATTAAGAGTTATTTTTCTTGAACATATTGTACAGAGGACCTTTCTCACCACCTATGACATTTGCTAAGAATGCATTATCTTATTTGAAAGCAGATCACAAAAACTGGAAAGACAAGGCTGTGGAAGCAAGTTCTTTGTTGTTATTATTTTGTATTAAATACTCCAAGCTAATTGTTGCTTATACTGCTGTGTAGATCTAACTCATATGTTAGAGCTCGCTTATAATGTAAAGTTCACTGATACATGTGTGCATCTTCAAAGACTGATACAATGTAACTACCACGTACATATATATATATATATCTGTACAACTACTAAAGATCAATCCAAAGTAAATGTTTTTCCCTTATTATTTTTCAGAACTGTTATGAAATCAGGATCAGAGCTTGTTAAAGCCGGATTACGTGCCTTTTTTGAAAATGCAGCTGAAGACCTTGAAAAAACTTCAGAAAATCTTAAACTTGGAAAATTTACCCATTCACGAACTCAAATCAAGGGCGTTTCACAGAATATCAATTATACTACAGTAGCATTGTTACCAATCTTGACATCAATTTTTGAACATATTTCACAGTATCAGTTTGGAATTGATTTACTTTGTAAGTATTTTATTTTATTTTTGAAGTTTATAATACAAATGGGGCTTAGTAATGATTGCATGAATACAAAGGATGAAATTCTGTTTTCAGTAACACACATTTCAGGCATTACATCTGAAATTAGCTGCATAGTACCTTATTTCTACTGCATGTTTAAAAATAATTCTCCTTAAGTTTCAAATTAATTATGCACAATATTTCTGTAAACATCAAGAGAGAAAAACTAAAATTTCCCCTTAAGTGCTCTCTTGCCAACTGTGTGGATGAGACTAGTTTCCTGTAGAAAATGAAATTATGCTTATTTTTGTTACATATTATTACTTCATTAGATTAAAGGAGACCACTCATTATTAACTCCTTGCGCATTTTTTCATACATTTGAAAACCACTTTAGTTCTTTTAATTTAAATTTTCCTTATTTTTAGCATCATTTAGTTTAAAATTACTGAAATGCCTCCTTGAGATTCATCAATACGCTGTTTCACAATTTTGTATATATTTGGGTGATCACAGTTCCAAAGTAGCAGATAATTAAAAGATTGATAGCCATTAAAAGACTTTAAAAAAGTGGGAGGCCTTTAGATCGTGTTCCAGAGGTTAGACACACAGACTGATGTGGTTTAGCTTGAAATTTTACTCTGCGAGTGTGATAACCTGCAATATCTTATCAGCAACTATCTGATGGCTTCTTGGAATGTCTGATGATCTGTTAGGTTTTGGAATGAATGTGGATGGCAGACCAGGTATCAGAGAAATTGAAGATATATGTGTAGAGTATTGACAGCCTAGAATGTTCAGTCATACATGTGCTAAAAGTTTTAGACACCGTTTATTAGAATGTGTAAAACAGATGTTTAATATTTGGAAAGTAGTCTTTAGTTGAATAAATACTGATTATCTACTTCCTGTTTTCCTCTAGTGGGTGATGTACAAGTTTCATGTTACAGAATTCTTTGTAGCCTCTATTCCCTTGGGACCGGGAAGAACATCTATGTTGAAAGGTACTGAGTGAAAAACTCAGCATGTAAAACTTTCTCTTCTTTAGGAGTGTGTTGTTTAGGTAATAAAGCAGTGTGAATGAAAGGTGAGTCTGAACAATATGAGCACATTTAAAATATACTTTAGCTGGAATGTAGTTGCCTATATCTTAGGGTTCAATTCCACACAAAAAAACCCAACAATAAAACTAAATAGAAGCAAACAACTCATCCTGCATATGACAGTGTATCTGCAGGGAATTTATTTTTCCCATAGGAAAAGCTAAATTTTTCCATGGGTTGCCATTAAGGATTCCAAAGTTCAGCTACTGCATGTTGCTGTGATAAGTAGGCTGAGTACTAAGTAGACTGCGTCTGTCTCACACGTAAGTTTATAGAGTTCTCAAAACAGTTGTCCTGAGCATACGTAGACCATTCTGACAGCCTTTAACTCTACAAAGGAAACCACTTTACCAATTACTGGCATTTTAAAAAGAGTTGGGTCTACAGTTCCTTTAAGCATCTGATTGCTCTATGTTCTAAGCCCTGGATTTTAGATCCTCTTCCAATAAAAGAGGCTCAAATCCATATTTGCTACTTCAGAAAAGAGAACCCTAATTGTTGGTCAGTCACAAGACACGAACAAAGGTAATCTTAACCCTTCCTAAGGCTTTAGGTTAGGCACTTTTAATGTTCTTTCTTACAATGAAAAGTTTAAGATCCACAGGGCCTGAGAGAGAGACTAAACTGGAGGAAATACGACTCTGTAGTCTGGTTAGGAGGGGCTTTCCCTAGTATGAGGAATGCTGGTCTCCCTTCCTTCAGTAATTCTTTCATGCAAAATGCAAGAGCAGTCTGGTGGACAGACTGTCTCTTTCCTCCCACTCTGCATGAATGTACATGTGTGCACACGCTCATTCTTTTGTATGTCCACATTCACTCATTTGTATGTCCATGACTAAGTTACAAAACTATACTCTTTCTTCTCTTTCTGGGCTTGAAAATTTAAGCGCTTTTGACACAGATCTTATAGGCAAAATAGGAAGCACCTTACCCTCAGGGTCTTCTCGTAGGAAATAAAATGTGATTGTGTTTGAGTTGCCTTTTAATGAGAAGAGCTGGCAGCACAGGCCTCCACTTGATTGGTAAGAGCTATAAGCCCTGGACAGCTACATTAAATGTTGGTGTTAGCAGCATCACCTTTTCCTACTGCAGTTGTCATCTTAGAGGGGAAGAGTGATCAGATCAGATATATCCGAGGAAAAGAATTAGTCTCCTATGGCTGTGTGAGAGGTTTCCAACTGTGGACCAACCACTTAGTTTGGTTTTCACTAGACTCGCTCAGGCTCTTAAATTAAGGTTGTAGGCAGACATCAGTGTCTGTGTAGGAGGTAGGACTTCAAACACACTGCTCAGTATTTCAGCAAAACTTAGAAGTGAATGATTGAGCTGACTTGAACAGCGATTCAAGTAAACAATGCTCAGATTTAGGATCAAAGTGCAGTTTTTCTCCTAGTGAATTTTGGCAGGGACATTAAGAAGTTTTACCTTCCATTGCAAGATGAGTCATACTTCACTTTTCATAGGTGAACATCACTTTTCATGGCTGAAATAGTTTAGCTGATTCTGCAAGACTCCTGTCTGCCAGGGCCCAGGACTAACACCAAGTTCGATTGCTGCCGCAGCCTTGTGGCAAACTTCCATTGTCATGGGTTTTATTCTTTGTACAAAGAGTGTTTATCTTGTTTAGGATGTTGGAGATGCTTCTGATTTCTCTGTGGACCTTTCTTCTCTAAATGTCTCTGTGGTTCATAAATGTTGAGGATTGGATGCAAAATGCAGTAGTCCTTGACTACCATGAGCCCTAAAGCTCTACTAGCAAGTGTAGTATCATTGCTGTAGGCATTCTGACTATGAATTCTATACCCATGTACCCATTTCTTTTCATTCACTACATCAGAAATTCAGGTCCTAAATTTGGGGTTGAATACCCTTTTCATACCCAGTACCCCAAAATTTTATGTCCCATTAGGGTGTCTTGGTCTTTTCCTGGTTAGTTTATAGAAACACATTTCCAAATGATTTTTAGCACAAATGATGAAATATCTGTATCAATAATAAGAAATACAAACTTCTGCATAAATTAAGAAATTATAGCACTTTTTTTATGTATGTAGTTAAATATGACAAAACTAACTGCTGTTCGGTCATACATACATATCCAGATTGTTCAGTTCAAGACTTCAGTTTGACTTATTTGAGGCTTCTCAAAATGAAGACTGCCAAAGATGCAAGAAAGTCTTGCATCTTGTTATAACAATAGTATACTAGGAAATGCTTCTTCATGACTACCATCAGTTGGTGGTCTTTTATCTTGCTTTGATTTTTCAAAGTCTAGTCGATTTCATTACATTTCAAGTGTTTTCCACTTCCTCCAAGGCTTGGACATCAGCCCCTGACAGTTCTTCCTCAATCTTTGGAGCAAGTGTTTGCAGTTAGTTGTCTTCCTAACATATTTTGTCTAAAGGGTTAATTTGGCTTTTCTTTAAGTACCTTTTACTCCATTCATTCTGTTGAACCACTCAGTTTCCTGAGTGATTTATTTTACGTTATTTTCTTTTTATGTCAGTGACTATATCCTCCAAAATTCTTCTTATCTTTTCTAATTTCTGTCCTGCAAAATTATAGGCTTTCCCTTGGTTTCTCATATTTAGGAATTCCAAATGACAGAAAATATCCGTATACTTGGAGTAATTTTCTTAGCCTTGTTGTATATTTGTTCACCTTCTCATCTTTCGGCTTCTTGGTATCCTCCTTTCATATAGGAAGTTGTGTATGCATAAGCTAGAAGGCAGGACAGGGAACAGAATGAAGCCCCCATAATTCAAGGGGAAATGGCGAGTGACCTGCTGCACCACTTAGACACACACACAAGTCTATGGGGCTGGATGGGATCCACCCAAGCATACTGAGGGAGCTGGCAGAAGTGCTCACCAGCCACTTTCCATCATTTATCAGCAGTCCTGACTAACCAGGGAGATTCCAGTAACTGGAGGTTAGCAAATGTGATGCCCATCCACAAGAAGGGCTGGAAGGAGGATTACAGGCCTGTCAGCCTGACCTTGGTGCCTGGGAAGGTCATGGAACAGATGATCCTGAGTGACATTATGCGGCACATGAAGGACAACCAGACAATCAGGCCCAGTCAGCATGGGTTCATGAAAGGCAGGTCCTGCTTGACAAACCTGATCTCCTTCTATGACAAGGTGACCCACTTAGTGGATGAGGGAAAGGCTGTGGATGTTGTTTACCTGGACTTTAGTAAGGCATTTGATAGTGTTTTGACACAGCATTCTCCTGGAGAAACTGGCTGCTCATGGCTTGAGTGGGCATACCCTTCACTGGGAAAAAACTGTCTGGATGGCTGGGTCCAAAGAGTTGTGGTGAATGGAGTTAGATCCAGTTGATGTCCAGTCATGAGTGGTGTTCCCCAGGGCTTAGTAATGGGGCCGATTCCTTTTAATACCTTTATCAATGATCTGGATGAGGAGATCGATTGCACCCTCAGTAAGTTTGCAGATGACACCAAGGTGGGTGGGAGTGTTGATGTGCTTGAGGGTAGGAAGGCTCTGCAGAGGGACCTGGACAGGCTGTATCGATGGTCCGAGGCCAATGGTATGAGGTTCAACAAGGCCAAGTGCCGGGTCCTGCACTGGGGTCACAACAACCCCATGCAGCGCTACAGGCTTGGGGAAGAGTGGCTGGAAAGCTGCCTGGACCTGGGGGTGTTGGTTGACAGCCTGCTAAATAAGATCCAGCAGCATGCCCAGGTGGGCAAGAAGGCCAACAGCATCCTGGCCTGCATCAGGAACAGCATGGTGAGTAGGACAAGTGATTGTTCCCTGTACTGGGCACTGGTGAGGCCCCACCTTGGATACTGTGTCCAGTTTTGGGCCCCTCACTGCAAGAAAGACATTGAGGTGCTGGAGTGTGTCCAGAGAAGGGCAGTGCAGCTGGTGAGCTAGAGAATAAGTCTTATGAGGAGCAGCTGAGGGAACTGGGGTTGTTTAGTCTGGAGAAAAGGAGGCTGAGGGGAGACCTTATCACTCCCTACAACTACCTGAAAGGAGGATGTAGAGAGGTGGGTGTCAGTCTTTTCTCCCAAGTAACAAATGGTAGGACAAGAGGAAATGGCCTCACATTGCACCAGGGGATGTTTACGATGGATTTTAGGAAAAAATTCTTCACTGAAAAGGTTGTCAAGCATTGGAACAGGATGCCTGGGGAAGTGGTTGAGTCACTATCCCTGGAGGTATTTAAAAGACACGTAGACGTGGTGCTTAGGGTGGTTTTGGCAGTGTTAGGTCAATGGTTGGACTCAATGATCTTAAAGGTCCCTTCCAACCTAGATTATTCTACAATTCTATTATGATACTGTTACGCATGTGATTAAATAACCTCAGTGCATTAGTCTTTTCACATTACTTTTTAATACGCGTTTGGGTACACATGTATATATATACACACACACTAAGTTTTTCCTTATTGATCCAACAGAAGACAAAGATGTAGTAAAATTTCCTGTGCATCTTTCGTTACAACTTAAATTGGAAGAGAACATTGCTGTGCTCTAAAATATAGTAGGCATTGTAACATTATGAAATATTTGGTTTTTAATGAAATGTTCCATGGTTGCTATCTGTGATACTAATGCATCATGTATTCTGTTGCAAAATGTACATTATATAGATGGTCAGAATGTAAGGAAAATGACATAGATATATATAGGTGGAGGACATAGTTTCTTTTTAATTTTGTGGTAATTGAATTCTGCATTTTCCATTTCTTTGATGTCAGTAAAACAAAGGTAAATTGTAGTAATTCTGTACAGAGAATGAATGAGCATTCACCCTTGAAATAGAGTGGTATTATGTAAATCATGTTGCATTAAATACCCAAGTGAACAAAAATCATTTTTATAATGTTTTTCAATTTTGTCAAGGCCATTGCTTTTGCCAATTTCTTTTGTTTCTCCTGCAACAAAAGAAGTTGGAGGGTATATTGTTGTACATCTCTTCACATTACAGCATGGTTGTGAAATCAAAATTGATATAGGCAGTTGAAGATGAGGTAGCAGATGGGTCACAATCTTTGACTTTAGCTCATACAATGAGGAAGGCTTTGTTGACACTAAGGAGTCTTAAAAAGATTGTCATTACTCCTGGAGGTTGAACAATCATAGAATCATAGAATAGTTTGGGTTGGAATGGACCTTTAAAGGTCATCTAGTCAACCCCCCCCTGCAGTAAGCAGGGACATCTTTAACTACATGAGGTTGCTCAGAGCCCCATCCAACCTGACCTTGAATGTTTCCAGGGATGGGGCATCTACCACCTCTCTGGGCAACCTCTTCCAGTGTTTCATGCCCTCATCATAAAAAATTTCTTCCTTATATCTAGTCTAAATGTTCCCTCTTTTAGTTTAAAGCCATTACCCCTTGTCCTATTGCAACTGCTAAAGAGTTTGTCCCCATCTTTCTTGTAAGCCCTCTTTAAGTACGAAAGGCTGCAATAAGGTCTTCCCAGAGCTTTCTCTTCTCCAGGCTCAACAACCCCAACTCTCTCAGCCAGTCTTCACAGGAGAAGTGTTCCATCCCTCTGATCATTTTTGCGGCCCTCATCTGGACCCACTCAACAGGTCCATTTCTATTCGAAAAAAAACTTAAGAGCTTCAAAGGATGAAAGATATGTGCTATCTTTATCCAATCTGTATGTCAAGCATAACAAAATCTGTAAGGCGTCTTCTATAAACAATGCTTCAGAACTTCAAGAGAGCATCTTAGCTTTAGTTTTAAGCCAATGTGAGTCTGATCTTATGCTGAAAAGGATTGTCTCAGCCACTCTTGCACCTTCATCTGTACATTTCCATGCCTTTCTGGTTTTTTCTGGTGAATAGTGTTTATGCAGCCAGATCATGAGCATGTTTGGTTGCTGTTGGTTTGGCTTGGTCAATTTTGTTTTTACGGTGAGGTTTATTTTTAGCTGAACCTGTTCCTTCATCCAGCTTATCAAGATGCTATCTGAGCTTTAGTGCTAGCACAGAACAAATAGGAACATGGGAAGGTTGTGTGGGAGAATGCAGAATTGTCTCTTTCCGAACACACCACACGGAATGCCCTAAAGTCGTGACATCGGTCTTCAGTGAGTAGCAGTAGTGTTTCTCATCATTTGACTATGTAAATGGTATAATGGGTGAAGCAAAAGATATATATATATATGTATAAATCCAGAAAATAAGTGAAATATTGAAAAACAGTATGACTGCCAAAACAAATTTCTATTGATTATATGTATTTGCTTCTTTTTTAAGCAAACTGAGTGTATAATAAGAATATGCAGTTACTAATCTCTTCTTTGTGCCTATTCTAGACGTGTTTTCGATGGTTTGTAGTCACACAGTTGCACTGTGGAGCAGTTTACTTTTAATATCCAATACTTGGTGGAGCTTCTTTTTTTTTTTTTTTTTTAAACTGTGTTTCCTATACCACTATAAATTCTAGTTATTTTGTTCATGTGAAAAATGCAATTTCTCAAAATTGTCAAATAGTTTCCAATGTATTAAAAAGGTAAACTAAATTAGCAATAAATGTTAATGCTGCTTTATAACGCATGCAAGACATTGAAAGTCTAGTGAAATACTTTTCCTCTCAGGTAACTTTTAGTGCCTCTCATATACAGGCAGCGTCCCGCACTTGGTGAGTGCTTAGCATCTCTTGCAGCAGCCATTCCAGTAGCATTCCTTGAACCTTCTCTCAACCATTACAACCCATTGTCTGTCTTCAACACAAAAAGTGCAAGAGAAAGAGCGAGTAAGTACTGTTCTCATAGTCAAAGAGCGTATCTATGTTACAAAAATTTTTAGTAAATTGTACAGTTGTGTTCTTTTTAGCAAAATGCAAGAGATATAATATTTATGAGAACAGACAATTATCTATATTTTTTGTTGTCTTACCAATACTCCAATGCAGTTTGGTATATGGAGTTGCTGACAGAATATGACTTTGATTCCGTGAAGCCTTAATCTAAGAAGAGTCCTTCTACACAGTTTTTCTTCACTTGCTTTTCGCCTCACTCTTGAATGACTCTCATATCTTAAAGCATTTCGGTATTTTTCTCATTGATTTTTGTAAGAGTAGTTACCTGCCCAAATCATTGTTACTATAAACAAACAAACAAAAAAATGTTAGGTAGATCTGTTCCATATGATTTACAAGTTTTTACAAATAAAAGCAGTTATGGAATAGCTTGTGCTAGCCCTTCCTTCCTGTCAGCTATACTTTATAGGAGCAGCATTAATGGAAGAAGAATTTTGCTAGAGCAACTGGCATTAGATTATGATGGGTTGTTAACTGCTGAACAAGCACACTTCAGTTTCTAGTACAAGCATCTGACAACCGGAATTCTTTCCTGGCATTTTTGTTGGGAGATAGATGTGCAGAGTTCGTGAACTAGGTACAGTTTAATTTTAAGCTCACCCATAATTCTGAGCTGTTTGTTTTGCTTTCCCTGAGGATGATTTAATCTTTTGCAAATTGACAAGAAAGTTGTGAATGATTATGGAAACAGTGTCCAGAGTTTATCCAATATTGATATAAGCTCTCAGTTCTGCCCCTTTACATAGTTGGGCTGTTCATCAGATAATTGCAGGACACCTTACAGTAAAGCCTTAGCTTTCCGGCAGCTATCGTCTACACCAGTGCTATATGCATATCATCAGAAAGACAAAATTTATGAAATGAGAGACCTGTGTATACCCCAAAGTCTTACTATAGTTATGTCTGCCCAAGATGGTGACAGAAAAACAACCTGAGTGATGTTATTTGTATTTAGGTTCTAAACATTGATGAACATAGATGTTGTCTTTTATTTTTTTAATGAGTCTTTTGCTTTTCTACCCTTACTTGCAGTTTTAGGTATGCCTGATACAGTAGAAGAGATGTGTCCAGAGATCCCTCAGTTAGATGGACTAATAAAGGAAATTAATGATTTAGCAGAGTCTGGAGCAAGGTATACTGAAATGCCGCATGTAATTGAGGTTATCTTACCCATGCTATGCAACTATTTATCCTACTGGTGGGAAAGAGGCCCTGAGAGTGTTCCTCAAAGTGCTGGGCCTTGCTGTACAATGATAACATCTGAGCACCTGAGCATCATTCTTGGAAACATTCTGAAAATCATTAACAACAATCTGGGAATAGATGAAGCATCTTGGATGAAAAGAATTGCAGGTACTGTAAATATTTTTAAAGAGTAATTGTACCTGATAACATTTAATTACTTTGCTACGCTTTACCATATTACCCAGTGATATAATAATAATAAATTGTAATTAAAAACAGCAGGAAAGAAAGATGAAGAGTAGATAAGTAATAATAAGAGAAAGATATTTTAATTTTTGAAATTTTTTGTTATTATTTTAATGCATGCATTGTAGCATCACTGTAAGCAGAGAGCTTTCTATACAACGTAATGGATTTTGAAAATCTTACCTTCTCTATGCACTGTATAAGAGCCTTAGCATTTAATTTGGAATTGTGAATCCCATTAATTTTCAAGACACATAAGGACTGATTATTGCAGTGGAGGATATAAGTCCTGTGAATTCTGTTCATGAAATATCAGGACAAAAGGGAAATACAGTGTATATGGTGAGATAATCCCAGGAGTAACCCAAGTTCAGAATTAGTTGCTTTGCCTGAGCTACTAAATGAGCAGAAAGATTTCTCAAAATGTCCTGTAACGCTTAGTAGCTAGCTAGCTAACTGAAGAAATTTACTGTATTATTTTATCATTCATCTTAAAAGTGTAAGAGTATCTATAATATGCAATAAGGTGGTTCAAGAAAATCTATGTAAAGGTAATAATTTCCTGCTAAATTCTAATGCCCCATTGATACTGGGTTTTCAGTATTTTTTTAAATACTGGAACATCTTTAATAATAACAAGGACTCCATTAAAATTCAGTAATAAGTTTGATGCTTAATTGTAGAGACCACTGCTTGCAGTTTTGTAGTGTCTGCTTGTGTGCATAAGGAGGTAATGTACTAATGTGGTTCTTGTGGTTTTGACTCAGGTGATCTGTATTTTATTGCTAATGCTTGTACAAAGTAGATCTATTGTCTTGCATTAGTCATTCATTCTCTGCATTGTAGCTTGCCCAAGGTAAAAGAGGTAAAGGAATTCTTCCAGAATACTGTCTTCTGACTATTTTCTGACACTATGCAAAAAAAAAACACGCAACAAAAAAAACCCCAACAGTACTTTTGTGAGGACTTTGTGTCTCAATGCCTACTTTGTTTAGATTTTAAGTTAGAGACGTGTGACTTTGCCAAAACCATGGTAGTTTAGTTGACATAAGACTGAAATACTTATGATCTGAATTCCCAGTAACTAATTTTCAATCTCTCAATACACACAGTTGTTACAAAGCTATATTCTTATTTTTATTAATAATTTTATGATGCTCCAGAAATAAGTGAAGCACTATGACCTTTATGTTTTCTAGAACTGCAAAGTTTCATATTAATACAATGAAAAACATCAATTATGCATTAATCATAGGATTATCTATATTTTTATGTATAGTTTATGCTCAACCCATCATCAGCAAAGCCAGGCCTGATCTGCTCAAAACTCACTTTATTCCAACACTGGATAAATTGAAGAAGAAAGCTATAAAGATTGTGATGGAAGAGGAGCAACTGAGAGCAGATAGTAAAACTGACACCCAAGAAGCTGAGCTACTCATTCTCGATGAGTTTGCTGTTCTTTGTAGAGACCTTTACGCCTTCTATCCAATGTTGATACGTTATGTAGACAACAACAGGTAAATAAAAATTAATAATTAAAGTCACACTTATTAGTTAATGTACTGGAGTCCATGATCAGATAATCAGAAAGAACGTTTAATGTTATTCTAAGAATCAGAACCTGAGTATTTTAAGATTCTTAACTTATAGAATGATGGACCTTGAATTCACACCATCTTCTCACATCCTTTTGGCTTATTTTATTCTATTGTAACTGCACTATTATCATTGAGAATGCATTTCCTGACCAGACTTGTTATATATGCTACCACAGCCCAATGACATCACAAATGAACATGCCTTTCAAAAATTAAAGTGTCTAAAACCCTTAACTGTTAATGAATGGCTGAAAAAAAAATTTTGCCTCAATTGAATCATTCTGTCCATAGATAATACCACAAAGATGTTAATCTTTTGTGTTGTTTTTTTTTTTTAAGATGGAAATAAAAAGTGTTTGGACAACATTGTATTGCCTTTGGAATAATAAGAAGTTTTTCTCCTCAACCATTTACTGAAGGATTATCCTGTGCCTACACTTTCCTTTTCCTTTGTCCCAGAAGAGTGTCTGAAGTATCTGTAGTATCTCAGCATCTACAGTATCTTAATCCTATCCTGAACAACATTGTTCTTCTGTACACAATCGTTGCCTACTTACATTTTTTAGGTGTTAGTTTTTAGGTGTTAGTACATATTAGGCTAGTTAGGAGCATTTTCATTGCATGCATGATCATTATGCTGTGAACCAGTTTACACCGAGAATGATTTGCTTTTTCTTGATGAACTGAGGGCTTTACTATGTCAGACCTTGCTGGCAAGGAAACACTTAAAATTTTTTAAAAACACAAATGTAACTGGGCTGTGGAGAAATCCAACTAGAGAGATAGAGTTAGTAAGCATAATTTAAAATGTAATAGTTCCTTCCATGTCTGCTGTCGGATACCCACTTTATGTATGGTCATATCAATGAATTTTAATTTAGAGTCACTTAAGAGGGCTGCATCTGTTAGTTCATTTGCCCATGTTTTCTGAGCATCCTTGTGCAGACCAGCCTAGACTGAAGTTGTATTAGTTCCTGGATTACAAAAATAAATCAATTGAAGTAGTCAGTTCTTACAGCTCTACCCACTCATTCATTTCCCTGTACTATTCCTCCTCTCTCTATTATAGTTTTCTCCTTTGAATCAACACAAAGTTCTGATAATAAAGTTTTATTATGAAAAAAAATAGAGAAATAGAGAAATACTCAGAGAAATGGTTTTGCTTTTCAGTCAGGTTTGTTTTCTAATCTGGTTTGCAGAATAGGCACAAAAGCATTTGTTGGCACCATGGGGAGCAGGAGCAGGCAGAAATAAGTAGCCAAGAATTGGGAGTTTTGTTGGAGATGAGTTAAGCTGCTATGAAAAATGGAGGCTCTAACTTTGGTCATGGAAAATTGAAATGATTCTCATTAAATTCCAAGATTAACTATACAAATGTAACCTGATTTATTAAATAGAAGTTGTTATACTCAGTTGTCTTATTTTAAATGTCTTATTTGAAATTCCTTTTGTTTTTGTAATTAGAGCCAATTGGCTAAAGAAACCAGATGCAGATTCTGATGAACTCTTTCGAATGGTAGCTGAAGTTTTTATCCTGTGGTGTAAATCACATGTAAGATAAGACACATACTTTTTCCTCCATTTCATTCTATCTTTAAATATGAATGTGGTACACACAGATGAATTAAACTTGTGGTGATTTTTTTTTTTTCATCTTTAGAATTTCAAAAGAGAAGAACAAAATTTTGTGATTCAGAATGAAATCAACAATTTGGCATTTTTAACAGGAGACACCAAGAGCAAGATGTCTAAAGTAAGTTAATATAAATTTGTGAATCAGTTAAATCTTCGGCACATGTTTAGTATGTTGTAAGAAGGCTCTGAAAATCTACTCACATTGCAGCTGCGGTGCTGGTAGAAGAAACAAAAAATAGTTTTGCTTCTTGATGATAGACATGACAACTACTATGCAAAATATAGGCTATCTACCTTAGAGTTATTTATTAAATGTCTGCTAAGCAGTCAAAGAGAGAAGATTAAAATAAAGGTCTTGATTTGAAAAAGTTACGCAGCTAAGAGAACATGGATTGTAATACATACTATGGGTTGTTGACCTTTCAGGAAAAAAAGAAAGGTAGACTATTTTATAAAAGCGAGTGAAGAAACATTGGTTGCCTGATCTTTTTTTGTGGATGTCAATCAGTATGGTTCTGTTGACCTTGATGGAGGAATGCTGTCTTTGCATATACCTCTTTATTCATACATATAGCATGGCATATGGGCACTGTTCTTCTACTTTCTTTTTAATAACAACATTGATTTCTTTTTTGCTTGTTTTCAATATGACCGGCTGCTGACATGATGGCTGGAAAGTTGCATTTGTTACCTGTATAATAGAGAAAATGCATGTTGTCAAAGTAAAAAATGACGCTTTGACAGTAGCTGAGGAAGATTGCCTTACTCAACTAAAGCCAGTTGAAGACTACTTCCAAATCATTGTTGGTAAATGTAGCAAAGAAGCCTTTATTTTATTTATATTTGTAATGTATTTGGAGGAATCCTATTTTGAAAGTGTTCCAGAGAAATGGTAGGGATTATTGTTTTGTATTTCACTATATTTGATTGTCTGTAACCTAGCTACTGTAAGTCCAACTTTAGAGAATAGAGAGTCAGATAAGATGTGCCATTACATTTCTTAATTCTCTTAAAAAACATTTGCTTCTTTTATGTTATATTATTTTAAATTCTGAAACCTTGGTTAAGTCAAATCCTGATATTGGAAAGTTTACAAGCAAAATTAACAGATTTTCTGATTGTCATTAGTTCATGATTGGCACTGAACAGCAATTCAAACTATACATATTTGAAGAAAACTAAACTTTTTAATGTGTTCTTGTTTTCAAGATGCAGTTCCTTGAATTTCTGTGATAGAATTGAAATGTTTGTATATTCTCATTAGCGAGATGCATAGTGGGCAGAGACCAGGCTATTTGATGATCAGTCGCACAATAGCAGAGTCTAACGTGTTGCTCTGTGCTTTTATCATACGGTAATCACTACACATACATTTAATACATATACTTCGACATTTATATGTTAGAATTGGCCTGAGGAGCAGAGAATTAGGTGTACTTTTTTAAAAACATGATAGATTAGAATCAGGTGATTCATATTTAATCTAAATTGTGTCTCACTGCAGTATTGATAATAGGATAATATGATGTAAACTGTTAATGTCACATTTGAGTCAGTCTGGCATGGCAGGAATGACAAAACAAATCTTTAGAAAATAAAGAGTAGATATCCCTCAGACTGCTCCATTTCGGATGAAATCACAGGAATTTAACATCAAGAAGCTATATGACCCAAATTTGAGAGAATTTGGTTTTGAGATTACATTTTCAGATACCTGTTGTGTATATTTAAATATTTATACATAAGAGGGACGTAGATGCATATGTCAATGCACTTTTCTTCATATGGGTATACAGTACTGAGAGACTATATATTTTTTTATATGCATGTAATTTTTGGTAAGCATATTAATATCAAATCACAGTGCTCAAGGACACTATGCATGGTTATTGTTAATATAGGGAAAAATAAAAGATTGTATTGTTGATAACTTAATATTTTATTAATATGGTACCATATGTGCAGGAGTGATTGCAGAACAGCTGATCATTTGGATAGGCATTTGTTTCATGATGACTTAAATACCGTGATAGAATACATGAGACATCTTTTAGAAGTGTTGTATTGCTTTTCTGTACATGGTTTCTAAGCAGGAAATTGATAACATTTCATAATATGTAATGAAAGTTATCTAAACCCAGCACAGTCATGAAAGCATATATTTAGATCTGAATGTGTTTTTTAGGACTGCATAGTTCAGAATAAACAAGAAATTATCATACATAACTGAATTTCAGGATTACCTGCAAGCTTTGATACTTATTTATATCCTCAGAGAACAATCAGTAGAGGACATTACATTAGGGAACATTATTTTTATAATTTCTTGATTTAATATGAACATTAACTCAGGAGGCAGTGTGCTAACAGAAAAATTACCACTTTCCTCTTTATTCACATTCTTTTTAGTGGAAGCAGTCATATCCATTATTTATCTAACATGAGATTGGAGAGAGAACGGTGAATATGAACATTGGCTATTACAGCTCTCCCAAGACAGAACAGTTTGGGGGGTCTTAAAAGGAGTAAGGCCCCATGTTGATCTCAGATGCCTTTAGACAACTGTCTGCCTTACAACCAAGACTTAGTATTCTTCCTAAAATAGAAGATACTGTGATAGTAAGGTGTGATATATCAAGTATGGAAGGTTCTATATCTTTACATACCATATGCAGAAAAAAATATGCAGAGCATGAAGGATTAGGATTACATTAGTTATTGGTAGATAATAGCAGTGGTAACAAATGATTTATAATTACAATCAATACAATGATTAAGTACCCATTGTATTTTGAGTCTACAATATTAACTTTGTTAATATTTTCTGAAATGAATGTATTAACAGCTGAGCAAGTTTTTTAATTTTTCTTTTCTAAAAAAATGGCAGCAGATTGCTCGGAGGGGAATGGTAAGTTAGAGAATTTGCAGTCCGAGAGGGACTGGTAACTTAGATTGCATTGAAATAACAGATTTGTGATAGAAGTGTTGAAATGGAGAATTTAAACACATTCAACTCCACTAATCTGTTATTTTTGAACCCTTCATAGGCTTGTTAATAAAATAGCATTTTGATTAAGATGCAATGATGTCCTATTGTGTTTTACAGCTAATTGGTATAAAAGACTAAACCTGTCCATTCACATGTACACAATAAAAGTGTAATACGTATGTGGGCAATTTTTCTGTGTAAGTTTTGGAATCTAAATGAATGTGTGGCTGGATATATAACCTCATTTGCTAAACACTTGCATATCCTCCTGAAGTTTTATTTGACTGGCCCTCATTGTTAATTTTTTTGTGTCTATTTTTAAAAAGCATTTGGATAGACCTATTACGGAAGTTTGAGGCAGTCATAAAATCCAAGTTTGTTTTACAAAACAACGTTGTGTTTTGTGCCCATTTGTAATATGTGACAAATATAATTTGCAAATTTATGATAATTAGAGGGTTTTGTGTTAGTATTTTCTGCAAGAATTTTACATCTCTTCTTTGAGATTATTTCAATTGCATAGAAAATATTTCCTTTAGATATACTATGGTAAATCATGAGTGGATTATGTTTACGGTCATCTTTAATAAATGAAATATAATTAATGTCTTGTCTTTACTTACCTTTGATGTATATCTGCTGAGCCATGTCTGTGCAGCATCTACATATTTCACGCAATTGAAATTTTCAATTAAAATTTGCTGTTTCTCTGAGTAAGGTATTGAAGATTCTGAGGTGCTTAAACTTAATTTGATGATTAGTCTTTCAGTCTTTCTTGACTCAACGCTGATTTTCTTCACTATGTTATATTAATATAGTAAGATATAAAAAGAGATTGTAATAATAGCCTGGCTTAAACATTTTGAAGCTAATTCAAGTATCACAGGAAAACAAAGTTACTATATTATCACAGAAGGGGGAGCTTGTTTGTGTTTATGGTTTTTTCTGTTTGTTTTTAACCAACAATTTTGTATAGTATTTTCCCATGCCTGGTTAAAGATTCTTTTGAGTAACAGTTGAGTTTTTTTGCCATTTTACCCTAACTACATGGTTTTGTTGTTGTCTTCTTAAGATTGCCTGACACAATGATAATACAGTGTTGACTGTGGAATACATGTTTATTTAAGTGTACTTAGGGTATTAACATAATAAACAGGAAAAAAAACTGTTTATGTATGAGAGTTACAATTTAGTTTACAATAGTATTCCCAAAGTGGGTACTGCTGAGAGATAACTGCTTAAGTCAAGGTTTCTCTCAGGCTGTCTTCAAAAGGATAATGAGCTATGCAATGGGAAAATACATCTATAAATGAAATGCTGCATCTTCACAGTGATAGTTTGATTTGCATTTCTAAACATCGTTTTTTTCAATCATATTTTGGTGGGGAAAAGAGATGGAAGGAGCTATTTTGGTGAAAATGTTAATATTTTTCGTTATTTGACTATCCAGAGTTCCAGACACCTTCCTCCTTTTAACAATATTGGGAAAAGATGCAGTAATTAGTATATTGATGTACTTACTTACTAGACGTACTTCCTTATATGCTGAAGCAACAAATGGTAGGGCTAAATAGTGACAGATAAATTCAGAAGTTCAATCATTTAATAAGGATTAAGCTGAATAAAAATTATTTCACTAGGAACTTACAGTCTATAGTTTTAGCTAAAAACTTATACTATTTTTGTTGTCCTGATAAAGCTAAGTAAGTTTATTACTAACTTGTAAAATTATCATCTTTTCATCTTTTACTTATGTTTTTTCCCTTTATTTTTCTTTCACACAGGCCATGCAAGTAAAGGTACAGGTCAAAGTGCATGATGTGTCTTTGTTTTAGATTTAGAGATGATCAGGCTCCGAGCATTCTTTCCATTGATCATAGCAGTGGCGTCACAAAGTGAAGGCCCAGGTTCCACCTACTATAAATTTTCTCCAATTTAAAGTGTCAGTATTTGACCAGAGACGCTGAAATTCCCTTTGGCACTCCCACACATTGCTTAATGTGAAAATGTAGTAAAGTTACCTTTTGTAATTATTTTAGATGTACATTCCGCCTCTGCTGTCTTTCTGCATTATGATTTTTTTGCTAATATATTGAAGCAGACATTGTAAAAGCAATGCCTAAGTAGAGTCATCAGAAACATGTATTTTGCTTTTGATATTCAATAAAAATATATGGGAGAAATGTGATGTAACCCTCTCTGTAGATGAATAGAAGACTGTATTAGAGCCATGAAATTTAAATAAGATGTAGAGTTCAAATCCTACCTTTTTGCAAAATTAAAATGATCTTTATGAAGGATGTGAGATGTAACAAAGCCTTTGAATAATACTTGCTTCTTTTATGTATTTGATATATTCAAAACGTTCTTTGTTTCCAGTGAACCATAGTTCACCTTCCTTTGCATAATTCATTTTTATCTTTTTTTAATATGAATTTCTAATATAGAAGAGTACTTTCCAACCTATGGCATGTTCTTCATTGGTGAAACAGAATGAACAGCAAAATGGAGCATAAAACCCTTTCATCTTTCCCATCACCATGTGTGCTGAGAAGCACACATGATGCTGTGAAGAGTTTTTAATTAATTAAATTGGAGGCATAAGTTAAAAAGTGAGCAGTTGTGTTAAACTGATAGACCCGATTTCACGCTTTGCTATTGTCAAACTTCCCCAGGTATACGGAGTAGGGTTTAATGAATGCTCTCATGAGAACCTTAGAAAATTGAAAATTTAAGGAGGATTGGAAATGCTAAAAATATTAATTCCATCATAACCAGTTTTAACTAATCTTTTTTTTACAGTATAAATAAATTATTTCTTAATTTTGGTTGTATATTTAATTATTATGAATCTACTGGAGATTCTGTAATTCTTTTTCTGTATATATTTGTTGAAGAAATGTCCATTTGTGTGTTTAAATCCTCAGACAAGTAAGATCATTAAGTGCTGTTAGGCAACTAGATTATATCATTCTTGTTGAGGTCCTTCTAGCACAGATAATTGTTTAGGCAAAAGACATCCAATTTAATGCTTTACATATTAAATGAAGGTATTGTGTTTGCTCATATTGGTGCATATTAGAACTGAAGGAGGCATAATTTTATTGTCTTTAGGCTTCTGTCTGTGACTCTACTTACACATTTTCCAGCAGGAGTTGTGAATTCACAGGCATCAGAATTTGATGGCAAAGGCAGAATGGATCTTCTTTTCATGTTTTAAAAATGTTCTGGTTTTAAGGTTCACCTATCTTGTCCATACCTTGTTATTAATCTCAAATGAAACTAAAGAAAATTGGATGTGTAAAATGCCCTCAAGCACACAGATGCAGAAGAGTAACCCAGTGTCTCTCCTTCATTTCCTTTTTTTTTTTTAATATATCTGTAACATATTTTGTTATTTATTATTTAAGATGCATAGTGACGCCACTGGGATACAGCGATACATTGTGGGATATGTTTGTCTGCTGTCAATGTAGAGTACAAATAATGTCATTATTATAGCCATTACATCACTGCTATTTCTAAGGCACTTCCAAAAGCAAAGCTTTGAGGCGAAGTACTCTCTTGCAATTGTTAGTTCCTTAAGAAAGGAAGCCACATCCATTGTGTGTTCCCTCTGACAGGCAAAAAGTTCAACACCAGCTATGTACACAGAGATTCACCATCTAGAAGACAGAATTTGCCAAAATTTACCACTGAGTAGAATACGTATGCCTGCTGGTTTTACTTCCAGTGATTACTGTGATAATAGTGTGGTAATAATTGGTAAATAATGAATTGCAGTGGATTCTGCCGGATCCTAATGTGTAACTACATAATGCATTATAAAAACAGTAGTCAGTAAAACTTAATTGACAGAGGGAAAAGGATGTGGAGGGTTAAATGCAAGCATTTGCTCTTTTGTAGTGTTGTATAAGCCTGGAGGCCTAGTCCTGAAATCTTATCTTAGGCAAAACTCCCCTTGAGTGTAGTAGGAGTTTAATCTAGGTACAGAATTCAGAACTGGGCTATTTTTATGTTGTTGTTTACCACATGTTCATTAAATATCTAGGTCTGTTCTAAAGATTTTGGTTCGCCGTCTCATAAATGAAAATTTGTGCGTGAAATATTGTTGTACAATGTCTGTTTTAAGAAGATAGAGCAGATGTTATTCTGTTGTGCTGTTTACTTCTCTGTCTCTTTTGGTTTCCTTTTCCTATTACTCATGATCTCCAAAGATGCAAAAGACTTAATTTTTCATCCCAGAGTTACATACTTTAGCCAAAGCCAAAGGGCCGTGCTTTTCCCAGAGGCACTAATTCATTGGCATTTTATTGCATTGAGTCAAAGCCTTTTAGAAACTGCTATTTTTCAGTTGAGACAAATCAGGCAATATTAATTCATTCAGATCCTGGATAACTGTCTTTATGTAAGTTTCTAACAAAAATGTAAATATCCTGAATTTGTCTCTGTAACATTGAGAACTAATAGTGTCCCCTGAGACTGACTCAGCTTTTAATTTTAGGGTTATTTATGATTTGAGAGGTAAGATCCAGAAAACATAGTTAGATTCACACGTACGAATGCACACAAAAGTATGCTACTGCTATTAAAATATTACTCTACTGCAATTTCTGCATTGGCACACACCAAAAATATTCCTTTACATTTTCTGTTCTAGACTCTACACCCTTCCTCTAATGTAGCATTTTTAAGTACTGTATCAGGAACATAGTTTCCTCGGACCATTAGGGGAAGAGCGTGTTGGAAAAGTATATGATCCACAGAATTACAGTAATTTACTTTTCTATTTTTTTAATTATAGTCTGGAGGACAAGATCAAGAGAGAAAGAAGTCAAAACGTAGAGGGGATTTGTACTCCATACAAACATCCTTGATTGTAGCTGCACTTAAAAAGATGCTTCCTATTGGTTTGAATATGTGTACTCCTGGAGATCAAGAGCTCATCTCTTTGGCCAAGACTAGATACAGCTATGTAAGTGTATACTTTGTAATAGTGTTTAATGCAAAATAAGCAGAACTTCATAAACTGAACTTTGAGGCATAGGTACCTAAGCAGTCAATATAATTAAATATATCAATGTACTGTAAGCAATTATAGCTATTAATTGTGCTTTCCCAAGAAAAAGCGGGGTGTATAGACAGCTGCCATCATTTCCATGTAATTTTCCTTTTGTATACAATATACGTTTTTACATATGCATACTCATTTGAACCAAATAGTGAAATATTATTAGTTAGCTTTAATTCTTTTCAAATTTTAATCCTTGTTTTGTGGTAAAAATTAAAGAAAGCCTTTGTCCCAGACCCTTCTGGTAACTTAACTTTGAAAACAAAAGAGGTTAAGTTTCAATATTAAAATAATAGCTGTTCTATGCTGTATATGTTCTTACGAGATTAATCATAACGTGAATTGAAAAATACTTCTACCTTTCTACAGAGGGACACTGATGATGAAGTCAAAGAACATTTACGCAACAATTTACATTTGCAGGAAAAGGTAATATTAAAAAATTCTGTCTTAAAAATGGTGGTGTGCACTTTTAAAACACAAAAGTTACAATATTTTTGTTTATTGTGATACTTAAAAAAATAAAGGGAATGTGAAAAGCTATTAGAAAAATTGCCATTTTAACATTTTTTTCCTTTATAATTTTTTCATGACAATAATTAGTTTATTTATAGCTTTGGCTGGTATTTTCAAGTTTGAGCAATTCCTATAGAATAGGACAGTGTAAAGAATTGATATATTGTTTTTTCTAAAGCTATAATAACTTAAAATCAACTTGATCCAAGCAAAAAATAAAATTAAAACTATTGTATTTCAGCTTCTGTTCTTAATCTTAACTTGCACTTTTAAAGTGACTATGATAAAATAAGAAAAGCTTGTGTCATCTTAACAGTTAAGAGTTTTACAAGCACATTTATGTTCCTATTATTTATATGCTGAATACACTGTCAAAGGTGATACCAAAATGGAGTCGTCCTCATTCTGTAAATAATAAATAATTTAGATCATTGCCTGCGGTCTTTGAACATAGTAGGAGCAACTCATTTATCTGTCATGGGAGATGACTGTCTGGTTGCTATAAACTTGTGCTCATAAATTTAGATTGGACACACTAAGTAATTCTAATACGTTTTTTCTATTTTTGTCTTGCAAAAAAAAATCCAAAACCTTTGGCTGTAATTCTTCACCTACTGAAATTCCAGCTGTCTTTTATAGACTCCATAAAACAGCTTTCCACTATCAGTAGAAAAGTCCAGAATCGAATGCCATTTTTCTGAGCAGCTAGCAGATGTTAATTTTGACTAAAATGGGACAGATGAAGTGGGCGTATCTATAACGTTCTTTATTATACTATGAGAATAGTGGTGGTAGTCAAATTCAGTATCTTCATTCAGCAGCTTACATACAAAATATGTTGGTTTTTAGTCTGATGATCCAGCTGTGAAATGGCAGTTAAATCTGTACAAAGACATTTTGAAGAGTGATGAACCTACTGACCCAGAGAGAAATGTGGAACGTGTGCAGAGGATATCGGCTGCTCTGTATCATCTGGAACAGGTAAATAGTTAAATGTCTATGCTGTGTTTGTTTTAAAGTAGTATGAGGTTTTTTCCTTGTAGAGATTATTTCAACTTCAGTGAGTGTCATTATTAAAGTTTCCAAATAAAAATTACTTTTGCACATCCGTGCACACACGCATACAGATGTGTATATGCAAAGTTTTTAATGTAATCTACTGAAGTGCCTCAATTTAGCCTCAGGGACAACTGAGGATGTATTTCCCTCTGCAAAACTTTGTGAACAGTTGCAAAAAGTATAGTATACAACTCGTCACAATCCAGTAGCTGAAAACTCTGTAATTTTAGGAAGAGATGTTTGCATGTGTACTTATTTTTAATATACTGGGTTTAGCCCATCTCCTACTTCTGCACCTGAGGATGCCGTAGCAACTTTTGAATCATTGGCCTGTTCATTCAAATGATACAATGTAATACAAAAAGGCTTTTGTACTCTTCCCCCATAAAGTTAATCCATTTCATTCACAAGTGATACAGCACAGAAATTAATTTCCATGAACAATTGAATATGCATCATTAGAAACAGAAAAAATAATCTTTTTCCAATTTTACCAAGGAGTCCCACACGTGAGGTACTGTGCCATCTTGAGCTTTTGTGTATAAACTGAGAGGTGCTATACATAAGGCCCCCAGGATCTTTTCTTACCAATTTGAAATCAAAAACCAAAACCCCAAATAAACAGGTTTTTTTTTCAGATGGTGGGGAGTGTTTGTAGCATTTTCTCATTTGCATACTACATTAACCACTAGCTAAAAATAAATTGTTGAATAAAAGCTGAAGAGTTTCCATTGTACGTACTAGAAGATATTTTCCCATAGGTTGAACAACCACTGAGATCAAAGAAAGCTGTTTGGCACAAACTCCTGTCAAAACAACGCAAAAGGGCTGTTGTTGCGTGTTTCAGAATGGCACCATTATACAACCTGCCAAGGTAAATAGCTTAAAGATTTATTTTTTTGTAACTTTCGTTTACATTTCTGAGTGCAAATATTGCTTGTGTGTATGCCTACAAATTTGTTGATTGTTAGGCCTATGTAATTTTGTTTAAGAGACAGAAGAGACAGTTATCAGCTTATTCCTCACAGCAGCAAAACACTTGTCTCATGACAAATACCCAGTGGGGGAAAAGACCATAGGAATTACACTGCTTCAAACCCCAAATGCTTTGTTTTTGTCAGCTGTTACTCCATATAGTTCCTCAAGTTATCTGTGAAAATTGTTAAGATATTGCTGTTTCTGTCCCTCTTTTGCCTCTGATTGGTTGCTCTTTTTATTCTCCTGTGTTCGTATTCTTTTCTCTTGTTTAACTTTGTATGGCTATTGTATGAACGCTTCAGGCTCTTTGTCTGAGGCAACCTTTAGTTACCACATCAGAATTTTATATGCATTAAAATGGCTATTAGGGCAGAGCAGCGCCAAATGATATTTTTGACTTTTGTGTTGCTTTGCTTCTTACTCGAGTTGAATGTAGATTCCACAAAGTCCAAGATAAAGTGCATCCTGTGCCTGGATCAGTTTACTGCTTTAAACAGAATATTAAGACCACGCAGCATTGGTGTCATTTCCTTTATCCTGTTCCTTCTCAATATATCTGGTTTTTATTCAGATACAGCCTAAGCACATCTTTAATTAAGTTTGCTTTTCACCTTCTCCTGCACTTTTTCACCTTTCATGTTTAATATTTTTGTTCAAAGATTGTTTGCAAAGTATTTAACAGAAGAGTTGCATTGCATTTTTAAATGCCTTTATTAAAGCCAATCTACATATTTGATGTCAGCTAAAGGTCTGTAGCTGTGCCACTAACATATTGGAAGAATATTAGGTTTGCACAAGACAAATACTGTAAAAAGCACACATCCTTCCTTTAAAAAAAGTAGTATTTCTAGGCTATAATAACTTCTCTGAGTTGTCACACTACCACCAGGCAATCTTTAAAGAACCAGGGCAATGAAAAGGTTTAAGTACAACATAAGAACAAACTGGCTAATATCAACCATTTCATCTTCAAGAACTGTGTTTTGAAAAACAAGAGGAAGTGATATGAAGAGCACCTCCTTCAGTATAACATTTTTGTGAGCATTTTTTTTACAATCATATTCTGAATTTATAAATTCTTAAAATGTTTGGAATATCTATGAGCACCCAAACGATAAAAATGGCTCATCTTATTTTTGCCTTTAAAAAAATCACTTATCTTATTTTTGAGGTTGATGGAACACTTGCCAAGGGGCAAAATGGGTTATGAATCGGTATTTTCATTTTCAAGAAAATACAGAGTAATACTCATTGAAGTAGAACATTTACATAATCTGCAATTTTCATTAAAAACTTTTCTGTGTTAAAAAGGTTGAGGTTGGTTCTTCTCAAACATTATGGTAGATTTTGTGGTGGAGTTTACTCTTAATTTAAATAGGAATGTGAGACAAATCTGTCCACTTATTTTGTCTTGAAGATTCTAAAAATGAATTGTCATAAAACTATTTTAGCCAATTAACTGTGGTGTCTGCACTTTGAAATAGGCAAGAGTGAAAAAACCACTTTGGACTTAGAATCATAAAATCATACAATGACTTGGGTTGGAAGGGACCTTTAAAGGTCATCTGACCAAACCCCCCTGCAATGAGCAGGAATTCTAAGTATATTGCTCAATTGATAGGTGCAGAACAAAGTTTTAAAAATCATTAGTTTATAGACACATACTTTTTCTAGATAAATCATAGAATTCTGACAGGAAAATAAGGCTATCACACTATTATGCATCTATAACTATCTCCAACATCTAAATTGATTGTCTTGTTAAGACATCTCTGAACCCTCAGGAGATTATTTCAAGTGGGGTATGATTAATTCTAGGAGTTATGTGAATCCCTTTGAACTAGAGTGTCAAATGCAGCTCTCCTTATCTTGTATATTTCCTCATTTGAGTTGCAGCTTTATATTTGGAGTGTTAGTTCTAAATTTGATGCTAGAATCAATTTAAAGGGCAGTAAGCAAACATTATGGTGATACCCTTTCATTCATCCTAGAAAGGATTAATATCTTCAGTGAATAATGAGCTCTTTCTTTTGAAAATTTTCTGGAGATTTCGATGGCTTTCTATATAATTTAAAGTTAATCTCATATTTTAATCTGATTTTCTTCAAAAGACATCCTTATATATATCAGTTTTTAGGAATTCCAGTATGATATTTCAGAAATTGAAATGTCTATTGATGTTTGTTAAATCATAGAAAAATTATTTTAACTTTACTGTAGATATTCTGAGTACTCCCTTTTCTGGCAAGTGCCTGGAGATACAAAAGAAATAGTTGTATTTTAAAATATTTTTATTTTTCAAGGAAAAAACCATCAGTTAAATTAGGAAATACTAATGTTTTGTGTTCTGTGTTTAAAGAATGTACATGGCTTTGAAAAAGTGTCTTATGTGATAAATGTTTTCTCTGAGATGTGTGCATTTATGTTTGATGTTTTAAGGAAATCAATTTGTAAAAGATTTGTCTTACTGTCTGTCATCTGTATATGCACATAGATACAGCGAAGTTGTACATGGCAGTTTTTCATACACAGTTTACGAATACATTCTTTCTGACTACTTTATTGAATTTAACTTGTACCTTTCTTCAATGAAAACCTATATGCTTTTCTTCAGACACAAAATTAGCAATTTCTTCCTGAGCACCTTTCAACGTGTTTGGCTGGAAAAAGTACATGAAAAAACTCAGTATGACAGGCTTATACTCAAGTTAACGGTAATGTAACTTGTGGAGAGCCTCTTCCTTATGCGCACACTTATTCCTTCCCAGCCATGATTTGACGTTATCATAAAACATGAATTTGTACAATTTTCAGAGGGGATTCTGATTGGTCAGTTTTTGAAATTTGATAATAAAATGGCACCAGTGCCAGCAGGAGAGCCTAGAAGGCTGGCTCAATAGCTGTTCTATTATAAAATAATAATTCATGTGCACAGTGTATTTAAACAGTCATAGTATATACAGCCAATTTATATAACTTTTGTTAGTGGTGCAGGATAAAAGTAAATGAAAAGGCTGTGTGGAACAACCTTTGTAACCTTACGTAGTGCACCTCAAAATGAAATTTTCCCCCCAACGTAATGTAAAGATGAAATGGTTTTGCCATTATTACGTGTAGTCTTATTGCCATGAGCTGTATTTTCTGTAGAAAGTTAAATTAATGAATACTGTATGGTAGCAATTAATATGCCTAGGAGTTTTCTGAAACTGGTCATTTTCTAGGGCAGGTTTTGTGTATTTCTAATCCAGCTTCTTCAAGGACACATTCATACTGCCCTGATTTAGAACTGATCGAAAAGAAGCTGAGGTTAGGCTTCTCTATGTGGAAGACAGCAATAGTTGCCTGCAGATAACATGCTGGAAAGCACTTGATAATTATTTTGGTGTCGATGACCAACTTCTGCTGTCTCAGTGTCCTAAATCTAGTAAACTAGATTTACATCTCGTAGGTGTAAATCCCACCCACTCATTCGCAATCTGTTCAAGTGTGTATTTTTCCCATGCTCACATTAAGGTTCCAGTCCTGCAGTTTCATGTATAACGTATATTAGCACTCCCAAAGCCCTCAAAACAAGAAGTAATATGTACATATATGTATAAAGATACAGTAAGAATGTTCAAAAGTACATGCTCATTTGTCACTGAATGTTAGTTATGTTTTGCATTTTGTTTCACTGACCAATCAGAGGATCAGAATTGTACAAATACGTATCCTTACTAATCATTAACCACACGAGCTGTTATACTATGTTCTGTTACCCCTCTTGATCTCACTTTCACAACCCCCCCAGGCACCGTTCTATTAACCTCTTCCTCCATGGCTATCAGAACTATTGGATAGAAACAGAGGAATATTCATTTGAGGAGAAACTAGTTCAGGATTTGTCTGTAAGTACTGACATAATTGGGCATATTTTTCAGTGCCCACTTTAGTGTATATTTTATGTATCTATTATAACCTATATTTAATTTTTGTGCACTGTATATGTATGCATAAACTTGTAAAATATTAATCCTTATGCTTCAGGGCATAAGGTCATTTTCTGCTGTGGTCAAAAAGACATTTGTCCTGTGATGCACACTGAAGTGCATTAAGGTGGTTTATGCCTTCAAACAAACTACGTGATACGCATTCTTGGTAAGAGAAATGGCTTAGATGAACTGTCAGACTATTTTTGTCATTATGGTAATTCCTATGTTCCTATATTTTATTTACTAGTTTTTTAAAGCTTGACACAATTGATCCTTTCCCCCTTTTTAAAATTTTTGTTGATGCATAATATTTAATTTTAACATTTTCAGCTTTGATACAAATTAATTTTGCTGTTTTCTTGTTGATACATCATAAGAATTAAATGTATGCAGCCATATTCAGCAAAAATTTAGTTTACATGTGTACTTGATAAAAGCGATCAGTAAACTTCAGCGTTTTGTTACTGAATATTGATTCAGAAAGCCTACTGCTTTTTCTCTTCCCTCTCTGTAGTTAGTTTTTCTAAAATACTTTCAAGGGGCCTATCTCTGTATTGTAGAAATACCGTGAAAGTGAACATACAGCTTCATGGATCACATGAAGATGTATCAGGAGACTCTTCAGTGTTAGCAAAAGCAGTCATGTTGTGCTTTTTAAAGACCCACCAGTATAGAAGGTTGTATGATTTTTCAAAATTACAGCTAATATAGTCTTCTCATACTCTGGACAATTATATAGTCACAGTCTTTATTTGACTTTGTTGCTTCTTTCTAAAAGAAGGAATGAGGCCATTAATCAAAACAGTGATTACAATTCTTTCAGATTTACTAGAGAATTAAATTGAACTTCTGTAATTACAATTATTACTATAATTACAATAATTGAAAACGGTACAAAGGGGTGATAACACAAGTAATGTAAAGGTGATATGCTGCACTTTTGCCAGTGCTGGTGATTTCAAACTGCCGGCTGTATTTCAAACTGCCAAAAAAATGTTTGAAGTTGACAGTGAGAACAGTTCTTACATTTGTTGAATCAAGGTTACCTAGAAATGATATATGAAAGTATTGCAGCAAGCAGTAGACTAAATAGGATGTATCTGATATTATTAAAAATAGTTCAATTTACCAATAATTCTCCTGCTAAAGAACTGAACTGGGAAACACGTAATTTCTGCTGAATAAGGCTTCCCTAAGGTCTTCCCTGTCTTGTTCTCAGTACCTTGCAAATGAGAAACTTCTAATGTTACTATCAAATATTATTAACAATCAGATACTCTAACTCCTTCTGAGTTATACAGGCACATAATGTTGCAGGTTATGCGGTAAGCTGCTGAATAAAATGAATACTGAAAGTTAATACAAATTGGACAGAATAAAACTACTGAAATCCTTTCCTAAGCTTAATTACTCAATTTTTTTCTTACTCATGAAGCTTAATTTGTATATTCTGATATAAATCTTGAGACAGACACCTCCAAAAAAAGATGAAGAGGAAGAGGAAGAGACTGAGAAAAAACAGCCTGATCCACTTCATCAGATTATCCTCTATTTCAGTCGCAGTGCTCTCACAGAAAGAAGGTAAAAAGAGCTGTGTTGAAAAGCACATTGAGTAAATGCACATAGTAATTGAATTTCTAGTAACATTAAAGAAGTGATTTAACACAATTGCAGTTCATTATTGTGCATGGTGAATGCTTTTTTGCCTCTCAGTTTCATTAGAGTTTTCAAGTATTTAAACTTCGTATAACCTTTATATTGAGACAAATATTGACTATTTTTGACATTTTAAAAGCTTGGTAAATACCCAATACAGAAATAACCAAGCATGAATTCTTATAGAAACATAAAGTCTACAGGAACCGCTGGTTCATTCAGATTGTGGTCTCTGCTGGTAATAGATTTCTGTTCTTGTTGGTATTCATTACATTTTATTCAGTATATCAGAAACTGATGATTAGCATGAATCTCTTTCAGTGCCAGTTTCTGTTTTGAATTTAGACTATTGATGAGAATATGTATTTTGTATAAGTAATCCAGTGCTTCATATACTTTTTCCGTATGACTAATACAATCTTGCCATCTGACAGTTATAATTATTCTTACTTGTATCTCCACACTACTTTTCTGCACCTACAACAACCAGTGATCCTGACTTATCCAATATGACTAAGTTGGATGCTCAAATATACCATGAATTTTTTTAATTTAAAAGTTAGAGACTTGTTCTGAGATAAGAAAATACATTTATAATACAATTTTCAAGTAGACATGTGTATCTACTATAAAATGCCCAGTAATAAAAATGATATTTAAATATTAGTAGGAGTATGACATCTTTTTATTACTACATCGTAAAATAATTTTAAATATTTTTTACTCTTTATAGCAAACTAGAAGATGATCCTTTATATATTGCCTATTCCGCCATGATGGCAAAGGTAAATACATCATTTTAAGCTCCATCCCTCACTCCAGTCAGGTGCTTCCCATTAATTTTAGATGCTTTTCAGACCTTTTCCTTCTATTTCTTACGTGGGCCGCTTGATACTAGTAATTTCTCTGTTTTTGACGAAGCAAATGCTGTTCAGACTTATATATATAATGAGAAATTTCCTACATTAAAATAATATTATAAAATTCCAGTAGGTGCAATCCTGTTGATATCACTTGGCACTTTGTTTTGTACAGGTTTAACTCATGAGCAGTCTTAACATGTTAGTTATCTTTATTATTTGGGTAATTATTTTGGAGTTAATATTTGAAGTGTGTCAAAAATAAGTTGACAGGTTTTTGCAACATATTGATTAAAGGTAACACGTTTGAGAACATTTTGGCTGTGAAAATAATTATGGATATAGAGAGAGATATGACATGAGAACACATAGCCTGCAGTTACAGGGTGTATACGTAGTTGGATGAGTACCCTGATGTACTCATACATTAGGGAATATCAGCTTCTTTGTGAGGATGAGCACAAATATTTATGAATACAGGTTTTGTAAATCTTCTTAATGCCTTTAATTACTGCTTGAAAAAATGTCTTTGGTCATTTTTGTAGAAATACTATAGTAAAAATAGGCATTATGTTTCATAATAAACAAAATCTTGTGATTTCTGTTTCTAACCTAAAAAGAGCTGCCAGGAAGAAGAAGAAGAGGAAGAAGAAGAAAAAGAAAAGACATTTGAGGTGAGAGCTTTTAAATAACATTTATCATTGCCTAACGTGCAAGTATTTTAAATATGTCCACTAGAATAAATGCAAAAATAACACAGTGTGTATTGAGCTAGTTTAGTAGGTTATTCATATAAAAGAAAGATGGTTAGTTCTGAGTTTTTGGAATCAAACAACCCATGGATTATGGAGGCAAATGGCCTTCAACAACTTCAGATTTCTCATCTTTCTATTTTTCCTGAATCAGTTCCAGTCTGTATTCTGTTCTCATTTTTGTTCCCAAACCCAGGAGAAAGAAATGGAAAAACAGAGAACTCTCTATCAGCAAGCTCGCTTACATGATCGTGGCGCTGCTGAGATGGTCCTTCAGATGATTAGTGCAAGCAAAGGTAATATTCTGTGAAGTATTAAAAGTATACATGATACAGATATCATAGTTAAAATGCTATACATATATATAGTATATTATGTCATTATATCTATGATATGTATATCATATACAACTTGTATACAGTATATAATTAGGCAAAATAAATGTCAGTTACAACTGCACTAGGTAAAATTTCCAGACTGCTTTTCTGATTGAATAGTTCATAATTGCAAGTTTTAATGACTGTAGCCTTTTTTTGACAGGTCATACAGGACCCATGGTTGTTGAAACACTAAAACTTGGTATTGCTATTCTAAATGGTGGGAATAGCATAGTTCAACAGGTAATGCTTTTCTAACTACTGCGAGTCTTGTTTGTATAAAGGAGGCAAGTAATTTTGAGAATTTTAGTGGGTTTAGTCTTTTTTTTATTTTGGTGCATTTAATTTTAAGCTAAACAGTGAAGAAATATCAAGGTATTTTTGGTACAATAAGAATGATATTATTGCCAGTGATTTGCATTTCAAATGGTAATTCAGGAAGTTGGTAATTCATATAATTTTAATACAGATTATCTTTTTTCCCCAAAAATGTATACCCCATAGAAAATGCTGGACTACCTGAAGGAGAAGAAGGATGCTGGATTTTTTCAAAGTCTTTCTGGCTTGATGCAGTCCTGCAGGTAAAAGCATAAATCATACTATTACAGTTTCAGTTTTATTCGGATTGGTGGCCTGTTGCTCAGTGCAGGTGGATTTGTTAGATTTAAATTACAGGAGTCACAGATTGTAGAACTCATGGGAAGTCTTTGTGAATCAGAGGAATAGTATTCTTCCAAAGGAGAAAATAAAGCAAAGATGGTATATGCCTTTGAAGCCTTAGTTTGGAGAGGCAGAAAAGTAAAGTGTAGTGGCTCCTTTACTGGTCCCAGATCCCTCAAGTTTTCTGTCTGGGTGATTATACGGATGTGGAAGACCCATCACTGAAGGAGAGACAGACCAGTGGATCTTTACTAAGCTTTCAGTTTCTGCACATCTCTGACGAGTTACGTAATCTCTGTACCTTCATCTGAATCCTCTGCATATGTATCAGGTTTGTGAGAGATGGCATGCGACCGGTGAGACTACAGTAGTCCATTCCCTTGATAAACCAGAAGTTCACATTTGTTAAGGTAAAGGACTCACATAAAGAAGGCGGAAAACTATTGGTGCTTCTGATTACTCTTACAGTAGACAACCTCCTTCTCTCAGCCTTTTGAAGCAACAGAAGGGTTCTGAAAGAATAGACTGGGAATTAGAAGTGGAGAAGCCCTATGTAGACAGGAAAAAACATGGAAGGAGTGGTGACTTTCACTGCAGAAATTATCGCTGAGTAGTTGCAGCCTAATTAAATAACAAGTATCTTGTAATTTTTCGATTTATGTAGAGCAATGTAGCAAGGACTTGCTCAAACAGGACCTGCAGTGATCATATTACCAATCATGTATGTGTATCATTCTGGACTTCATTTAAAAAGGTTTTGATAAAATGACTTGAACACTGACAAGAGAATGAAAATGATGCTTTAAACATGCTTTTGGTTTTAATGATGTTGCTGGATAGTAGAATATGTGACTGCATTGCTGTTTAACGGAAAAAATCAGATAATCATAGAATTATATTTGGACTGTTTGAATTTAAATATTCTGACTGAGTGGTGAGAAGAATCATCATCTGCTATTTCACGTGCTGGGCTATACCAAGTTACCAAAAGAAAACGGAGATATCAGTGTATTTAGACCTTGTAAGATACGGAATCTCTGATTCCACATATGTCTTCTGAATATGGAATCAGACATTGCATACATCTTCTGAATAACATAATAATGCATAATATATACAGTAACAATATAATAGAATTAATAGTGGGAACTTAGTGGAAAACAGAGTGTGACTGAGAAATAACTGCAGTAATGTCCTTTTGGCAGGCAGGTTTGAGTCAATATAAAGAGTAATATTTCATGTTCCTTTTCCACTTTTCATTTATACATAAAACCATGAATGATCTTACTGGAAGTGAAGTTAGGTAAGTGGCGAGACCTGACCTGAGACTCGTTTCTTTTCAGAAATGGACACTGGATCCTTATTTTCACCTCAAGCTCTTTTATTTAATATTCATATTAAATAAAATATGAGGCAATGCATGTCACAGTGGGTCAAGACTAGTTGTTGAAGGCCTCCAGAGATATCCTAGAAGAAAATAATTTTCCATTGTGTACTACAGTACTTTTTCCTGTTTGCTTTTTTTTTCAATATAAGTGTTCTTGACTTGAATGCGTTTGAGAGACAAAATAAAGCAGAAGGCCTGGGAATGGTTACTGAAGAAGGAACTCGTAAGTAGAATGAAATTGATTCCAGTAGTGCTTAAAACATTATTTGTGCTTCCTTCTTTAACTAGAACTGTTATTTACTGTGGCTTGAGGTTTCTGTTGATAGACTTACTGTAAGTAATTCTAGGCTTTGAATTCTGAGTATGCTTTATATTTACAAAATCTTTAGCAATAGTTTTTAAGAAAAACATTATAACTTCCAATATTCTTATCCTGTATTCTTGTTATTTTTCTTTGATCCACAGTCATCGTTCGTGAGCGTGGTATGTTTGGGTTTACAGTTTTTGATACTATTGTTGCAAAAATGTGTTGCAAATACAGAGAGAAATCTTCCATTGCATCTTCCCAGATATCTTTAGGTTTAGCTTTATGGTCTGCAGCAGGTTGTGTGTTCAGCTTGGATAAACAGTTTGATGCTTATTAAAGAAGTGTCATTCGTATTTAAGGCATGATTTTTGTTATGACTAACCACCTACTTATTAGATATATTTCCTGTTGCTTTCTCTTTTTTTTTTTTTTTGGTTTGGTTTTTTTTTTTTAACCATGGATGCATTGGAGTGCTAAATATTTTGGCTTTGCTTTTTCTGTCTCAGTTTTTCTTTTCGTTATTATCAGTCTGTTTCTTTCAAATTGCTTTAACGCTTTTATAATACTGTTTTTATTAGAATTCCAGTTTTAAAGGTTGCTGTGAGGTTATGTGTTCTGCATATTTAATTGTAACAGTTGGCACATAATCATTGCATTTATGTATTTTAAAGGTGAAAAAGTGTTGCAGCATGATGAATTTACTCGAGATCTATTTAGATTTTTACAACTGCTCTGTGAAGGACATAACAATGGTAAGTGAACAGAATTAATTTTGGGGAAAATGTGTGATAAGTCTGTTCCTAAACAGAATTGAATAGAACCAATTCTAATGTTTTTTTCCTCTAATTTAGTTTTATGAGGGGAAATTGGCATGTCAACAATTTGAATTGCAGAGTTCAATTTGAATTTTTAAGTCTTAATATAATTTCAGTTTTTATGCCAATTGTTAATAGTAAAGCCTATTGCAAGTCATGTGGACAACAATTCTTCAGTTCTATTTACATTTTAATCTACCTTCAATTTCCACCACGTAAGCATCTGTACCCAAAAAGGCACTTAAAAATAACGTGTTCTCTACGTCTCCATGAAAATATGAAAATAAACTACTATTTTTTATTCCTATATGTAGTAACCAAACACAAATCACTTCTTATTTCAGATTTTCAAAATTACCTACGTACTCAGATGGGCAACACCACAACAGTGAATATTATCATTAGTACAGTTGACTATCTCTTGCGTCTTCAGGTGAGGAAAAAAGCGAAGAAAATGGAGTATAACATACTTGCCTGTCCTTCACTTTTATAAATTCACATTTTACCAGAAACAAATGTGAAAATGCTCTCCCCAGGGATATCTAAAAAAAAGAATTTTGATTTAATTTATTTCATCTCTTCTTCCCTTTTAAAATAGATTACCTTTCAGAATTCTGCATGAAACCAGATTTTTTGTAACTTATCTCATTTTTCACTTCTGCAGGGAGCATAGTTAGATAAAAATGCAAAAATTTCTTATTGTCATGAGAAATAGATTGACACAAAAATACAAAATTTCATCTGCTGATGATTCAACTTTTGGTGATAGAAATGGAGGCAGTAAATACTGCATACAGAATCCAAAATTAGAAAATATAACATTGTTATTTTGTTCTTAGGAATCAATCAGTGACTTCTATTGGTACTATTCAGGAAAGGATGTAATTGATGAATCAGGACAACGTAATTTCTCTAAAGCTTTGGCTGTCACCAAACAAATATTCAATTCCCTTACAGAATATATCCAGGTAAACAAAGTCTTTTGCTCAAAGTACTAACAGTGAAGTTCTGTGATCGTGTCCTATCATAAATTTGTAAATACTCTATTTAATTGGCTCTATTTTTCTTAATTTTGACAAAGCTAAATGGAATCGCTGGCCCAGTGTAAAGTTAATACTAAAAGATGTGAATGGTTGTATATTTAACATGGTATGATCTAGTACTGATGCACTAGATACCGAGGAGACCTTAGGAAGCTCTCTCATGTATCTTCGTGGAAGCCTGAAGTTTCTTTTTCTATTTTTTCAGGGGGAAATCTTAGGAAAGCAATTTGTTTTATTTGTATTGTCGTATTTTATTTTATATAAATAAAAAATGTGCTTTATTTTTTTTAGGGCCCTTGCATAGGTAATCAACAGAGTCTGGCTCATAGTAGGCTGTGGGATGCAGTTGTTGGCTTTCTTCATGTCTTTGCCAATATGCAGATGAAACTTTCACAGGTATTTTCAGTAGTCAAGTAATCCTTCTTTGCATGTGTTTATAAATTACAATCAAATGAATGTTGAAAGCTGTTAACAGTTAATGTGTTGATACTCATTGTATGTGCATGGGCCTACTGTAATGTAGAGGTCCAAGACTGAAGCTCAGGACTAGCGTCTTCATATCACTGCTTTTAGCATTAATCATCACTGTCCGCTCAACTTTTCTAATACCAAAATCACTGCTTCAAACCCAATTATACCTTTCTTATAATGAAGGTGGCAATTTGGTCCCTGCCTCCCTGTTGCCAAAACCTGATGATCTGTCAGAGCAGAAGCCCCGTTAAAAGCATGGTTCCCATGCTACAGCTAAGTAGGGCAAGAGGAAAGCTGGGAAAGATTCAAAGAGGTCGGGAATATGGCAGTCAGTCAACTTGTCCAGTTAATTCATCACAGGCACAGAGCAGGAGGGCAACAGTCAGTGTTGATTTCACTGTGCCAGGGCATTGTGGAGTCCCACCCCTCTTCACAGTTTCAGGCTTCTATGTTCTTTTGTGATTTCTGCTTAATGAACCCATACGCTCAAGCCACTAGGCACCACATGCAACAGTGCAGAGTAATTTCCTCACTCTTACTTAGTGTCTCTGCTACTCTCTGACTTACTCATAAGATTTCTTCCCACCCTACAGAAGCATATCAGTATTTTGAGGTCTTTTTTAGGTCCTTAATGTTAGACTTATGTTCTGTAGTTAAACTAAACAATTCTAGTTCTATTTGAGTGGTAATGCATTATGCCATTAAATATTCCCTGTAAAGTGAGAAAGGATGGATTCTTTCTGAGATGAATACTGCCAGATCTGTGGTGTAACCAGTTTTGTGAGTTTCTTCTGTCCCTTATCTGCACTTTGGTAATCCTTAATGCTTTTTTAAAGCTTATCTTTATAGTATTAATACCTCTGCTGTAGTAAGTTACCCTGATATTGTATAAGACTTCTGATAGTAATCATAATAAAATGACAATGAAATGTTGCTGAAGAATTTGAACTGCATTTAGATGACCATCCTGCATACTGTTTTTTTTCAACTGTATTTATTTTTCCAGATAAATACAAAGAAAAAACAATCTTATACTCCTTTTTTTTTTTTTTTTTTTTACAGGACTCTGCTCAGATTGAATTGCTTAAAGAACTGCTGGATCTGCTAAAGGATATGGTAGTGATGCTCTTGTCACTGCTTGAAGGTAGGACCTGTTTTTCTTTGTGGTCAAATATGATTGTCTCAGCTTCATAATGTAAATTATGATAATTATGTTAATCTTTCTAAACTGTTTTTAATTGCCTTTATGTAATGCCAGGGAAAAAAACTATTTCGTATTTATTTAACAATTACTCTGGAATAAACATAATCATGAGCAGAGGGCTGCTACAGAAAAGCATGTTGAACAAAAAATTACGAAGATTTAAGAACATTTTTGTTCTGTTCTCAGCATGAGTATGCAATGTGTTTATTTAAAATGTAGTGATGCCAAATAACTTCTTGTTTTAACACACTACTTAGGTAACGTTGTAAATGGAACTATTGGAAAACAAATGGTAGACACACTTGTAGAATCATCTAGCAATGTAGAAATGATTTTGAAGTTCTTTGACATGTTCCTCAAGTTAAAAGATCTGACTAACTCAGATGCTTTCAAAGAGCATGACCCAGATGGTAAAGGCATCATTTCAAAGAAGGAATTCCAGAAATCAATGGAGGCTCAAAAACAATACATACAGTCAGAGATTGAATTCCTGCTGTCCTGTGCAGAAGCTGATGAAAATGATATGTTTAACTATGTTGATTTTGTGGAAAGATTCCATGAACCAGCCAAAGACATTGGATTTAATGTAGCAGTACTGCTTACAAACCTTTCAGAGCACATGCCTAATGATTCACGCCTTCAGAGCTTACTTGAACCTGCGGAAAGTGTTCTTAATTACTTTGAACCATATCTTGGCCGTATTGAAATAATGGGTGGAGCCAAGAAAATAGAAAGAGTTTACTTTGAAATCAGTGAATCCAGTAGAATGCAGTGGGAGAAGCCACAGGTGAAGGAATCCAAAAGGCAGTTCATATTTGATGTTGTAAATGAAGGTGGAGAGCAAGAAAAAATGGAACTCTTCGTGAATTTTTGTGAAGACACAATCTTTGAAATGCAGTTAGCATCCCAGATCTCTGAAACGGATTCATCTGAGAGGCCTGATGAAGAGGAGGAGGAAGAGCCTTGTTATGTAGTGGGTATTGGAGATGATGAGGAAGAAGAAAAGTCCCTGGAGTCTGCTTCAGCTTTTGCAATGGCCTGTGTTGCAGTGAAGAAGAATGTTGCCAGCTTTTTTAAAATGGTCACTGTGAAGAGCCTAAGGAAACAATACAGGAAAGTTAGAAAGATGACAGTAAAAGAGATGGTGAAAGTGTTTTTCTCCTTTTTCTGGATCCTATTTGTAGGGATGTTTCAAATGTTCTTTACTATAGTGTGGGGAATTTTCCAGATTCTTTGGAGCACTGTATTTGGGGGTGGCCTGGTTGAAGGAGCCAAAAACATTAAAGTTACAAAAATATTGGGGGACATGCCTGACCCAACACAGTTTGGAATCCATGATGATGTTATGGAAGTAGAAAAAGTTGAAGGTACTGAGCATGGCATCAGAGCTGAACTTGTGCAGTTTGTGAAAGGTGAAAAGGGAGAAACTGACATAATCTCAGACATTTTTGGCATTCATACAAAGAAAGAAGGTGGCCCAAAACACGGTCAGGATGCTGGACTTGGAGATATTGCAGAAATCCTTGGTACTGATATCCAGTCATCTTTGGAAAACACAGTTCATAAGAAAAAAGGATTACAGGTATGTTAAAGAGATTTTGTATTTCTTTGAAGAGAATAATAATAATACAAATATATTACTGAATTTTCTATTAGTAACTGAATTATTTGCCAGTTAACTGATTAATAAATGTTCTCATTGAGAACATACTTTATAATCTGCACTCTTTTAAAAACAAACAGGAGAGTTTTACATGGCAGAAAAATTCAGTCCGGTGTGTTTAGATTTCACTACAGTAAATTGGTGTTATTTTTCATTTGGACTTTATTCAAAACAAAAATTGCTAGCAACTTTCTAGGCACAGATTTTGCTTTAAATTGTTTACAGTCCTGTTTATTCTGCATACCCCATTTTTTTACAGTATATTTCAATTACTTTTCCAATCTATTTTTTCCATAATAATGCCTTATCATTATCGTCTTTCTTCTATATGCTTTACTGATCACATACAATAAAATACCATTTTTTACTATTATTTGAAATAATTTTGCCTAAATTTATTATTACTTTAATGTTTATCATATAGTCATTCTTTACTTTTACTCTGTTTTATGAACTCTGTATTTTGTTCCACTCAGCTGAGCTAAATATAATTTATCATTACGTTTAAAAATGTATTGAACTAAATGTCAAAACCCAAATGCATTTGTCATATTTGGAATGCATTATGTTTCACTCTGCTTGTTATTCAAATATATCTTTCCTCTCATCATTGATCCACCTCTTTATGGTATGCTTTCCAGAGATTTTCAAGATAAACCTCCATTGTACAACTTCTTAGTTCATTATTTCCTCTTCATTCATATGTTTTTTCTCCAAGATTTGTTTATTGCCTAGATTGAGCTATATTTTTCCATTTTTTTTTCTTATTTATTAATTCATTGTTATGCGTGTACTTAAAAATGAGTGTCTTTTAAATTCCTGCCTCATTTAGCATAAATGCAATGTGGTGAGTATTTAAAAATACTATTTTAACTTAAGGATCATAGCAGGTCTGAGTAAATATATTAGAATTTTCTTCAACGATAGTTGAAGTAAATATTTTACTTCAGATCTGACTAAATATTTCAGAATTTTGCTTGCTTTACTTTGATTTATCCATTTCTCAGGTTTGTTTGTAACTATTGACAGAAGTGCTCAGTAATTTATGCAGATACTTTGAGTCATTAATGTGGTCAGCAATGCAATTTATCCAGCTTTTACCTTTAGTATGTTTTCTAGTGAAACTTACCAAAACAATTTTTACGCTAATTCTGTATTACAGAAATTACTTTTCACATGGTGTATATGAACGGCTCAAGTAATGCAGTTAGAGCACTGTATGTAACTGTTTAGTAGACCTCAAAGAAGAAACAGCAATGTAAGAATCAAAAGTTCCCTTCAGGAAGTCACTGTGTCTGTCTTAAGCATTTACAATAATAAAGCTTGCACAAATGGATAGAGACCGAAATTCACCTCTATATGCTGGAAAAGCTATTGTCTACTGATAAGGTCAATGACGTTACCGTAGAGCCAGCGAAACTGCATTAACCTATGGAACTGTGTATCCTGAAGATTGTTAGGACTTAGTTTTTACTGTGAAGTTCCATAGCAATCTGAGCACCATGCAGGTTAACAACTAAAAAAAGAAGTGAGAAGTGAGCTAACAGAGTGTGCTGATAAATCTGAGTTATTCATATCAGTAAAATCAAGATTGCACATGAAAATCAGCAAAGTGATGTACATGGGAGGAAAAATTATAATTTTACATGTAAAGTGTTGGATTTTTAGCTCATTGTTACTGCTTGGATATGAAATCTTGGGAATGTAATAAGAATTCTACAGAAGTATCAGTTCAATGAAAATGTCAATCAACACAGATCAAAAAAAGCAAACTGAAATTTTGAATTGTTGAGAAAGGAAGAGAGAGAGGAAAACCCCAGATTACTATGTTCCATGAACCCAAAATATAACTGTGTCTTGAAGAAAAAAGAATGTGATAAAACTGAAAAAGGTTCAGTGAGGGTGAAAAAGTTATCAAAACTTGATATGGAACAAATACTGTGTATGGAATTAAGTAGGTTAAGGCTCTTCAGCCTGGAGAGGATGGATAGGGATTTATTCATTCTTTTCCCACTCTACCCCTTAGAAGAACTAGGTGTCAGCAAATGATCTCTGAATTACACTCCACCAGCCTGAGATCTTAGGGGAAACTCTTTGTGGAAGAGTTACGCATGCTTTATCACATGTACGAGATGAGGCTTCACATGTTAGAGGTGAGATAAGCAAGGCAAGATCAATTTAGTAAATTCTTTCATAAATTATTTCACTACTTACATGCAAGAGGATAGGCATCCAGGTGAGTAGTGGGGGAAAAGTTTAGATAACTGTATTTGTGTATTAATTAGAAATGTAGAGAATACACCAATAGATAATTGTTGTCTCAGCTCTTTGAAGAATACAGAAGAGGGTGAAGAGTTAAGATACGTTTTTGCAAAAGTGAATGGTAGCAAATTTAGGCACTTTAGATTCCTTTTTGAATCTAGGACTTCGTAGCCTGCATCTCTCTGATTTCCAGTGAAGCTTAGATGCTCAAACTGCATTTGAAATGAGCTCACTTTGGTCCAGCAACACTGAGCCTAAAGGTGTTTGAAATCCAGGTCCCAGCTTCTTTGCTGCAGCTAGCCATCTGTAAAATGGCATATTGGTTTTTCCTTTTCACATAATCTGATAACCGTGTATAATTAAGTTGTTCAGTCAACTGGGATAGCTATAGGATTGATAACACCATATTGAAAAAGGCTATCTGAAGAATTTCTGCAGTATTCACTGTTAAAATCTAGTTTGAGCTGTCTATTTTTAAAACTGTAACATTTAAAAGTGCAAAGTGGTATAAAAAATATAGTGTGGTAATTATTTTATTTGTTTCTTAGAAAATAGTATCTAAAGTTACCAAAATTTTATTTTAATGTATCCATTTTGACAGTTAAAATACTTTTTGCAGATATCTGAAATTGCAAAAGAAGCTGAAAAAGAAAGAAAAGCAGAATCTGAGAAGGCAGAGTAAGTTATTTTTACACAATTCCTGTGTAATTCCTTGCTACTTCCTAATGCTAGATAATTTGGCCAGAAAGAATCCAAGCAATGCTCAGTATTCAAAGAACTTCGTGTACACTTTGTCTCATCAGTATTTTGAAAAGCAGCACAGTCCCTAAGAGGTGGCAGACCATCTCAGTGAGCAACAAAATGGTAATCGATTTTTTGTGGCCCTTGACAATTCTGCATATATAAATCTGTAGCCGTTGTATTTTTAAAAGTTCCCATAACTACCTTTAAAAATGAGGACCAAAAATTTGAGTTTGAATGACTTACATTTCTGAGGCTGCAACAGGGCCTTTTTTTGGTAGAAGATAAACACATTCTTAGAGACCTATCGTATGATTGCTACTGCAGTAGTAGTGTGATAAGTGAACCACATACTGCATTTCTTTATCTTCATGGCTAAAACTTTCAACCGCCTCGATGCCTCAACATTCTTTTACATATATGCAAATTCACCTTTTTTTTTTTTTTTTGTTTAGTAACTAAATTCCCCTGTTACTATGTACAGTCTTGATACTTGATTTTCATAAAGGCAGTTTAGTGGTGCAGGAGGAATGGTTGTCATCTCCTACATACTTTGTGAGGTGCAGTCCTCTGAAGCGAACTTCCTTGGTATTACTCATTCATATCTGTAACAGTGATTGCCTTGACTGAAATGAAATCATTTTCTGATACTGTGATTCAATTATGATACAGTGTACCAAATCCCAAAAGCTTTATTTCTCTTCTTCAGCCCCAGGCTCAAGAAAGTACACGTGAACTCTAAAAATTACGTTGCTTGTATTGAGTATATATGTACATCAGTGGTTTTAGCAAACACCCACTTCACACTTCGTGCAGTAACTTCTGCCTGGGTTTTGGCTTTTTACCCTTTTGATCTCTCCTCAACAACTCTATTCTTGCCTATCATTTGAAACTAAGATCACCTTTCGTTTTTTACTCCGAGTTCACTGTCTACCTCAAGTCTGTTACGTACAATCATTTTTCTCCCAGTGTCAAAACTAAGTTTAAAGCCAAACTTTCTGAATTAGGATTCCTAATTTACAATACAGAAGTTTGGCTACGTATTTTTGTTTAGATAACCTTTCTTCTAGCATGGAAGATGGTGAGAAACAAGATAAAGCAAAGGAAGTACAATCTGAGCAGCCAGAAGAGGGAAAAATGAAGAAAAAGAAGCGACGGCATGGACAAAAAATTGAGAAACCAGAGGCTGTTATGGCTAACTTCTTCAAAGCTTTGGAAATTTATCAAACAAAAATGCTTGTAAGTTTTTCTTAAACTCTTTTAGTCATTGAATTTGATTTATGTAATATAGAACACTGGTTTGATATCAGAGGGAGAAATGTCATCATAAAAGAAACATTGGCATGAGTTTTCAAATGACTGGCTGTATTTAGTCTTTTTTGCTTTTTGTAATACTTCATACAGTTATATAAATAAAGTGTTTGTGTGTGTAATTTCTCCTATCTTGGTCTAACAAGACAGATTAACCTCTTGAGTTCCTTGTTAAGACCTCCCTATTTTCCATAATTGAACTTCTAGAATCTGTAATTCTATTTTCTGTAAAATTTTTCTTTGTTCTTAAAACCGTCAAATGATGAACTCTCCGAAACCTTCTCAAGTAGTTTATTCCAATATTGTAGTATTTATTTTCCAGACTTCCTTCTAGAAATTTTTCCTTAATATTCTATTTCAGTCTTTCCTGTTGCAATTTTAAGCCCATTATTTTTAATCCTGTTCACCATGAAATGGGAGAATAGGCTGCCAAGAAATGCCCTTGCTCATTGTAACTGGCGTGTTAAGGCAGCACAATTACGTGTTTACGTTCTTAGAAACCTTGCTGCCTACTTTCCTTATCTTGATATTAGCTACAGGCCACGTCTAATTTTATTTTATTTTTTTTACTTTCAGCACTACTTGGCAAGAAATTTTTATAACTTAAGATTTCTTGCTCTATTTGTTGCATTTGCCATCAACTTTATTCTTCTATTCTATAAGGTAAGATTATGTATTGTTCTTTAAATATTTTTGGTAACTTCCAGAGGAATATTTAGTGACGGTTTCAAGGCTTGTTTAATAAAGCCATTATTACAAGCCCTTCAAACATAAACTAAAGTATTTAGATACGAAGTAGTTAAAAGCAAGGACAAAAGTTTATGTTTATCAATACAAGTCCATCTTTCATAGAAAAGCGTCTGTGGGAGCCAAATAGGACTGAACAGGTCTTCAGCTTTCAGATAAAGCTGTCAAAAGAAGGGCACTTAGGCTTTTTATTTTAAAGGCCACATTTTTAAAGTTGCTGCAATAATTTAGGGCAGTATGTCAGCTTTACGGCTTGGGGGTATTTACAGAATACGTATTAAATCCTGTAGTAATTTTTAAGCTCTAAACTAAGTCATGAAATAAAAACTTGTGGACAATGTACAAGTTGATAACATGAGAACTTTGTTTCTAGACTCAGCAACAACGTAGATTACAAAACAAACCCTAAATTCAGTCATATTAGATAACCATGACTTTTCTTGGTTCTTCCAAGAAAACATTTTTGCATAACTTTCTCATTGTCTGTTCTGCTTTTGCTATAGCACTGTCAATGGAGAGATTTGTAACTACTTGCTTTTTCTAGATTCTCTTTTCAGTGACATGAGATGATGCGGAGACTTCTGTGAAAATGAAGGACATTACTGTTCAAAGCTAATGCTCTCTCATTTTCCCATGAGCAGGCTTCGCAAACATCTTTTGTCATTATAGTAAAGCTTTTAAGTTTATTGTGTGTTTTCAATATGCTTGAATTTCTCTCAGGTGACAGAAGAGCCACTTGATGAAGCGGAGGAAGACTCTAATCTCTGGAACTCTTTTGATGAGGAGGAAGAGGAGGAGGGCATGGTGTTTTTTGTTTTAGAAGAAAGTACAGGTTACATGGCACCTGCTCTCAGAGCATTGGCAGTTATTCATACTATCATCTCCTTTGTCTGTGTGATTGGATACTATTGCTTAAAGGCAAGTTCTGAATCTTATTACTAATCTATTACTTGTTAAAGAACATTGGCTATGTCCCAAGGTGATTTTTGGAGCTAATACTGGTATAGCTATTTGTATCTAGTTGTTTAAAAATTCTCATTATTCAATATGTAGATGTTTTCCTCACGTACTCAGTCTGGCAGAGATGGAGTTAACTTTCTTCATAGCAGCGTGTGTATTTTGGATTTGTGGTTAAAACATTATTAAAACTTTTAAAACACCCACCTTCTGGTTATTTTGGAACAGGCTTGCACAGTATCAAGGCCTTCTCTTTCCTTTACCCACTCTGTGCATCCCCCAGAGGGTACGCTGGGAGGGGACACGAAGTTGGGAGGGGGCACAACTGGGACAGCTGACCTGAATGGACCAAAGCGATATTCCACACCATGTAATGTCATGCTCAGCGGTAAAAACTGCCGGGGGATGCTTGACTTCCAAGATGGATGTTGCTCAGAGACTGGCTAGGCATTGAGCTGCCTGTGGGAGGTGCTGCTGTGATGTTTGGTCTTACATAGTGTTATAAAGAGGACGTAATACTGTAGGTAGATATCATAGTTTCTAAAAATATATAAACTATGACAAAGATGTCCACTGTCATTTTTATAGGTCCCTCTGGTTGTATTCAAGAGAGAAAAGGAGGTAGCTAGAAAGCTGGAATTTGACGGACTATACATAACTGAACAGCCATCTGAAGATGATATTAAAGGACAATGGGATCGCCTGGTTATAAATACTCCGTATGTAAAATTAAATGTTATTGTTGTATGTAAACTGTTTATAAATATTATAGATCATTAAGCCACTGATCTAGAACCTTCCCTGTCCATTTGCCACCTAGTTCATCTAAAAGAAAGGCATTTTTCACCTTATGTTGGATGCTACAGTATTAGATTTGAATATGAAATCCTGTATTATCTGTTTATTTAATATTATCATAACATGCATATTCCACATCCTTTTCCTTTTTCTAGGCTTTGCAAGGATTGTGCCTTACCTCACAAGCTCTCTCCGAGACGTTGCACATATTAGTCACTATTGAGAAAGTTTTAAAAAGATAACTTCCATCCTTTTCAGTGACTCAATTTCACATTCATATTGCATAGCAGTATTCTGCTGCCTGCCTTTCCCGCTTTTTGCTAACAAAATTTGTATACGACAAGAGAAGTAAATCTCGTGTAAAATAGCAATCCCACGATTTGAGTAGGTCTGACAGGAATTACTGTCAAGTTGTACGCATTAGCAAATACTGTAGTAGTCATACACTGATTCTAGGAGACTCGCTGTTCTGTGAGTGAATGATACAAGTGTAGGCAAGAAAAAGAAAAATACCAGTAAGCTGCAGCAGTCTGTAGGAGTAACAGAAAGCTGTAAAAGAACAAAGTTATTTACAAGTCACAAAGTAGTTATGGCTAGTATGTGCAGGCATAAGTAAGTATTTGATAAAAACAAGTCAGCAAAAACAATCAACAAAACGCATCAGAGTGACAGTATGCTGCCAAATAGCCAAAATACCTATCTTATCAGTTATACTCAATTTTTGTATATCATAAATAGTGCCCTATTTACTTTCATTTTTTCATTACTTTCAGATTTACTTTCATTAAAATCAGAATGTCTAAAATAGCAGAAATTATTGAATGCTTTGTTTTCCTACACATGAATTTTAAGAATTTTCTTTCATTTCAGTTAGAAATACAGACTGGCGCATATTATTAAAGTTACAATGGAAGGTAATTGGGAAACTGGAGAGCTTGCTTACTTTCCAACCCGTTTCTTTAACTATTGACAGCAAGCCATCTAGACATCCAGTAAATTTATTCTCAGCAAAAACAAGCATAAATTAATGAGATACATTGTCAGCTTATCCCGAACGACATGCTGTACAGCCTGTTCTCAGCATGTTGCACTGTCTATCAAAACTGACTAAAAGACAAAGGTAATTTAAGCAGACTAATTCTCCCCTCTTGATGTGAACCAACTCTCAAGGTTTAGTGCAGGTATTGTAACGAGCAGCATAACCACTGCTGGAGGGTACCCAGTGCTGTGTATACACTGAAATATGCTTTCTATAAGTGAAAAAAAAAGGTAATTAAAAAGGCAAAAGAGGTACCCTGATAAATGCAGCACTGTTAGATGTTTATGGTAAAAGAGACAGATCCAAGCTGGCTACATTAGACACATACTTGGCTTAAAAGTCTGAGAAGTCAAGGAAAGAAAGAATATAGATCACTGGACTAGAACGTGCTATCTGAGACATTGGAGGTGTTTGCCTTTTTCTGGAGGAATCTCATTCAGAACTTCAATTCAGAAAAATAAAAAATTGAGCACTTAATAGAAGTTGGGAAGTTTGTCTCACATCCCAGCAGAACAGTGTTCTGGAATCTCATTCTTCTGATGTTAACGCTTGCTTTATTTTACCAATACTGTCCTTTAGTTTAAGTAATTATTTTTCTTACTTAACTTCCTGCATATTTGCTCAATTCAATGTTACATTCAGGAAATGATGAGAGAAAAACCTTAAATTTTGTAGTATTGCCTGCTAATTGGCATTGTTCAAAACTGCCGTACTATACAGTAAGACTGTTAGAATGAGGAATTCCTGGGCACTGCTATTCATAAGACAAGAATTTCTTATTCTTCAAGAATAAGAACAGTATTTTTTACGAAGATCAGGGAAATGTCACTGATAAGAGAGAAGGCTATCTTTTTTCTTTCAGGTCAAAGCTAATTTATTTCCTAGCGTCTGTTTTAAGATCTCCCCCAGGATAAAAAGTTGCTTATTGAAGCATCATGGTTGCTCACTACTCTCAAAAAAAGCAGGGAATTTTCAACAAAAGATACCCTTTCAATAAAAGATACCCTGACACTTCTTCAATATTTAAGATTTACTGCTTCATTTCTTTCTCTTTTGTATACACAATAGGTTTTCTTTTAATTACCAATGTGGGCACGAGGCAGATGACACAAAATGTTCTTTAGCTGAACTGTCTCGCAGCTGTAGAATTATAAATGTTTTTTACCTTGTCTTGTTCTGGGATGTCAGATCCAGTAACAATATATCCACCTGGCAACAACGTTACCACTGACCTCTGTTCTTGCCAAATGATCTTTGCAATTTTCTGGAGGGTGGTGGGGGTTTTTTTTATTATTATTTTTTGAATTTTAATTTTATGTTGGCAAACTGTTTACTGGTTCCCAAGTGTTCAGCCTCCATTTGAAATGTAATCTAGCGAACTTAAAAAGTATTTATGCTACAAGACTCACATTTTCCTCTGAAAATCATTGTCTGTGTTGATTTTATGGCTAGGAGCAATAAAGTATTTATTTAGGAGATGAATGATATTACAGTGACTACCCTAGCATTATCGAGTTGTTAGGCTCATTAGGTTATAATATTTAGCCTGCTGTCTATTTGTAGCCAATCATATTTGTGGATGTGAAAAAGAAAAGAGGGGGGAAATAAAAAGACGATATTGCAGCGAATGATGATTAATAATAGCTGTTGTCAACATGAAAAGAAATTGTTTGAAGTGCAGCATGTGAGTGAATGAAATTGTACCAGAATCTGCAGTGACCAGGAACATGGTATTTTCCTTTATTTAGGTGTTTTTTCCTTCCCCTGACAAGTTAAATAACTTGACATATCTTTGCCTTATCTATGTAGGTCCTTTCCTAGCAATTACTGGGACAAATTTGTAAAACGAAAGGTATGCTTTTTCTATTTCTATTACATTAGTCGTAGCAATAATCTACTATTTGGTTAATTCGGATATCTATGTGTAATATACTTTTGTACGCATAAATATACAAATAATTGAGAACTGAAATTTGTTTTATGGAAGTCATTGTGGTAAATGTCTCAGTGAACAGGCAGCTGCAGCGTAGGTGGGAGGAGGGAGAAGACAGAAGGCTGTGGTTTCCTTCCTAGACTCAGGCAATCGAAATAACTTTGTGCTGTCAATCAGCCACGCAGGTCTAATTTACAGTCATTGTCATCTTTAGGATACAAAGCCCCCTCATCCCCCTAAAAAAAGAAAAACATGCCATCTTAAATGACGGCAAATTATACATAAGCTTTCAGATAATAGCCTTTAATGCTTCTGTTTTTCTTTGTTATGCTCCCCCTGCCTGGCTTCCTGGGAGTTCTGACTGTTCTAGTAGTGTTAATTGTGAAAGACTTTTTTAAAAAAAAATTCTGACAACTACTGGCTTAAAATAGGGTGAATGTCACCAAGGTCTTTCTCTGAGCAAAAGCTTCTCTTCTTTCATTTTTAGGTTATTAACAAGTATGGAGACTTATATGGAGCAGAGCGCATAGCAGAACTTCTGGGTTTGGACAAAAGTGCCCTTGATTTTAGTCCAGTGGAAGAGAGCGAACCAGAAGAGGCATCTCTTGTATCATGGTATGACTTTTGAACTTCACAGACAAATTGTATGTTGGCATAACGTCACCGTCAAAGATAAAAACAGATTTTATATTGAAACTGTAGTGACGTTTTCCTCAGCATGGAAAATTCAAATGGAGAAGTCTTCCTAATGTGGAAGTAAAATAACAAAGCTTTTTGTTTGTTCTAAAACATACTTATAATGTTATAAAAGTAAGAAGAAGAATCACACAAGTTGATGCTGACTGATATAGTTGGGCACTCTTATTTTAAACAATAATCAGTGCAGCATTTAAAAGTTCTTTAGGTGTTACAACAGAGTTAGTTTATAAACCACAGCACCGAATAAGTATTGGTATCAAATGTCTAGATCCCAGGTATCTAGAAAAATCTCAGAGATGTTCTCCTGATTTATAATCCATCAGTGAAGATGAGAGTTTCAAAGTATCCAAGTCCCAAATGATTTAGGCTCCAACAAGAATTTGGTTTCCTCAATCCTTAAGGCACACAAGAATCAGGATTTCCGTTCGCGTGACATCTAATGGCAATAAAATATTTATAATCTTGCAGAAGGTGTTACCTTTTATCTTGGAAATTTTGGCAACATTTTCAACTAGACAGGACACTTATGTCTTGAATTCAAGCAATTCCAGTTCCACGTTTCACTACTTTTAACACACATTTTAATTTTTATAAGTCTGGAATATAGCAGTATCACTCCTACTGAAATTGTTCCAACCATTTCAATGGTTTAGAAACTTTGTATGGGTGCTCAGAGTTAATGAATGCTCTCTGAAAAACGAAGCACCTACATCATTCAAAAAATAAATAGCTAATCTCTATCACCACCTTCAGCAAACAAATGTGAAGTACCAAACCTAGTTTGTTGTTTATACTTACAGAATTCAATACTTAATTTTGACATTGATGCATTTCAAAAAATTTGTATTTCCTAGGTTAAGCTCCATTGATACAAAGTACCACATTTGGAAGCTCGGAGTTGTTTTCACTGATAACGTGAGTACATTAGCCTAGAAGAACATGCTTTGATTTACTATAAACATGATTCTGTCTTCCACCATCTGCTTTTATTTTAAACAAACATACACAAATACTACTGCATTACAGAGCCATTTTAAAATAGTTTTTTCTGTCTTGTGTTGTAGCAAATTGCTTTAATTTATGTTAAAATTTTTGTTTTGATTCTAAATAGCAATATGCACCTCCTCACCATTAATACAATGCCAGCATTTTGGAAGTTAATGGTACATTGATGAATTTTGTAGAAATCAATCTAGCAACCAAAGGCATCTTTTGTAAAATGAAGCACAGCCTACAGAAAGTTATCCTTTCTTCTTCTTGAATCATCTGTTTGATATGGTTGGTTAACTTGAAAGGACCACGCTTATACTGAAAGTCCTTTTTTTGGGAATTGTCTTTTTCATTCTCTTGAGCATTCCCAAACAAACAAGGCGGCCAAGGTGAATCAAGTGAAGATGCATATATTCATTGCGCACTAAAAGCACACCGAGCCACTGTTCTTCAATAAGAGCTTTCATGTCAAAGTGGCTTCAGGTTCACTGCTTGTTAAAAGAATAAGCTGTGTTATCTGCCGTCGGTTTTCTAGGTGTCCTGGTTGATGTGGTCTGAGACTTCAACAGAGAAAGTGTCTCAAGAGTAATACAATGCATTTTCTTTCCTTCAGAATCAGTATTAAAATTTAAAGTATTGTGTAACAAAAAGTTTTAAGATAGGGGATTTTCATGTTAATAACACATATGCTGAAGACTGCATTTAAGTGTGCAAAGACAGAGGTCTCATTAGCATAACTAAGCAATAAACATTCCTTAAATGAACAGTGGAGATGATAAGAGACACTAAGATGGTCTTTTTTGAACATGTAAAATAGAGGTATTACATTCAGACTGTGATTCTAATCAGATCATGAAAGTATTATTTTATTTCATAACTCAAGTGACTAAAAGAAAGCTAGATTTTGGATCCAGTAATGCACATGAGCACCTGCTAACATTCTGCCACTTTTCACTTCCTCTGCAGTCGTTTTTGTACTTAGCTTGGTACACGACTATGTCTATCCTTGGGCACTACAACAACTTCTTCTTTGCTGCTCATCTGCTGGACATTGCTATGGGTTTCAAGACATTGCGAACCATTTTGTCTTCAGTCACTCACAATGGCAAACAGGTTAGTGCTACATGCAAAGGTGTGAAAATGAATGCGTTTTGTAACAGTACTGGAAAAAATCTTGTGGTACCTGGGAAATACTGGAATGAGATCCATTTTGATCATAACTGTATTAAAGAATAGATCCTATTGTGTCTTCTGCAGCACGTTTAATACATGTTAAATCCTATGAAATGATAATAATCTATACCCACGGAGTGCTGACGGCTAAAGAAGTTTTCTACCACTGGAGAAATGCAAGAATATGAATTATGACCTAACCAGCACCTTCTCTGTGCTCAATGATGAACTGATTGGTGGTAACTAATCAGAATTCACAATCTCTCCTTAGCTAGAGCATTAATAATGATCTGGCGCTGAGATTTCAATCCTTAGCTAGTAAGAACGTGCTTACAGGTGTGGGCTTTGTGCACTGTGGAGTATATTTATATGCCACTTCCATCATGCAAAGATCAGATTAATAAAATCTACTTCCAAAACTGATGGTTGAAACTTATGCAGGGAATCATTCTCAGATCTCTAAAGGCTCTGTGTTCCTAGCTAGCACACCAACAAAAGCAAGCTTTTCACTAACGCCCTTTTTAACGTACATTTAATTTCAAACATACACATTCCATTCATTCTCGACTGCAGTAACATGTATTCTAAGACCACTCTTATGCTCTCTTAGACTTGTCAAAACATTTTCAACCACGTAATGTTTTGGAAGAGGCCTAAGAATATCACCTTAGCTTAACTCAGATATATTCTTTATGTTTGCTTAATCCTTTCTTTCAGCAGAAGTTGACCAATGGAACTTTCTTCGCTTATCAGGAAAGGAAGTTTCTAAAATAGTACATATGAGGAAGTTTTCAGTATCCTCACAAAAACAAATGAAATCTCTGGTTTCATCCCCTTCATTTTCCTCCAGGATGACCAAAGTCTGATTGATATATTTTCTTTATGAGATTTTTCTAAATATAGTACTCAAAACTGAGCATAATTGACAGACCTGTTTCAACTCAAGACCACAGCTTTTAGTATACATTCTTAAAAAGCGAAGCTTAGTTTTCCTCATCCTGTTGCTTTTCTTGCTAGTGGATATGAACACTGAAAGACAGGTGGAGATTTTTCAATTGACGTGTTCACTTTGGGAGCATACTTACACATTGGCAGAAAGTGATAAACTGACAAACAGCTTGTTGTTCAGTACTTTTACACTTCTTTTAAGAGTAATACCAATTGTCGCACTTTGAAAAATATGTAGACTTTAGTAACTGCTCTCCAGAGCCGCATCTTCTAATGCCAACTCCAACAAACAATATAATCTAGTCTTAATAACTGCTGAACTTTTTCACCTAAGGATTTTATTTGCTTAAAAGCAGGACCTGAAAAATTACCTACTTTTTGGCTATCTAAAAGATTTTCTATCCACTTTATTAATGGCTTTGCTAACCGCGTTTGGAACAGAAAATAGACTATTGTAAGTCATAAGAAGTCCCAGTTGAAATTATTTATCAAATTAATTAAAGGGGTTTATTTTTTATCATTTAATGTTCACTGTATAGCCAGTTTTTCAAATTACCAGAATTTAACTTTTAAATTAAATAGTGGAAACAGTGCTTCAGTGATACATAGGCCATATGCATATAGCTCGGAAAGATGGAAACAACTTCAGTTTCTTGATACCGTTTTTCCCTTTGATTTTCACCTGAGCGCGGGGTAAAGTAACACCTCTACACTGATCCAAGCAATAGGGAGACCTCAAAGCCGTGATACCTGCTATCTTAGTTTCCTTATTGGGAAAGGTACAATGTAACACATGTTCAATACTTAAGGCAGTACACTGAGCTAGCACGTCTCTTCTGACCGCATGAAACTGAAACCTGCTTTCACCTCATGTCTCCATACACAGCTTGTGCTTACTGTAGGACTCCTCGCTGTAGTAGTGTATCTTTACACTGTTGTGGCGTTCAACTTCTTCCGCAAATTCTACAACAAAAGCGAAGATGAAGATGAACCCGACATGAAATGTGATGACATGATGACGGTAACTAAAACATCACGAGCATGCTTCAAATTTCATCCTGAATTTTCAAGTGGATACTTAAGATAAAACGATAAGCAAGGAGGGGTGTTTTTGTTGTTAAGTCCATGGGTCTCTTCTTCTTGCTGTATGTCATTTTGAAAAAGTGAACGGTCTCGAAATGCCCTCTGCATTCTTCAGTGGTCTAAACTCAGCGGTAGATAGATGGCACTCACCAGTATAGGAAGATATACCACAGTATTGAGGAGAAAAATCCAGAATATGATTTGCTGCAACTCTCATGTGAAGATGGCAAACCCGGAAAGTATGTGGAAGAAATTTCATGACAAACTGGCCAGCCCTGCAATAAGAAGCTGTGTTGTTGCAGCACAAATAAATCCAGTTTCTTCCCAGTGTTTGCAAATGTGCAGGCTCTTCCTCTCCTTGTTTTGGTTATATCAAGTATATGGTGTTATTAGCACTAGTTACAAAAACCTGCCCCAAACTGCTTACAATTAGTAATTTAGTCATGAAAAAAGAAGTCAAAGGTGAGTAGAGGAGGAGGAAATGAAACCTTATTACAGGTGATAATCTAATGCTACTAATTTCCCTTCTGATTTCCACCTGTTGCTACAGAATGTTATTTACGTCACATTAAAAGATACTCTACAGATAACGTATTATGGTATGAAGAGGATTTGATTTTCTTATTGTATACAGAAAACAGCACAAATTCAGGTATTAAAACTGTAATATTCTGAGTTTGCGGCCAGCTCATTTCTTCCATGGAATAGTCACTCTCTGCCTTGTGTTATATGCCAAAAATAGAATCAAATCCCTCAGACCAGAGCTGTGTCATAGAATTCCACAAAATGCTCTTCCCTATTCTTGACCTTTCTTTCAAACACTCAGTGCAAGTCAGATGTGCAAACGATGGAAATTATGAAAACTGCCCAAGCAGTATTATTTAACTGGTCCCTCTGCAAGCTGGATACAACAGTATGATCATAAAATAGGTGTAAGAGTAATTGGAATAATTAAACTATATTACTTTTTAAATATAAATTACTTTATATTACCTCTACCATGTGAGGTAAATCAATTCCAAGTTATGTTTTTGATTAAACTAGTACCAACATCTTATGTCAACAGAAGATGTAACCCCATTTGTTAAGGCAGTAACAGACTTTTAAAGGTCCAGCGTGAGAGATACATGAGGAATGATACTGTGTTCTTTGTTACTCTAACTTTTGAAGAGAATTAGCAGAGCAGAATCTTCTTTAAACAGAAAAAACCCACACAAAACAGCACAATAATTCATGGTAAGTATATCTGTAATTTTCCTCTCTCTTTTAGTGTTACCTGTTCCACATGTATGTGGGTGTAAGAGCTGGTGGTGGCATTGGAGATGAAATTGAGGATCCTGCTGGAGACCCTTACGAAATGTATCGCATTGTCTTTGACATCACATTTTTCTTCTTTGTCATTGTTATCCTACTGGCCATTATTCAAGGTACCGACACTTACCATAGTGGAGACCGTTAGAATTTAGTTTACTTAACTTCTGCAATGTTTTTAAACCCCATCTGTGTTTGAGGTAAATTTAGCAGTATTGCTATGAAGACTTATTTCTGAGTTGGTAAAATCACTAATTCTGAAAGTAATAATTTTAGACTTAATTTATAAATAATGCATTGTCCCAAGTACTACACGACGACAAAGCACAAGAAATGTAACTTATCTGGGTTAAAGTGTTTATGGACACTTTGGCAGCTATCCAGCAATGACACAGCATGTGCAGGATCACTGCTCTTGCTGTAACCGTTCAAACTTGGAGAGCCTTGCTGGAGACGCTCTTCACACCTTTAGTTTGGAACCACCGCAGCTGGCTGGGGAATGGAGACTTTCCCCTTGGAAAGGAGAAACGACATAGAGAAAGTCACTGTGGCCACATACCCATTTCCTCCTTTCTTTAGAGGATGATTTGCAGTTTTATTTGGTTTGCAGTTGTGGTTTACAGAGAACGAGACCTCTTCTCTTCCATGCCTGTCGGTGTTCAACACTCATTGTATAAATTGCCCTAAGGCTGTTAGGAAAAAACCCATCATTTTATGTCAGTCTGGTGGGAAAGAAAAACTGAAATACATCTATGTTGAGAAGTTATGAATGTCCCAGTCCCCCAAATGATCCAAGTCCATTGTTAATGTGTTGTAAGTGGAGGAATAATGCTTCAAATGTGAAGCAGCATCACAAACTGACTGGGGGGGCTGGGGGAGAAGCGTCGTCTTTGTTGAACAAAAGTTGGGATACAAGAGTTCCAAGAGAAGGAGAATGAAAGTTAAAGTCTTTCATGGGAACAAAAGAGATGAGATTTATGGAAGCTTAACTTGACCAAAACATAAGTACAGAAAAATCTTTCCACTCTCAAGATTGTACTTCTGTGTAAGAGAAATTCTTACTGCTGGGAGTGCAGTGTGACCAGGTGTTAGATGTCTGGAAATTGATAGATAGTATCTTGAATTGTTTAACCTGCATAAAAGTACGCTAAACTCCAGACAGTGGAGAATGTCTGCCATTGAAGTATGAATGTTGCTAAGTACTGAAGTGCTGTTACTTTTCCATTTGAAACAGGTCTGATCATCGATGCTTTTGGTGAATTAAGAGACCAGCAAGAGCAAGTGAGAGAAGATATGGAGGTATGAGTAAGCACATAACATTTTTCATTACTCTTATTCATCTAGATCGTTATTGGTTAAAATAGCATCTTTGAGCTAAAATTCATTTGTAACCACAACTTGTGTTTCCAGACCAAATGTTTTATTTGTGGAATCGGCAACGACTATTTTGACACAACCCCACATGGCTTCGAAACACATACTTTGCAAGAACACAACTTGGCAAACTATCTGTAAGTACAGTTCCTTTAGTTCTTTAGCGATAGCGCAGCTTTCCAAAACCTCAAAGCAATCGGGACTTGTGTGTGTTTAGACTATTGCCCAGAGTGCCAAGACACTGATCTTCCACTTCCATTAGTAAACAAAGAGCCGATCAAAGAGGAGATTTTAAAAGTTAATTTGGTGGCATTAGTTACTCATACAACAAGGATAATTATATGAGCATTGTGCCAGCGGAACCAAAGGAGCCAAACTGCTGGTGTCTTACGGAAGTCTGTCTTTGGAATGCTGCATCTGAACTTTTTAAATTAAAAAAAAAAGTGTGCCTCCTGGAGTGGAGGCTGCATTATACCCTGCATAGCAACTGACGCTGCAAAATCAAAGCACACTACTTCTGTGAGGTAAATTTCCATTAATATCCATAGTTTTACCAGTCTATAACCTCCAAGCTTTTCTTACTATGTTGACTTGCTTAATTGGTATACGGGAACCTGTAATTCACAGTGAATTAAAATTGTCCATTTCCTTAATATTAGAATATACAGCGAACAATCTTTCTAACCACGTTGCCCTTTAATTAGACAAATGCTATATTCACTATACGCTCCTTTCTTTACCATGAAAGCACATACCAAGTTTAATTCCAAATGCACTGCATCACAAGTGTCAGCCAGGAGTGGGGTTACTACAGACAGACCATTAGTACTCTACAGCCTTTCTAATTAGTTCCAGCTCGTACACGGGAGTGAGCGCAGGTACCCGAGACAGCTTGGCTCAGCTTATGAGCATCAGTGTTTGGAAATCTTGGTGCAGCTGAGTATTTGCCACACTTCTATCTATAGCCCTAGTAACTTCTTCCAGGGCGAGATGTTGGCGCATGTGCGTACAGGAGGTGGCATATGCCTAACTCACGTATTGCTCCTAGCACTGAAATGAAGAAGATGCTAAACCATTTCCACTTCTACAGATTTTACATCTATTAGCACTTCCACAGAAGTGCTGGAGGACAGAATTTTCTCCTTTAACATAAGCACTTTAGACCCCCAGCAGTATCGTTACTCTGCTGGTTGGCACCGTCTCCCTCAGATACCCCAATCTATGAAAGGTGAGGCAGAGATGTTACATTTTCTGCATTAATACCCACATCATGTGCTTGTTTCAGGTTCTTTTTAATGTATCTCATTAACAAGGATGAAACTGAGCATACTGGCCAGGTGAGTAGAAAGTAAAACTTTTTTTTTTTTTTTTTTAAGATTATCTTTCAACGCTTTGTTGAAAGATAATGCTTCTTCTCCAGCCTTGTAGCTGTGTACCACCAGGTGGAACTGATGTACCACCAAGGAGTGGAGATGGTGCCACCCTCCCTGAGAGCCTTCTGGCAGTGAAGGAAAAGGAAGGGTTAAAAAAAAGGGAGGTGGCGGCTGCAGCAGTGCCCTTTTGTACCCCGCACTGGACTCGGGCATAGTCATCGTACTGTCACCTTAGCTCTGAAATGAAACCCTGAAATACACCAGTTATAGCTTATTCCCAAAAGAGTCAGTAGTGAAGCTACTATATTTATAGTCTAAATCCAGATATATGTAGATATAGATAGGTACATGGATGTGTGTAGGTATGTCTAGTGTTGTTAGGCCCTAAATGTAAATAAATAAGAAAGTATATAGGATTTAACTATATCTTGTCTCAAATAAGCGGCTGTTATGCAAACACTACAAAAGTACCTTACACTTCAATGGTTTCCAAGCAAACTAAACCACATTTTGTATATGCAGATTGTGTACAGGTTTGCTCGGATAGAACTAGACTGATTCATTTATGCAGTTTTTCTAATAGGGCTTAAATTTCAGTTCTACTGAACCAAGACAAGCGCAGAACATTCTACAACTGTTCTTGAGTTACGATCTTTGAGTTTCAGTGCCTTCCCAGTTGTGCCCCACGGTAACGGGCACAGCACCTGGTTATTGTTAAAAGTTTCTCTAGAGCACTAACTGCAAGGTGTCTGTTAAAATAAACACTCTTTACCATTTTCAGGAGTCATTTGTGTGGAAGATGTACCAAGAAAGATGTTGGGATTTCTTCCCAGCAGGGGACTGCTTCCGGAAACAGTATGAGGATCAACTTGGCTAATACCACAAAAGAAATTATTTATTCGTGAACTGTTAAGATCCAGTATACAAAAAAAACTTCCTTTCTTTTCACAGTGTAATTTCAGAGCTTGTATTTGCTTTAAATGTCTTCAACACGTACGTAAAATTTGACACTATTTCATCGGCTTTTTGTACCTACCACATAGGAAACAGGTCTCCTGTTAGAATTTTCATTAGAAAAGAGAAAACTATGCCAGATTTACTTAAGCCTTCCTGTCCAAACATGGTCTGAAATGATAACATCTTTTTAACTGCATCATTAACTCAGTGTTTGGCAGTACAGTTGAAAGGGCTAAAAGGTGTCTTAATTGCACAACATTTGACATTTAAGAACTTGAACATCAGAGGCCCTGCCTCGTGAAAAAATACTTTAACTGCTGTCCAGTTTTTGCCCCCGGTATTTGCTAGTGAATGTATTAAGATACAGCCTGAAAAGCTTTAAGCAGTTAAAAAGAAAACATTTTCAAACACTCTGTCGACCTTGAAACATTAAGTGCCTTAAAACCTCTGTAGACATAGCTATGCAAACTTTTTATTTATGTTAGTGTTCTAGATGAACGGATCCATTACCTGTATTGCTTTCCTGTCCTTCTGTATGAAATTGCACTTGAAGTTTGTTTATATACTACCTTCAATAACAGCTTATTAGATGCTGCTGTTAAAAGACATACACTGTATCAAAATTAATACAATTTAAATCTTAGGCCAAAATAAAACAATGCTCTATGGTCACCTGCAAGTAGAAGCTGCTAGGATTATGCATTTCTTTTCTTCTAATAAAAAGTGCCCACTGCAATAAAGTATTATAAACCAAATGTGACTTTTGCTCTCTTCTTTCTCCTTTGTCCACACTACGGAGATGTCGCGTGAGGAGGGCGACTGAAAACACACGTATTCATTATTCATTCATAGCTTTATTTTAAAGGACTACAGAGAGCAAGTACAAGCTGAAATAACTGTTCTCGTAGTGTGCTGTAGCCTGCATCTTAAGCAACGAAAATCCTAATTTCATCACAAATTTTAGACCTTTCTAAGAGTATCAGTCTCAGACAATTTTCAATCACAGCTAAATGAATTTTGGTTGCACAGAATTTTAGGTGCCAGGAAAGAAAACCGGGCATTTGGCATGCTCAACAAAGTGAAATAGATAAAGGAAATAATGAGGAGATTCAACTTTCCACTTAATGTTTGCTATATTCAGTTATTCATATAAGAAAATTTGAGCTTCAGGAAATCATGCTGTCCAGCCAGTCTTCAAGCTCCTCCTCAGTAACATTTTTAGATGTACGCTGCTGCTGCTGCTGCTGCTGCTGCTGCTGTGCTGCTGCGCTCTTCTCTTCAGGCTGATCTAGTTTTAAAGGGTCTAGAAAAGTGAAAAGAACAGACTTGAAAATCTGGAAACAATTCCATACCAGCCCTTTTGTCCCAGATCATTGTGCTTTTTAATGCACAACTGACTACTTGAACACAATCTCTCTCTCTTGAAGAACAGCGAGTCATATTCCAAAAATAGTAGCAACAATAAAAAAAAAATAATGAGGCGGGTTAATAAGGTCCACAAGAGCAATGTGGCTTCTGTCTGATTCAAGGAGGGGCAGGGCCTGGTCCGCAGCTGGTAACGCTTGAAAATAGAATTCATAGCAAGCCATCAGAAAGAGCTGTCAGTTCTTCCATGTACTCTTAGCACAGTGAACTAAGGGTTCATAATGTTACATAAAAACTTTATTTAATCTTCCTCTCACTAAAATTCTCTAGCAGTACATTAATTTTATTTTTTTTTATTTAAAATTCTGCTGAATCATAAAAGACCAACGCTGTTCTGCAGAAGAATTTCTCTTAATGCTTAAAACGAACTGACAATTGTGAAACTTTACTTCAGTGGGGAGTTAAAATTGAAAAGGAACAAATGGGTCAGAACATAGCCCCACATAAATGAAATGCAGAATGACAGAGGTGACGACAGTGGCGCTGTTGACTGGCTAATCAAGAGATTAGCCAAAACATCACCAAAACAGAGCAATGGAAATTGAATAAGGGCATGCCGGGTAGAAGAGAAATCTCACCTTTTTCCTTACAATCCATTTTCAAATCCTTCTCAGTTGATCTGTTGTAGGATAATGCACCAGACACGGGTCTGGTTTGTGTACCAACGGGAGCATCTAGATTTAGGAGAAGATCTAGTTCTTCATCCAAATGGTCAGTCTCTTGCTTTGATAGCAGCTGGGCTCTCTGAAATGGTTCTGCTGCACTTGCTCGAGGACCATTTTGACTTCCAGGCTCTGATGGAGCAACAGAATCCCCAAGGGGATGGGAGACCAAGGCCGTTTCACTCTGAGGCAGAGACTGTCGGAACAGAAGCTCTCTCCTTTTGCCGTCTTCAATAATTTTAGATTTCATCTGTGGGAGCTCTACAGGTGTTGATGCCTAAGAGAACAGGAAAGGGCTTGAGTCTTTCTAATGATTAACTCCATGTTTATTATTCTAATTTGGATTGTAATTCATGCTTCCTACATTTGATCACTTAAGAAGGTACAATGAATTTCAACAGAATTGAATTCAGAAGTAAAAGCAAACCAAAGTTATCTTCACGATGCTTTTGCAGAGCAACTACAAAATAAAAACTCCTTTTATCCCTTACTGTGAAATACGAGATTGTATGCTAAATCAAGTTCCATTGTTTCACAAACACTTCCTGGAGAGTTACTTTTCTTTAATTCTTCTGTAGTGAAATCCCATCGATACCATGAATTTTGGAATGACCGAAGTCAGAAATTGGTTAGACACATTACCTCATGTTAGGCCTTCCCTCCAAAATTCCAGTCTTGAAACCAAACCATACTACATGTTGCTGGTTATCATTTAGCAAAAGTTATAGTATACAGCCGGATATTTTGAAAAATGAAACCAAATTACAAAACATCAAATACTGAAACAAGAAATGGCCGTGGAATGCAGATTCTGCTTTTATCCAGATGCCCTGGCATTAATAACACTGCAGCATACCTGATGACCACATCGCTGGTCAGAATGAGGAGACAAAGATTAAATGTCATAACACACACCTTATAACCCTGATAAAAGTTAAAGACCGTGACTAGAACTCTTAAGAAAACTGTACTTGACAGTAACATTTATGTGCGGATTCCCCTAGACATCACATCTGCAGACAGATTGAGCTCCCGTAAGAGGGAGCATAGTTGTGTCAGTCACAGAAGCACTTCACGCAACTCCAAACAGAAGTAAAATTCCTTCTGTAAGGGTCATGTTCCTTTTTTCTTGTGTAAGCAGATTAATTTTTACTTTTTTTTTTTGAGAATCTTGGTTTTATATTTAAGTCTCATTGCTTCTTTTGCCCTTACTTTAATATTTTCTTTTTCACGGCCTGAAGAAACATTTTTTCCTAATATTCTCTTGCCTTTTTTTCCTTTTTTTTTTCCTACCAGAGCATAAATGACATTTTCTTCACCTGTTTGAGTGACAGTTCTACCTGTTCTAACACAGATGTAAGTTTGATTCATGGAATAAACACGTATGCTGATATTAGCTATGTAGAAGAGTAAATCACAATTAAAATAATTAACAGGAAATAATGTGAAAGCACTTTCAAAGTTTTGGCACAAGCTTTTAACAGCTGCTACCAAGAGAAGTAAATACAGAAATAGTACAATCATTCCATGTCAAATACTCCGATACCTGGCTTCAAGTCTAATGTGCTGCACATCAAAGCATTTTGTTTAAAGCCAACAAAGCATAAAAAGTGCTGACAGACGGGTATCCTGCATTACCTGCCGTTGGAGACGCCACTTCAATAAAGGCACTTACTTAGGAAACACATTCTACTTCTGTTTGAAGACCAAGTTTAAAGTAATCATTCTCGCATAGATTGTTTCACTGAAAACATCTGCATTTTCTCGTGAAAATTCACAGCGTTACCTGCACCAGTTCAGCAGCTACGTTCAACCGCAGGTGCAGAGGCAATTCCTGAAGGGCCTGGACCAAAGACTGGCAGTCAACAGAAAGCGCAGATAACTGAAATAGAATTCAGCACACAGTACGCTTGTGTTAAAAAAAAATTAATAAATGAACTGATAATGACTTTAGTCCATTCCATTCCCCTGTTCAATACGTTCAAGGAATGTGAAGAACAATCTAATGAAATACAGGAATTAATAGTTTTAAATTACATGTGTACAAAGCAGTTTGGCTAAATTACCATACAAACACGCACAATGCAAGTAATCACTTAAAAGGTTTAAAAACAAGGTATAAATGGAATGCTCCTTAGGCAACGCCTTGAAAATCCGAAGTAGGGAACAGTTCAGCAAGTTGACAATGTCATAAGGGCTTTTCCAACTCAAACATCTTTTAATCGGTGAAGCTTTCCATGCGGTGGGAATCGCCATTCTTTAATGAGTTGCTACTGTTTTCTAAGCAATCAAACCATGTAGCTTGTGTGTAGCTCTACTGTTTTTAATGCCTAAACGTGTCCCTTTTTATACTTCCCCATCTTTTAAAATGTTGTTTCGATGCTTACAAAAGCAACAGTCTATAGTTACATGCACTTTTAAAATGATATTCAAGATATTCCAGAAAGATACTCTACTGCTGCCTAGTTGCTTAGAAGGTGGAACTGTCACTTATTAATGTGTCAGGTATTGAACTTTCCTTCTCTCTTGACCCTTTTTTTTTTTGGCCTCAAACGATTAAAAACAAAGTTACACAAAATGGACCAGCAATATTTGATGTTTTTACAGAACACCCTGGACTTTGGTAGACTTAAATAGATTTTGAGCTCGCAGTGCAAGAGAACATTCTGAGTACATTCACCATTGATGAAAAAGATAATCCGACATCCATCACATATTTTAAAATCTGACAACAAAATGCTTAAGTTCAGTCTATCCTCTCATTTTCACCTAAGCAGAGAACCTGCTTCTAAATCTAGTTAGAAAAGACTAAAATTTGGCCCTCTCAATACAGCGTGGACGGACACTGACATTTAGAAGTCCAAATACTCATAGATTAGGAGAGAGTGTTCTGTGCCGTATCGTACGAGATTTGTCAAAGGAATGCGCACTGCTCCCAAAAGCCAGCCAGCAGAATGGCTTCTGACACCTGCACACAGCAAGAGTGAACATCAAAGACAGTGTGTTCCGATAGCGTATTTACAAAATTAAAATAAATTTAAAAAAGAAACAACGTGGTTGGTTTAACAGTTTCTTGTATCCAAACTCTGGTTCTGGTATCCAGTAATGACAGTAAAAGGACAAAACGACTTAAATATCTGATGTTTTCTTTCTTCTTTACTAACAGCTTTTACTTAGTGATCACCATCAAAGATGATTCACTGGTACAAGTAACCTCAAAAAGGCTTCAACAAGCAATTCTTGCTGCCCAGCAATGAACCACAACTTCAGAAAACCCAGTTCTTTTGACAGATATTGAAGATCAAATGTGGCTTCTGAATATTTGCAAAGGACAAGGAAATCATACGAATCTGTTAGCGTAAAAAACTGTAAAAAGTCAAGTATCATTGAGTAACATTTATATGATTTGGGAAGAGCTAAGTACACTTGCAAAAAGACTGATGTGAACGAACACTGCGAATGAAAGTGAAAATGGAGCTGGGGAAGAAGAGGATAGGCTGAGGATGACGGAAAAGAGGAATTTTGAGAAAATACATAATGGAGGAAGGAATTCGATATCTACGTAGAGATTTCACTAAAAGTGGTGTTTGAATAAAAAACAGATCAAAGCAACATTTAACAAATGATAAACTTCATGGCATATGTAGCTATTTGATCGAGAAAATAGAGGCATACTTTGTTGCTAGAATTGCCATTTTTTACTGAAAAGTCCAAATTACTATTGTCTGTTTGATTTTTAAATTGCAGACCACGTTCTGACATATTTTTATTGCATTTTATCAATACACGATAAAGCAAATCCAGATCTAATTTTTGTAATAATGAATGATAATGTTTTTAATAAACTGAAATTGTTGATGTCACCGTTACACTCCCATTCCACATTTGAAACTGATGTTTTGCCATTACTTTCTACACATAATAGGGAATGGGAAACATCTAGTCATTCTGCAACTATTTTTATGCCTTTTCTGCTTTATTTTGTTCCATCGTACTCACTTCACTTTGGTTTACAATTCTCTAATCTTGTACATCACGTATAGACAGGCAAAGGACTCGAAACAGGTGAGCCAGGAGGCAAAGGAATTTAGCAAAGGGATCTAGGATGAAAATTAGACCTGGATCCAGCTTTCAGGAAAAAGAAAGACGGGCGAGATAACAGGCTGAAGACCAAAGAAAACATGAAAGATTAGATAATGCTATGGAGCCATCTGGGCGAGGATTCGGGACTGAAATAAGAAATCAAAGGAAGGGTAATGGTGATTAGTGCAGTGAACTATTTCAAACTGACGTAAGAACAGTGAAAGATGGGAAACAGTTGGAAACAGCAAGTTTGGATGGGGCAGGACGAATGGCTACAGTTTGGTAGGGAGAGAGGCAGAAGGTGCCCGCCACGGCACACTTCACAGTGAGTGAGGGCCTGGGACCGGCTCCAGAACCGGGCAGGCTCATCACTGGCAGCCAGAAGAGTATTTGTGAAATCCACTGGCAACGTGGAACTTCACTCTGCTCACAATGGCTTTAGCCATTGAGAAATTAATTAATGTGTTCAAATCACCTAAATGCTGTAATGACACGCCAACGAGGAAATTATGAATAAATTCATGTTCTGGATACTGTCATCCTGCACGCTAGGAGCAGGAGAAACTAGTAAGCAAAAATACAGAGTCATTGAAAGACTGTATCCCACTGAACAAACACATGATGCTTTACAAAAATGCTGCACTTGGTTTTATTTGCTTATTTTAATTTGACTTTGCAACTTTAATGTACCTTTAAATATCACTTCCCAGGGATAATTATTGTCGATATTTTATGAAATAAATAGCAAACTTTTAAAATCTGAATACATACGTATGTTTCAAGAAACATTCAAGCACAGTTTCGCAGCAATTTTAAGAAAGGCTTGGACGACAAAAGCATTTATCTTGCAATAATTTAGGTGACTTATGTGAGGCAGACAGCTGCAGAGATTACCACTTTCCAGTATCCTTATATAGAAAACAGCAGACTCCTATTGCCTTGACCCTTTCCATTCCAGCATAAAGAATCCACATACAAATCATCTAAAATCCTGGTCGTTTCCATAGTCATTTTGGAGGTGAAGTTTCAACCGGAGGATATGAACTGTTAATTTGAAATATCTAGAACCAGCTTCATAGTCTAATATATGAATATACTCATATAGGTTTTGTTGCAGTCATTTCACTAAACTATTTTCTCTTGAATACAGCTGAAAAAGGAAGGCTGACTTGATATGTCAGTAAAGCAAAGTGACAATGTCCCTTATTTTCCTTCACCGGATGGGTTTCCTTGTTCTTTTCTTCCAGCATTACTTAAAAAGCTAGCCTGCTGCTTCAATAGAAAAAACAGGACAAGACCTAACAGCCCCCAGCATCATATTAATAAAAATATGCAGAATAAAGGGTCTTATTATTGTATTAAACAATTTGTTGCTGAAAGCACAACTGCCTAGCTATTCTGTCCCAGGCAATTATCCATACAAACTCAGGTGAATGAAAATTCTGTTACCTGCTTATGGCATATGCTGTCTCTATCCCATTCTTTCTCATCAGCAAATCGGAACTGTGTAAAGGAATCTCCTACAGAAAAGAAATAACAAACATATTTTTTTTTTTTTAAAAAATAACGAGCGCTCTCCAAAGTTCCCAACCCTACAGAAGTAAATTCAGTCAATAAATGTCACGTCTTCAACAAATTTGCATTTAATTTTAATGCTGTTTGCATTCACAATATTAAACTTCTTTAAGCCAAAGTTCTATAGAAAGATCTTTTCATCTCTTATTTGCAAAACAGTCCTGAAAAAGGTGCAACAAATTCAAAACTGAATGAGGAGGTGCCAGGTGACATGTAAACAAGCAAGATTTTCATTGAAAAGTCCGATTTGGACAACATACTAGGAATACGTCTTGTATTCACAGAGCACATTTTTATGAACAGCTTTGAATGTGCTGTAGATAGGCCTTCTCTTATCAACATGCAATTCTCTCTTAAAATGGATTATATGTGTCCCCAAAATCAGTTTGTACGGGCCAAGTAAAGACTTCTTGTCTGGTAGCTAAATTCTCCAGCCTCTTCTCTTTCTTGAACTAGTCCTACTCCAGCATGTCATCAAAAAAAGGCGCTGAACCCGAACTCCAATTCATATGCATAAGGGACTGAATTAAAAGAAACCTTAAATAGGGCTAATTAAGCTACGTATGTAACCTTAGCTATAGGATCTTCTAACCTCCTATCACATTCCTCCAAGGCAGTAGGAACTTCCTCTTACTACAGCAGGGCTTGGGTTATTATTTTGTTTTCGACGCAATATTTCTATTGCAGTAGTACCATGCTAGGTTGCAAAAGACAGTCCCATAAATTTATTCACTGAAGAAACACACAAGAATGCCAGGAACTCAAAAAATCAGTAAGGCCTGTGACAGAGGAAACAGGAAAGATTAGGGTTGCAAGATGATGGCCAAAGGCCTAGAGTAAGATAAAGCAAAGACGTTGCTGACGCAGCGTATGCGACAGATGCCTTCTTAGACCATGCACTTTGAGAACAAATAGCTGTTTCAGCAGCTCTATTAGAAAAAAACCCAACAAAACAACCTGCTGAATTATTGCATGAAGGAGATGAAATTTGATCCTGAGAATTGCAGATCACCTATAAATCACTAGGATTGAGTCCAGCAGTTAGTTGAGAAGCAACAACTCACTCTTTCCCAACCTCTAATAGAAAATGAATGCGCTAGAGAAAGTTTTCGATGGCATTACCAACAACTGAGCATCTAACTTCCATTTGGCTCTCAACATCCTAACTGCCATTCATACTTTTGACAATTCCTGAATCATGCCCTTAATCCTGCATACAGAATCCGAACAAATAATGTGCTGTCCTCAAAACTGGGTTCTTTTCCATTGTCTGCCTGTCCTAAAACGTAGGGGAGTTCAGCCTTTCAGCAATTTTACTCAATAGCGCAACCATCAGCCAGCTTCTGTTTTGCAAACAGAATGCATAAGCAGCAAAATGGCACAGTAATTGGCATATTTCTTTGCCAAACATAAAAAAAAAAAAGGAAGACCTAACCATCTCCCAGCTAGAATGTAACATTTATTTGCCATAGCTTTTTTTTTTTTTTTTAATATCTAAAGTGCTCTTCTAACTCATTGCATTTCATGTATGCTCATTGGGTATGCAATGTACTCATATGCTAATCACACTGTGTACCTGCCGTGTCCATCATCGTCATCTTCAGAACCATTCTAGCAATAAAGTGACCTTCTCAGCTGAGTATTTATATAGATATTCATGACCATTACCTTAACCAGCTTGAATTTGCTCCCCCCTGTTTTCATTAGGTTTATCCAACATCGTTCAGCGTTACTGGGCTGCTAAACAACCGTGCCTCAGCAGCTAGGCTTTGGTTTACATTCAACACCTCCAGACATTACTGGTTTGAAAACAACCAGTGTCAAACAGTACAAGTGCGAAAAATTAAAATTAAGCACTGAAATTAACATTTAGGTATCCTAAGAAGCCCCCTAACTTTATAAATGTTTAGTTCATATAATTCACAAACTCCATGACAGCTCGGTATGCTCGGCAATACGGAAAAAAGAAATATATTGTCTTTATGTATCTATCTGCAGATGCAAATACTTAACTTAAGCACTCACAGTTGACTCACTGCTGACAAAGGTGCCTTCCTCTTCACTGCACACAGCACAACAGCAAACAAATCCCTGTTTCAAAACATCTAGCATACTAATAAGTAATAACTAACGCTGAAAATTAAAGAACTCCAAGTTCGTTCTTCAGTCTCATGATTTTAAAAATGTGTATGAAAATGTGCAAATGTGCTTCTCAACTCACAGCTCATATTTTAAAGGTTCGATTTAGTTACACTCGTAAAGAAAATAATTAACCCAAGTTATCCTCAAAGTCTTCACGCTATTATAGAACAAAGGCATAAGTATTTTCTTCCAGTATCTCCAAGACTCCTTCAGTTATTTCTAATGCTGTGTCACAGAGGAAATAAAGAATTTCCTCTGCTCTTATAAAGGAGTAACATTAAACTGAAGGATTAGTCCAATGCTTTCAGTATCTGACAACGACCATATGTCAAGCAGCTAAACAAACCTACTTCTTCAGGAAAATCCACTGGGATCAAGAACTGGTTGATGATTCTCCGCACTCCCAAAATTGGTAATAACAGATCCTGAGTTTGATATTGTATTGCTGAATTAAAGGGTGACTTAAGCTGTAGTTTAACCAGGCTCTTTAAATAAGTTAACAAAGCACGCCTTTCAAATGGAAAAGCAATAACTACAATTCACAGAAGCACATTTAATGCAAATTAGGTTAATGAGAATGTTGGTCTAACCAATTATCTTTTCACAAATTCCTTTACCCTGAAAATAATTTCCTTTTATGCCATGAATACTAATCAAAAGTCTTGCAATGACTCCAAGTTCCTTCCAACATAAAAAAACCCCACTTTTCTTCATGTGAATAGTTTTTTATACTACTTACAAATATCACTTGGCCTTCAAATACAGCATAGCTAAAAATAACGCATTCAAGTAAACCTCACACACCGTCTTTGGTAACATTCATAATAAGTGTTCTTTAGTGTTTTTTATTGTATAAAATGTAACTTTATTATGAAAGAACAGCAAATCTAAACCACCACGCTTTCCCACCACTTGAATATATGTTAAAGCTAAATCAATTGATTTAAATGAACACATTTCATATTCTCGACAGTCCAATTAGCTCTTCATACAAATATTCCTTGAATAGCAGAATCAAACAAATCCTACCTGTAATCTGTAATAAATATTTACCAATCTGTGAAATTATGAGTTTAACAGTTAAAAAAAAAAATGAAGAAAAACAGTTTTCAGTAGGAAAACTGACATATCAGTAGAGTGATTCTGTTCATTTTAACTCTCAAAATCATTAAAAGCAAAAGATATAAAACACTACTGAAGACAGAGGAAAAATATTCTATCATTTTAAAGACTTTCAAACTGGAGGGGAGGGAACAAACAAACAGTGTAACAGGATCCTTTGAGGACTGTTCTAAGGGCAAATAGAAGACTCTAAACCCAATTTTTTAATCAGAATTTACCTTCTCCTAAATAAGCAACAATGATCTTGATAAACTTATTTGCAGTTTTCCAACCTTGCTCATCTCCCATTTATTTTATTTTCAGAATTCAAGCCTCTATCTACAAGTCTGTTTAGTCAGCTAAATAACATGCAATAAATTTATGATGGCAGTACGCAGCTGAACAAAATAAATCACAACAGAAAACTACAACTTAGCTACATTTGGGAAATTAACAGGCCTAAAATATCTCAAAAAGCATGCTCTCTCTACTACACTAGTCAAAGTTCTCTCCGAGTTACTAAATTGAGAAGATTCTCTCTGAAGAAAGTTCATCTTTAGAAGAGATTTTAAGCAATTTTGCAAATTTAACTTCTAAGAGATCCCTTTCTCTACATATATCGGTCCCCAGTTCATCACTACTTATGAAGGATATAATACCAAACCAAGCTAACTACCTGTTCCACCAGTCTTCTCCATGGGCTCCAGTAACGCAGGAGGAAACAGATGTTATTTTTAAGGTGAAAAAAAGAACCAGGTCCTCCAATCTAACACTCTTCTGCAGGGAAAAACAACCTGAATCACAGAGTTTAGGCAGGAATGATGCTTGAAATCCTATCCAACTTATATGGACAGTGGTCCATACAAGACTGACGAACTTCCTTGAGGAGTCTGAGGGCAAGATAAACAACATATTCTTTCCCTTTTAATAGTACAAGACTTCATGTAGAAGGTGCAAAAGAAGACAGAAATCTATAGATCATAGAAAAGGTGGGCAAGTACTGAGTCATGAATTTTGAGCTAACTTACAAGCACAAAGAGAAAACTAAAGCTCACCAGTCTTTTGGGATTAATTAGGTGTGCATGAATCTTTCTCAAACTCGAGGAAAAAGCATGAGGAAGAACTCCCATCCACCCATGCCGTGACTTGCTCTAACTAGAAGATTTTGAAAGCAGCATGGAGACAGCAAGAACCACGGACGACTGGGTGCTTTTCATGAAGACATGAAAAGACATGAAAAGATGTCTTTTCTCCTTACACGGTGTTTCCACATAGTGTGTTTTTTATATATATTATTTATATTTTTTATATATATATTAATTGTCTTTCTACAATTAATGCTCATCTTATAAAAATCACTTTGGATAAATATTAGTGAAGATTTCCTTTTAGAGGACACTTAACTGTTTTCCTTTTTTCTCCTACAAAAGGAGACTTATACACAAAATCATAATAAATATTCTTCCAACACTAGGAAATGTATGTTCTGCAAAAGTTTTATGAGTAGTTTTAAACACCTCATAAACAGATAATTATCCAGATATGATGAGGTAACATATAAAACTTGAGAAACAAACTTCTGGAAGACAGAAAGCTTCCAAAGACTCTTCATGGCAGTTTTAGTAACATCACTAATTTCTACTTCTGCTTTTTAAATTTCTCTACTTCAGTAGAGCACACACTGTATCTATTATCTTTTACTATGACTAAGGCTGCAGTGTGCTACTTACACAATTTGTCACGAGCATAGATTGAGTAATAGCAATTTTCAGAATACAAGAATATAAAAGCAACAGAAAAAGACCCTTTAAGAACTCAACATCTAATCGTTTTCTTCAGATACTATTAAGATCAGTAATATTGTAAGTCACTGCAAAGTCTGTCTGTCATCAAGAACATGACAGGTATTTCCAAACAACATGCCTTCACCACAAATACTTTAGCACAACCTACATTTTTCCCTGGTTCTGCTGCACACCAGTAGGTTGCACAGTCGTGTATTACAAACTCCAGAAGGCTTATGCAACAGCTGAGCATAAAAATTCTACCTACCAGCATAAAAATTTTACCTACCAGCAGAATACATATCTCAAAGAAAATATTTTAAATAACATTCTTCTACTGTTACCAGTAGAAGTTCTTGAGCTCTGTGCAAACATACTGATGTCAAGGATATTTGTGGCCTGCACCGCAATTTATAAAGCATACTTGTAACCAGATTCAAAAACGACAATATTCAAAATTAACTCCCTGGCACCAATACATGGTAGTACTATTCACAATTTAAAAAATAAATATGTGGATTTGACCAAACAACAGGATCATCTGATCAAGGCTAAATAACGTCCTCAAAATTTAAAATGTGTTGCAAATAAAGGAGCAAGAAGGAGAGATCTTCGGAAACTAGTGCTGCTTCTGGAACAAAGAGTGTCTATTCAGGAAGATCAAAACTAATATAACATCTAGAGGAACTACAGCTATTGAAATCAAGGTCAGACGCCAGTTTTTCAAATGAGGAGCAGGGTGAAGCCAACAAGTGTCGAAGAACACAACAGTTTTAAAACAAACAAACAACTCTTTTTTTTTTTTTTTTTTATTAAAAGCAAAAGCAGAGGTTAACAAAGAGTCAAACCAGGAAAACAGAACAAATAAATTGATATTTGAAGAGGTTCAAAAAACCAAAGAGTAGTACACATGCTTCTGCATGCACACCAGGTGACTAAGAAATAAGACAGAAGAAACTCAAATGCCTTTAAGTCTTTAAAGCTTCAAAAAGCTAAATGACAACACAGGAATACTGGGAGCAGTGAAAGGAAGACTCAGGAGGACAGTGCAATACCAGCTCAATGCATTTGATGGACAAATTGGTAGAAACTATAAGAAATTTAATGGATATGTGGAGAGACATAATACTTGCAGGAAGAGTCAACATGGCATTTGAAAAGGAAAGTTCTGCTGCACGATCTAAGACATTTTCCTGGAAGAAGCAAAAAAATCACGCACACAACCAGGATCTAGTTCATATAATTCACACGTTTCCAAAAGCTCTCACTGACATCCCACTCCCTTTCCCAGCAAAAAGGAGGCTTTGTATGAATAAATAATTGCCTAAAAGTAGGAAGAAAAAAGAGTAAATTGTCAATTTTCACATTAAAAGAAACCACCAGTACATTTCTCTGGGGTTGTATCTGTTTAACCTCTTCACTCAATTAAAACAGAAGAGAAAAAAAGATGAGAAAAATGAAGTAACAAAGTTTGCTGATGATACTAAGCTTTTCATGGTAGTGCAGACGAAGGTAGGCTGTGGAGAATGAGTTAAGAACTTCACAAGATTGAAAAAGCAGATTTTAAAATGGCAGATGGAACTCAATACCAAAAATGCAAAATGCTGCACTTCACATACAAAATAAGTTCAGAGCTGACCAACGCAATTCAGAATCAGAATCTCAGCACTCCACCGTGCTCAAAGAACCAAACTCTTGGGTATTATTAAAAAAGCAATAGTGAACAACACAGAGAACATCATTACACCCTCATCATGTGTTATTATCTTGAATACTATGCACAGTCTTGGTTTCCCAAGCCCAATCTCAAAAAGTGTAACAGCACTAGAAAAGGCATGGAACAGTTCCTGTATGAGAAACAATTTAGTAACTTAAGCCAAGGGAGGGGAACCAAGGGGACATGACAGAGATCTGAAAACCACAAACGGCATGAAAAGGGCAGATGGGGACTCACTGCTCAATGTCTCTTCTCGTAGAAGACCTAGAGGCATCAAATGAAGCCAGCAGGGAATGTACTCAACAAAAACTGGCAAATCTTTTTACGTTGAAGCTAAATTGTGGGATTCCATGCCATCAGATGGCGCAGATGCCCCAAGTTTCCACAGATGGAAGGAGGGACAGAAGACAACTATTTTTAGACACAAAGATTCCATATCTGGCTCAGGAAGTCCCTGGGACACAAATTGTCACAGGTCAAGAAAGTATTCGGGAAAGTAGCGTATCATATAGCATGTTCAGGTGCCTTACCTCAAGCGTCTCCAGATGGACCTTGAGTCTAATTCAATAGAACCAACCTTAAATTAAAGCAAATAGCTATGTTCTTTAATTGTAGAGCTGTACCTTTCTCTTAATTAGTTATCTTTCTGCAGGAAAAACAGGAAGGAAAAGCAAGTAATCCACAAATTTGTTTTTAATCTAGCGAAGGGTTCTTTCAAGTCAATGCGCATTGTAAATCTGCAGGGTGTATAAGGAGACAACAGACAACACCACCATACAGGAAATTGTATTAACAGCATCAATAGACCCTCTCTGCTTTCTAATTAATTTTTACACATTTTCCTAAATGTATCACTATCCTTCATATGCAATTTTTATTAAATATTTAATTATTATAGCTCTTAGAATGCAGCAAAAATGCAAAAGGTTAGAACAAAACGCACTGAACAAAAAGGTATATTTAAAATTTCACCCAAATACAGTACCCCGATGCGGTGATTCATAAGAACCAATCCCATCTTCTCCATTACTCACTTTTTTACTGAATAAACAATAAAATGATATTTAAGTGTGAAGTTACTGATTTCCCCATAGATTAAGCTTAAACCTTTCATTAAGTTTAAGCTAGTCACCTTAAATATTTACATTTTTCCTGATACTTTATGACATTTTCTAGTGTCATTTTTTTCAGGTCACTAATTCATAACATACTTAGTGATTTTTAAATGTCACCGCAACCAGCTTGCTAGATCAGACAAAGTGTAAAAGTCCATACAGTATACTAGTTTTTGAGCAGTATCATTCAAGAGAAAGGCTGAAAAAAAAAGGCAAAGATCGCCACATAACTTAATGCACAAATACTCACGACAAAAGGCTTTTGTTTCGTTGTTTTTGTAGTAGCAGTATGACACGGCAGGAAGTGAAATTTGTGATTCTCCCTAGGGACCAGGGCAGACAACTCTCCTTTGGGTGAAAGGGAGAAGACTCATTTGTTTTCATAAGCCTGGACCCAACACAGGAAAAAGTAGAGTTTTTAATCCCTACAGACCAACAGGTTAAGGAATCTAATGACCTGGCCCTTCGTGAAGACCCCGTTTTCTCCAAGACTATATAAGCAGCTAATATCAGTACAGCGTGCGTCCATAGCAGGAAGCAAAGCTGAAATTCAACACTGGAAGAAATGAAGAAATGGCAAGGTTCCCACCCACGAAGGAAAATTTGCATAACGTCAAACTGCAGGACCCAAGAGGAATCCGTTTGCATGTGCTGGCACAAGGTACTCGTACCAGATTCTGGCTTGTAAGTGAGGAAAGGAGAGAGAGAATGAAAAGAAGAAAATCTGAAACAAGAGCAACAAGGTTCAATCAGAACAGAGGCCAGTCATCCAAAAAGACCCCAGATTTGCCTTGCCTATTGTCGGGAACTGCTTTGCAGCAGCCAGAGTGAATGGGCGTCAGAGGATGAGGGAGCGGGGACAAGGATGCATTCCTATGGATTCTATTAAGCAAAAATACTGGCTTGAGACCTTGTGGCAGATGTTACCTCTAAGCTCACACAAACACTTTGAAGAGGAAATGAGAGCTTTAATGAAGAGTTTAGTTTTATATAGAAGAGAAAAAAAAATAACCCTGAGGTTAAAGCTAAAACAGCACCCCTCATTCATACCTTAGACAGTACAGCTCGCAAGTAATTCAACATCCTATACTTTCGAGCTCTGGTATTCTGATAAGTTAAAAAAAAAATAAATTCCATAATGGATTACGTAACTTTTGCAGTTTATTCAAGTTGTTTTCATTTTTGTCTAAATTACACATCAAGACCCGCTTTTCCAATGTTTCCAAATCCAAGCAGAATGAATGTTTTACTGTATAAAACCAAACGAGATTTCAAACTTTGCCAACTGCTAACTAGATCACTCGTTAGTAAGAAAGCTCAGATTCGAAACTCAAGTTGCTGGTCTAAACTGGCAGAGTGCTCTACCCACTAAACTACTGGTATTTTCATAGATGGCTCTTTCTCAGTTCTGTTAGGAACGTGAAGATTCTTCCCAATTAAAGTTTAAGTAAAACATATATATTTCAAAAATGCAATAACAATCCTACTGTTGTTTAGATACTTATTGTCATGCTAGCTACAAGACAGAAGAACATATAAACGGCACATTAATGTATTTTGGTAACTCATGGAACGGCACTCACTGGCCTAGGTTCTTTACCTTATCTATTTAAGTAAAAATCCTCCTAATTATCCTTTATTTGGATTACTGCTCATTCTGCCTCCTGTGTAAACAAGTGCACGCAACTATACTGCTGTATTGTATCTGGGAGGTGACAATGTCACACAGTTCATTAAATCAGATTTATTCTTGTACCTTTCCATCTAAGAGAGCTTTATATCTAACTGGCAGGCTTAAATAAGACCAGTTGCATTGCATAAATTTACATGAGGATAACCACTCTTTTCTGTAAGTAGGCTGTCAGAATATTTGGTCTGAAAACTTCAAAATTCATGAAATATCTTCCTTATCCATAAATGGCAGGTATATACAAAATAAGCTTCCTTTATTCCACATCGTACCTCCAATCCAAAAAATCTATACCTTTTTTTTAAAGAAAAAGTAAGTAATCTTAAAGCAAACAAATGAACAAACTGAAGAAATACTTTATTTTAAGCAGCTTGCTATTTTTACTCCAATAATAGCCACTAATTTGACACGACTGGAGAAAAGAATCTGCTGTCTGTAGTTCTTACATGCCACATAAACACCAGAAAACCTCCCTTTCTCTCTCCCTCTTCCCTCCAATTTTTATAGCAGACAAGCCATGAAAGTTTACTATAGTTTTGACAGTTGACTATTCAAGCTTCAAACAGTTGACTGTATAAGCATCTAAAGCCAGTCTTAATTTTTGATGATGGTACACACATTAGTTGACAGCCCTCATTAGAATTTCATAACCTAAAAAAACTATTCCAATTTTTTCTTAGTGCTACAGGTTCATTCCTTACTCTGTATTTGATAGAACACTTACAGCAAATAATGCAATTATATAATCAATAAATATTCTTTATGCTGTTGTGCTGGATATTTTTAATTTCATCACATCCAAATTAGTACGACGTTTCCCTAAAGCAGAATTCACTATTCATGCAAGTGGTAAAGTATGCCTTGTCTATGGGACTATCTTTCAAAAGTATTCATAAATTATACATGAAAGTGCAGGCCTAAAAATATTCAAGCGGTTTGATATAGTGAGTACGAGGCTTGACTTTCTTGCATTTATGAACATACGACAAGTCATAGTACTAACACAAGCTTGCAAGATTTTTTTGTTTAATGGAATGAAACAAGAAAGGAGAAGTAGCTTCAGAAAACAAGACAGGATTTTCTTCTGATATTTTAATATAATAACAAGGATTACAATTAGCAAAGAGTAAATCTAGTAAAGCTCCAGCTCTATAAGGATGCAAAAGCTTGGAAAGTATTTCTTTGCATATGCAAGTTACTCTTAATTCTCCAAAGACAGTAGTGTAATGGCTTATGAGAGAGTTCTGAACATCAGCTTGAAATTAACAGCAGATTGGTAAACATTCACTTCAGATCAAAAATACAAGCAAGCAGCATACTGGATTTGTCTTACCAAAGGCTTAGAAAGCCGCTACATTCTTGGTCCAACTTGCATTTATAAGAAAAATAATCCATGAGGTAGAAGCTCATGGTTATTTTTCAAGAAATATGCTTTTTAAAAAGTTACGATTATCGACAGTGGAGTTCTCCCATTGTTACAGATGAACTGATCAATGCAATGTTTCAAACCCTGTATTAATAGAAATTAAGAGTTCTTCTGTAAAGCAAAAAGGAGAAAAATAATTACTTACTATCCACTATTCTTTGGGTCATGTTAAAAAGCAAGTTGTAGCCACATATGAGCTTCTGCTTGTATCAGGTACCTCCAGGGTTTTTCTAACAAATTCATCATAAGTAAATAAAGCTTGGATTAGCTCAAGTGAAAACACGAGTGTCCCCCACGTTGACCCCTGCGCTTGCTCCTTTGCGCTGAACACACTACAGCGTTCCACGTTCTACAGCTTACAATACCTCTTAGCAACACATCCCATAGCCTCCTTATGCAAATTCTCCTTGCATGGTAGTGACAAGAACTACAGCTCTCCCACGAATTAAAAAACATGAAGAGATGATACAGAATGGAGAATTACAGTTTTCTGGATGACAAACACCATCTGGGCTACGTATCTGCTGCTGATACACAGTGTTTCACAGGTCTGAATAATGGAAAAGTATTGATTTTTATTTAATTATCTTCTGTATTTAAACAGCACGGAATTGAAATGTGCACTCTAGTGTTCATTTTTAAATATTGATTTAGAGAATTTATTTTCCATCCTGTTAGAACAGGTCCAGTGGAGGGCCACAAAGATGATCAGAAGGTTGGAGCACCTCTCCTATGAGGACAGGCTGAGAGCGCTGGGGTTGTTCAGCCTGGAGAAGAGAAGGCTCCAGGGAGACCTTATAGCGAACTTCCAGTACCTAAAGGGGGCCTACAGGAGAGATGGGGAGGGACTCTTTACCAGGGAGTGGAGCGACAGGACAAGAGGTAATGGTTTTAAATTGAAAGAGTGGAGATTTAGATTAGATATTAGGAAGAAATTCTTTACTGTGAGGGTGGTGAGACACTGGCACAGGTTGCCCAGAGAAGCTGTGGAGGCCCCACACTGTGGATGTGTTCAAGGCCAGGCTGGATGGGGCTTTGAGCAGCCTGGCTTAGTGGAAGGTGTCCCTGCCCATGGCAGGGGCGTTGGAACTAGATGATCTTTAAGGTCCCTTCCAACCCAAACCGTTCTATGATTCTATTGGCATACTATTAAACAGCATAATAGCAATATCAAAATTCAGGTTTTAAGATACTGAAGACACTGACATGTCTGGTTATAATAACAAGGCTAAAATGAAAAATCATCTGTATTATAGCTATTTATTAGACATGTTTACTTTCTGTTGTTGTTTACTTTTAGATTTGTCTATGATCTAGTTCTATACAGTCCAAAAAAAAAATGTCTCGCACAACTTTGCCTGCCAAGGACATTACTTCATGATGTGTTTTAATGTTGTGCTAAAGCCTTCCCTGCCTATTCATTCATCCATCACCCTGCTTGTTCTAGCCCTGTTTATTAGGTTTATTTTAGCTTTTTATCTTGTTTAAATCAATTCTTCCAGATTTCTGACCATGATTATGGTACTTTAAGTCCCCCTAGCCTACTTGGAACATAATAAGCACGTGCTGATCAATGAATTCTTTACTTCAGAAGGAAATGACCTGTGAATCACGTAGAAAGTACCAAGTACTCTCTCTGCTCTGCCTTTTCAAATTGCATTGCTTTGTGGTAAACATTTCACTGTGCACAGAAATATGAAAGACATCTATCAAACATTACTCTCAGTACTCGTTTTCATTGTAAATGTGGTGCGAAAATAGTATTTCAAAACAAAAAGTTAAGACATTTTTCGTACTGAGTATATGTTTCTATTGTTGAGTAGAAAGATTTTTTTTTTTTTTAATTTTTTTTATTTAACTGTCTTAGGGAAATGCTTTCAGTCAGCCTTGCCTTTTTGGGCATATTGATTTTGATTTGCATTTAGCATGTCAACAGTGAAGTCACTGTGCAGAATATACCAAGTCAGTAAAAACCTGAATAAGGTTTAGCATTTAAGCAGTGAAGGCACAGCACTCAATGAAAGATTGCAATTTTTCAGAAACTGCATTCTCAATTGCAAAAATAATTCAGGCAGAATTTTCCTCAGCAGCTCAAATTGTTTAATTCTTAATCTAATAAAAATTTATTTTAAAAAGCAGTATCAGGGACACTGAGATTTGTAGCAAGTTTTGGATTATCATTACTTTCTTCCACAAAACAATCAATTGACTCTCCCTTTGCTTCAGCAATCACATAGGGAAAGGTTTCACAATGCAATTTTCCCACTGAATCAACACAAACCTGCAATAACACAGAGCCAAAACTCATTCAGTAATCTGAGAACAAGGATTAGCAGGCAATGAAAATGTGCTTAAAACCAGTAAAAGATGCTTGAGTTAACATTTATAAATCTTAGCCACATATATGTAAAAAGGAAAAATCATAGTCTTCGTAGCGTAAGAGAAAAAAGCTTTCACCTTTCACCAAGACGCTGCTCTCGTGCATGTATTTCCCTACAGATGAAAAATGAATGACCTTTTCTCTAAACACACATTCAGGGTTTTTTTTTTTAATAACTCTTCTTCTGGTTCTTAGTCAGGACTTTTTTTTTCTTTTTTTTTCTTTTTTTTTTAAATTAACATTTGTAGAAGTACCTTTCTTCATTTTGTTTTTAAGCTTCAGAGACTAGAAAAGAATCAGAAACTACCAAAAGTTTTAGGATGACAAGAGGGTCACTCCTGACTCTAACGACAGGCTAATATACAACCGCAGAGATGACACCTCTTTTTCTGGGCCAGAGGATTTTTTCCACAGGCTTCAGTTAGTGAACAGTTTTGCTGCATATCTGAAGGTCAACCCAAAAATGGGAACAACCTTCTGAACCAGGAAGGAATGTACTGGGAGAGGATGGAAATGGAAAAAAAACCCCTCTCTCCATTGTTACCAAGAAATGATACATCGTACTACATTGCCAGTTCTCATATTTGTAAAATACAGCCTGTTTACAGACTTAAACCATTCTCTGTAAAGCATCCTAAGAACTACACACAAGTGCTAAGATCTAACAGTGCCACCAAAATATCACCTTCCCACTGAAGCCTGATTACCTGATACTGAGGTAATCATTTAAAAAAATCACGTAAAGATTATGGCTACTGCAGAAGCAAAAAGAGACAAAATGCTTGGATGAATGACATCCAGTTAACGAATTACCCAAATTCTAAGTAAGCTCAAATTTAAAAACATCTCTGTTTGCTACAATCCACAGCTGTCAAAGGAGAGAAGTCAGTTTGTTTGCGTTTTTCACATCATGGGGCTTGCTTTTGCTAAGTGCAAATACACAATGCAGGCGTTCCACGAATGGTTACCAGTTTTTCCAAAACTGAGTTTGAACAGCAAAGCTAGCCTTTTAACTCTTGAATCACTTAATTCAGAAGTGAATTAAGAGATGGATCATACCTTCAGATAAATGACAAACCACAAATTCTTCCAGAGTATTGCAAACCCATTGGGTACCCTTACAGTTTTCAAGGGACAGACTGCGAAGTATTCAGAGGTTCGACATAACTGTCCAGTAACACTATGCAGAGATTTACAGCAAAAACAGTCCCCTCGTGTATTTTCCTTCCACAATACTTTTTTTGTACATGTTTTCAAAGTCACAAAAGTGACAGCGAAATGAGTCCTTCCCATGCAAACTTCTACGGACAACTTCAGTTTGAGAATACAAAACAGCACACCCGGGAAACCGCAGAGTTAGGTATCTGAGCCTTCTCAGGAGAGGTACTTCATCACACTGACTAGAAAATACTCAGAATACAGCAGAAGTTCCATTCATCAACAAAAAGTGACAACAAAACATAGGCTAGAACAATACATCAATCAAACTATATATATAAAAAAATTAAGATATAAGCTTAAGAAAACAAAAATGAATTTTCAAGGTTGTGTTTCAATTCAACTAAACCCATTTTTCTCCATTCCTAATTTCTCTACTCGGAGAACTCTGTATCAGTGGTTTTCAACTATGGGTCCTGTGGACTATTCCTCAGGAAACCTGTAAAAAGTGACCAAAGCAACACACAAGACTGTGATACTTTCACCACGGGATTCCACACCCCACTGGAAAAGAAAAAAAAACAACAAACAAACCCAAACCACTGAAGTTCTGGAAGTAAAAAAAAAAAGATTAAAGTCTGTTCAGATCAGTTTAACTACTGCAATAATTCCATTTTATATTATATATGGGAGCCTCTAGGGTTCTCTGAAAGTCAAATTAAAAATATATTTGAACTGTATAGCTCACTTGCACTTTAATTCAGGTACAGTTTTGAGGCATGAACTGCTCTAACCTGCCAGCTGCAGTTGCCTTACCTACATCAAATCCATGATGAGTCACTGCAGAAGCTAAACGTGCTGCAAGGCCAGTTTTGATGGATGACTCAGAACTAGGAATTAGCAACCATTGGAGGGAAAAGCAAAACCAAGGAGAATTTGGGAAAATCACATACTTTACTCAAATACACATTTCAAACTGAAACTTAACTATCCCTATACCATCAACAGTGGTGGTGGGGAACCTATTATAGGACTCCAGGATTAATGTCAGGAGGAAATAAGGTACAATGGGTTGTCATCTTACTTTACCTAGTGATCAAAAAATACATTGCTGTGCTTTCAGAAATGTTTTTATTACATTGTGCAGTAGCACAACATCCCAGATTAGTAATTCATCAGTGCTGCACCTAAAAAAAAAAAAAGGTAAATAAATGCAAACATAAAACACTGAAAAGCCATGCATCTCTCTGGTTCTACAAAAATGAAGACACAACAGCTGAAAATGACTCACATTTAAAATATCCATATGAAAAATACTGTCAGTCTCAATTGAATTTATTAAGTTCAGAAGAACAAAAAACAGTTTGGCAATTGATAATCTTAGAAAAAAGCTCTCTTTCTATGACTGTCAAAATGCACACCAGGAAATTTTGGAAAATGCCACCTACTGAATTCATGAGCAATCTTTCTGTTTATCGTGTCTGCATTTCACTGTGAGACTTTCCAAGCAGGGTAATAAAAAGGATATAGGAGTTATCAGCCTAGTGTAAAGCCAGACTTACCCTCACTATTGGCTGAACCTGCAAATGGGAAAACGGCAGCCACATCCATCAGCCTGAGCTGGAGAGACCCTGGGGTCTCTGGGGTGAGCAGAAGGAACCCCCAGGAGCTGTTGGAAGTGGTGGCTGCTTATAATGCTCCTTAACAATCAAGGAACTTGCTCTAAAATTTTTGTTCTGAATAAAAATGGCAAATCTCTTTATAATCATCACCAAAACGTATGGAAGAGAACTAAAGCTATAGCTCAATAATTCAATTAATACCAATTTTTTTCAGTAGACAAGCTCATTGTGGTTGAGAAAGACTTTTTTCTTCATGGTTACAAGGAAAGTATCCTTCCTGAAAAAGGTACAGAAGTGAACATGGCTACCAAATGAATGAGATGTCATTAGAGAAGAGCCAGATTCATGACTCTTATCACTTTGGTATAATGAGAAATGTTATAAACTCTGTACAATGATGCTGTAAGTGAACATGAAAATGTCAAGAGACTGTCAACTGGAGGGTACTATACGTACATGCCAGATGCAGACAAACTGTGGAAGAAGTTCACTGACTACATGGAGAAAGCATAATCCAATGTATTTGATAATGCTAAGTACAAAGAAAAACGCGACACTGCTATCTTATTATCTAAATCTTCTAAATTGAAAACGTGTCTTCTCGTATGATTTCTTTCTACAGTTAGAGAAGATGAGTTTAAAAGGTGTAATAAAATCTTTCTAATTCAGACAGTCATTAACATTTTGTTGGGTATAGTAAATCAAATTACTTCCTCCAGCTTTTGTCCTTAGATGTGTCCTGAGAGTCAAGTGTATAGATTGTACATGTTTCAAATACTTAGGAAAGACAAAAACTATTTTGAGTTATAAGTTACTACGTTACTTAACAGTAATAGCTCAAGGTAGAAAAAGCATGTATCAGCTGATTTAATCATAAAAACATGACCCCGTATGAAGCCTATCTTCTAAAATTCCAGAAAGTTTTACTTTCTCAAAAAACCCCTCTATGTAGTTTCTCTACAAGGCACTTATCTGGACTGTAGATTCATTTTTCTTCTTCTATGTCTATAAATAAATAACGAAAAAAGCTATTGCATCAGGTGCTACATGTCTGTAAGAGGTCACATGACCTAAAAGGCGACCAAGATCATGCTGGAAACTGCAAACTTTATTTCACAGTGCAGTCTGGCATCCATTAACAATGCATTTACTCACGCTTTTGTGACCCCACAACTGTGGCCATAAATTTTACAGGGCAGACATAGTAAAAAGGTCAACTGTGTACTTTTTCAGGGGTACACTTCATAAGAGGCTTCTCAAAAGAAAAAAAGAACCTCTCTTTTTTAGCTAAGTATTGTTTGCAGACTTCCTTTGATTCCTTTTATATTCTTGTATCAGACCAATGACTGCATTTGGTAGTCTTTGAATTTGTTCACGGGAAATGTCTTTTGTAAACCAGACATCTTCACATATGAACAACTGCACAGTGTGGCAGCATACACAGGCCATTATCACTGCAGTGTTTCCCTGAATGGGAACCACTGCTACTGAAAGGTCAAAGCAGGACCCTGTACATGTGCTTAATGCAGGAATATAATGTATTCCAAGTAAGGATCTCAGAAGTTTTATATTGGCTGGCTGGATGTTTATGAAAGTAGGTACCTTTGCTATTGCTTTTAATCTGATAATGGAAATAAAAAAGTGACCAATGTGAAAACAAAGCAGCAGCTGAAATAATGCAGTTCTCTCAATTGAATTCACCACCTTTCTTCTTCGGAAGCAGGAAGGAATAAAGTCTCCTCCTCTGAGATAAGAAGATACAAATCCCATGCCTCCAGGAATGATAAGGGCTTACTGTCTCTTTGAATAGTTTTTCAATGAGACGCACTCCTTAGAGTAGAAAAAGGACAGCTGGAAACAGACAGCATGCGCATTTTGTGGATTGTTTACCTCTTTGATCTTCATCAGTGTTCTCTATGATATGAAAAATTAATAGAGGTACTTTTCTTATGAGTAGAGGATTATGAAGACCAGATACGATCAAGATCAAACACCCAGTCAGAAAGCATACTTACTTGGTGAACACTGTGTCAACTGATCTGCTGTGATCTCCCTGGGTTTCTTTGTAGGTGTTAAACACTGACAGAATGTAGTCCCAAAAATCTGACAATGAATATCCTTGTAGTAAAGGTTCATCAGATAATTTTATACTGATACATTTTAGATTTGTTTCTCTGGAAAGGTACTGTTAAATTTTGGAGTTATGTGAGAGCAAACAATACCGCTGTTTTATAAAAGTTCCTACAAATTTGATGTTTAAGACTTCAATAAAAACAGATAATGTTTTGTTCCATCAGCAACCCTAATAAGACTGCTATGTGTACAGATGTTATAGCTACCCAGAAACAGAAAGAACAGTGGGTTATGTAAAAATTCTCAACACATCAATCTGTGAATGCACTATTACTGGCTTCTGTTTTACTGAAAAAACAACAGTAGTGGCTGTGTTCTAATGAAAAAATATTTCTGTTGTTAAATAGATCGTAGTGGAATCAAAAGTTTTAATAGCATCTATTTCTATTTCTGAAGCATATGACATCTAAGAATAAGCTGTAATTTTAATATAAAACCGAGCCATAACATAGAAAACTAGTATATCTGGTAAAATGGGAGTTTTGATCTCAGGGTATACTATGTCCTCAGAGAGGAACATGAAAAATGAATGAGGGATCAGAGAATTTAGTTCACATTCTGTTGACACTGAAGTGACAGCCAAAGAGAACTTAATTTTCATAATAGAAATCTGAACTTCCCAGCCTGAGAATATGATAACTAACCTTATGGTGACACTTGTTTTCTTCTCTCTATGAGCCAGTAGTTCTTAGCTTCTAAGGTCAGACCCTCTAAGCAGCACTAAAAGGTTTTTTAATGTATGGAAAATATCATATGATATTCTAGTTCCTTCTAGAAGATTTTTGAAAATAATCTAAGACAAAACGCAAATACAATTTTTTTAAAGCCTGAAAAAAAATTGCTGTATTACTACATTCTCATTTTAAAATGCCTCATACATAAATCTACCATCAGTAAGTACCCATTACCCTACTTGGCAATATGTTTCTTCTTTATATTTTCCTGCTGTAACCTACAACACTCCTCAGCAGATATTAAAAAAAAAGTATCCTTTAATTTATAAATAGACTAACGATGAAAGACTACATTAACTAGTCTTAATGAAAAACTTGAAGATCCTGAACAAGCTGTTGTGCTCTGATGTTTACTCTCAGAAAAGTACATACTTCCCCTTGCAAGTTTTCAGGGAAAGGGAAATGGTCATTATATGGTACATGTATGAAATAAAATCACAAGTTTTAAGCTTTAGCTCCAGTAAGAAGTTTCTTTAAAACGAACACTTAAAACAAGGTTCGGTTATTACTGAAGACCTATGAAGTACTGACAAAGCAAAAATATTTCCTGTAGTTAGAACTTAAGGACGGGAGTAAAACTGTCAATTATGTGCCAGAATCTTTTGTCATTTCTTCCCTCTATTTTTTCAACTGCATATTTTGCAATACTTGTCTCAAGTTAATATAAAAGTGAAAACTTTTACTAATATTTTTTTTGTATCTTTTGAAACACCTACTTAGCTGCAGAAATACAATGAAAGTTTCGATAAAGGTTAAAAACCAACCAAACAAAAACTGACAGCCAAACATACGTAAAGCAGAAACACAAAAGAAAATGTGGAATTAAGAGAGTCACACTCCAAATAAACACCCTAGCTAAAAGTGAAATCAGACTGTTTCAGGAACTGCAATTAAGGCACAATATCAAAAAATAAAAAAATCTTAGTTTAAAATGAGTGAGATGCTTCTGCAAGACAGCTGCATTTAGAAGTGCATAAAAATGTACAAGACCTGCTTCCACTGAAGTGTTCAATCAGTCCAAAAGTTGCATTTCCACAACTAAACAAGTCCCCAGCAATTTGTACTTTGACCAACCTCTACCCCGCACAGCTCCATTATCTTTAGATAACATTCTTAGGCAGACAAAGTGGAAACAGCATTTGAATAGGAAAGGAAGCAATCAGACAATACAAAATACTTAGGCAATTTTTACTTCAAGTTACCAGCAAAATCAGACCACTTCATTCTAGGAGAGGGGGGTTGGAACTAGATGATCTTTAAGGTCCCTTCCAACCTGAACCATTCTATGATCCTACATTTCCATTCTAAAAAATAGCAGGTAACTTCCCATATCACACATACTGTGTGAAGTTCATGGTAGAGGGCTTTTCATGCTGCCGTTCTTAACACCTAGCATAAGTATATAAATTGCAGTGTTCAGCATAGCAGTGGCTAACACACAGGTAGTACATGAAGGCACCGGGCTTCTGGCACAGAATCTATCGCTCAGTCATGTCAGAAAGAAGACTGTCCCACTCACCCCTCCTTCCACCCACACCCCTAGCTATATAATCATATACCTTCTCCCTTCCCCCGGCTCTGGGGGGTCTTCCACTCACACCTCCTCTTGCTCAGGTCCTAGCTGCGTAGCTGCACATCCTCCCTCCTGCTGAATCCTTACCGAGCTGACTCACCCTGCTAAACTGCCAGAAAAGTATTGCTGGTTTGTTTGTCAATTAAACTTTCTGCCATTTTAGCAAGTAGCTTCCGAGAAGCATCAGAGGTGCCACAGCAGAAAAAATGGATACGTGTTGTCTGAAGCAGTGAAGAGAAATAATAAACTAGAGCAGGACTCTCTAGTTCTAATTCAAGATCAGAGCATTACAGGAGTCCCTATAACTGCGTGCCTAAAATTGAAGAAATAAAATCACAAGAAGCTCAATTGCTTAGAAATTAATGTCTGAAAACAACAGCAATTGCTAATATTAAAGAATCCATTCACTTTGAAACTGAGCATATTATTCAGAATGAAAATATTTTCCCAAGAAAGTATGTACAATGTTTACAAAGCCGAGAGCGTAATATAAAAGCACAAGTCAGAAATGGGTTTGCATGTGCCCTGCATGTGATGAAGTCAGCATAACACAACAGCAGAACTACTGGCAGTCACTTACTCTCGCTAATACTTTTTCCTCAGCCTTAGCGAATAACACTAATTTGTGAATCCTCAGTGAAAGAGATTAACTATTTCAGAACATATTTTTCTGTCAAAACTGAGGCAGAGTAGCCATCGACTGGAGTTTGAACCATTCAACTGAATTTCTTGATGTACGTTCAGGGATGAAGGGGAGGAAGAAGGAAACAAAAAACATTGCAAGGAGAGCACGGTAACTGTTACAGAGAGCTTTAACAAGACTAGCTACTAAACTTAACAAAAATGCACCATTTTCATCAGCAAAGCATTACACAAACCATTTTTTTACTACATTCAAACTATAATGATTTTTTTTCTTCTATAATCTGAACAAACGTATCAGATGGGTGATCAAATTAATTTTAAAGATATTAAAGACAAATGAAAAATCCAGCCCAATAATTTTAACAAAAATAACTTATCCAGCTTTAATTACAGGAAAGTTAAACAATGTGAAGTTTTCAGATGACACAGATTTTGTTTAAAGGACACATGCATTTTAGCATGAAAATGTAGCATGTCTTTACTAACTTATTTTTTAGAAGTACTTTACAGAGAAAGTATTTTAATTTTCAAAGTTTACGGGTCAAATTTAAGATTTAAATTGACATACAACAATAAGATGAAAGCTTAGATATTTTGAGAAATCTAAGGTGCGTAATCTGTGTATCAAGAAAAAAACACGGCATTTCATACAATTTAATGAAGTGCAGAGTCCTTCTAGTCCATTAAATTACAGCAGCCTTTTAATAATTTAACATTTTTCTAAATAGCATGAAGCTGAATGATTAAAAAGAGGTCTTCCATTTTAGTAAGAAATTAATCTATTTGTTTTAATGAGGATTAGCCACATTGGTTCTTATTTCAGTGCAAAGCAGCCTCATGGGAGAAAGCAATTATTAAACAGCTCTAAGTATCTGTGTGTCGGCTGGCACAGACACTTGTTCTAGGAAGACACATTCTAAAAACACTTTATCCTGAAGTCTTCCACTTCCATAGTACAAATACTCCACACCTGGAAAAATCAAAGGCCTTATTAAAATATTATATTCTTTAGTAGGTAAATTAAATTGCATAATACCACCTATGGCGCTGCAGAAGTTACATGGCTATGCATGGATAAAACTATTTATAACAAAGTACTGTAAAGTGCTTGTGCTGTCACACATTAGTCTTGCCCTAACACTTATAAAGCCTACCTAATAAATCCTATATTACAAGGCCTATCAACTTCTAGAATACCAGAAGCTTTACAAAATACTTGCTAAGGGCAGCAGTCTTTCTGTCACTGTACCAGGACTCTCCCTTAAAATTAACTTTTACCCTGAATTTTTAGTATTTTCATTCTCCGCATTGTCTATAATGCCTCTCATCAAAATACACGAGATGTGCATATACAAGTACAGTTTTAAGACAGTTTGTACAGTTTTAAGACAGTTATATGGAATTGTAGCCTTTTTCTAGCTTGTTTCATTTTCTAGCTTGTTGCCCCATTGACCATAGTCAGGACTTAAAAACATTATTTCATTAATGAAATAGGTGTTCACTGACTGACACCCAAAACGAAATCTCTAGAGAGACTGACTTTCTTCAACCTCAGTAGCAATGGAATCAGTCATAACTGGCTACACAGCATTGGATTAATTTTACGTTCTAATCCATACAAAACAAAGTTTGAAGGTAAGTAATGATCTCTGAAGCCAAATATGTTGAAAAATGCAAAACAAGGATGTAAAGCTCATTTCCTCCAATAAAAGATAGATACCACAATCAATCCTGTTTCATCACTAAAAAGAGAGTGAAAGATATGCTGTTCACTTCTAAATAAACCTTTTATTCCAGCTTTCTAGATTTCTCTCTCTTTAAAAATCCTAGATAGCACATCTCACTCATGCTACAGTAACATGACTTTCTTGTGCAATTCCCTTGCCGCTCCCTGTTCTTCTAATTGCTTTCTCAAACACAATTTGTCAAGACTGTGCTCCCCCTGGAGTAACTCTCTTCATTTTCAGCCACAGGAATAATTTTATATTTTCTTCTCCAATGACATAGGCATTAGCCTGGTCTCCCAAAGAAATGAAGCTTAGAGTAGGAAAACGCAAATGTGTGTCTATTTGTCAATATATAAGGACTCAATATTCAGTCCAGTATCAACTGAATTTGAAAGGCAGATAGCAGTCTATGCTCCTCTCTAATATAAACCTACTCAAAAAAAAAAAAAACCAAAATCAAAAAACCACCCACTAACGAAGAGTCAATACATCAATATATGTATAAACACATCAAGACTTTTTAAAAAAACACCAAAAAGCCCTAGAAACCCTAGGTAGAAGAAAAGCAGTACAATTCTATGCCTAACAAACAAACAAAACCAAACCAAGCCTTTAGGATTTTTAGTATATAGTGGCAAACGTAATAGTTTTCTATATCTGAATTGAAGAGCCCTCAGCCCCACTATTTCTTGCACTGCTAATCAGAAACCAAGCTCAACAGCAATTCTCTCAAAAAAGAGGACAGCAATTAGAGAAATTTGTGCTTCTGTTTTCATAAACGATATAATGGCTGAGTTGGAAGGGCAGTTAACCAGCAAATTATAATGGAACACGACAAGATTGTTCTGTATTGAAAAAAAACCACCAGGATCATGATACTGACAGTTTTCATTTGCATTGTTGTGCTATCCTTATTCGTTACCAGCCTTATGTATCTTTATACTACGTACCAATGATCTCGTTTATTAACTGCTGGCAGAGGAAAATGTAAAGGCAAATGTAAACTTTCTTACACCTTAATTTCTGTCATACTTCACAAGAGCCTCAAAACAGAGTATTAAAAAACTGGAATTAAGTATTACAGTAGTTATTAATATATAACAATATTTTTTCAATTCTTTTACAGTAATACAGGATTAGAGCTGGAAATAACATCTGCAATTTTAAATAGAAGTTTGCTGAATTGAGTGTTCTATTTTTCATTTTACTTCATCAGCATATTGTGTCATGCCTATCCTCTCCCAAAATTCAAGTCCTATTAAGTTGTTTATTAAAAGCTGGCAAGAATCTAGTATTTTCAGTTGCTGGTGCTAGGAAAGAGAATAATTAAGGCATCCCTCACCGCTGTATCCTCATCCTTCTTCAGTAACATAACAACAAAAGCTTTCAGCAATTCGCAAATGCAATTCTATTAAATCATGAAAAGGTGACCCTTCAAACAACACCTAATTCAGACGGAAAAATTCCAACACAGCCATTCTTTTTGAGCCTTTTTCAAAGTTTTCTTTTCTTTCCTCCCTGCCCCTAAGCCCCACAGGTCTTCATCGGATCAATCAAGAGTAGTCAAAAATAAAAACATCTAAGCAAGCACTTGGAGGACAACATGAGTACAAAATATATTGAATAACATGTTAGTTCTGCATTTGGTCGAAACAAGGCTATGGCATGCAACTGCCTCATATAACATGGCCATCTCAGTATGCAGATCTTTGCAGAGAACTTAAGATAGATGGGTTCTTTTCTCAGACTCACGAGCCTGCATATTATTTCTAGGATAACACTGGCCAATAAGTGTCAAAAATACTTGTCCATAACTATGACTGACATCCTCCTAAGTATATCCTCATACAAAAGAATGAAAACAACTTGGAATTTATAAACAAACAGAGAGCTGAAATTATTACAGGACTGAAGTGAGATGTGAAAGAAAGGGGGAGTATTTTCTATCAATCCCAGATAAAATTAAAGTCTCTTTTGCTGTAATTAACTGCATCCATGGCTGGAATAGTTTGCTATACTATTGATATGATTAGGACCATAATCCCTACTATTCCTAAAATACTTGTGTTTTCTTCCTTACAGCCTTTGGGATAGTGTAAGTAACTAAAACAATTTACACTGCTTACAATAAGCAATAACCAATTTATTCAAAGGCTTCTTTTCATAGGATATTGTTCTTTCAGCAAGAAGTTATTTTAAAGGAATATGACAAATATAACATTAAAAATGTACATGCAGCACGTTTAATGACCACATAAAAATGTAACAATAAAAAAACCCACCAAATGCATAAAATCACATACACTGAGTTAGTTCATTTGGAGGCATATTAAGTTACTTAAAATAATAATTCTTAAGGAAACATGGTTTATGAGATATACCATTTGTCTATCTACCCATAACTTCTGATCTATTTGGCAAATTTCAATTAAATATAACAGCAGGTGAAGCTTTTGAACATATGAATGTCCAAGTTTTGTGACCACCTCCGGTAAAGAAGAGGCCTTGTATGAGTTTATCAAAGCAATGACAATTAAAACTTATCCTCTGATTCATTAAAAAAAATGCAGCAACCAACCGGGCAATCCACAAATCTGTAAGTCTAAACCAGTAATAGCATGGACTGACTTTTCTGTCCAGACAAAAAAGCTGGGAACAGAAAAAAGCATGTAGAAACAAACTATAAAGAAAATAACCTTATAGTTCTTTTGTCCAGGGGAACCCCTGTTTTTAAGAAGAGCTTTCAGAAAGGAACCTTTTTTTTTTTTTACCAGGGTATTATCTTATAGCATTATTTAAAAATTCCCTTGTCACTGTCAAATCTTGGGCTGATTACATAGTCTTCCGCTTACTCTGATTCACGTTAATGACTTTCCAAAATGAAATCATTAAGATATGACAGACAGAAGGCTATAACCTTCACAAAAAATTTCATTTAAATCACAGAAAAACAACTGAATTTTTCTGACACCTCAGTCCCCTTTTACTTTCTAATTTAATTGTTATACATTGTGTTTCCTGGTTACTAACTGAGGTTGGTAGGAACTTTAACATACTACATTTCTGAATACCAAGTTTATAAGGTCTTCAGGGAAGGGAATTTATCTTCCAGTGAATCTTACTGTGATGCATATAGATGTTATGATAAAACAAATGAATAAATTAGGGGGAGGAGGGCTAGAAAATGTTCTATTACTACCTTACTTGACTGATTTACGCTTCATACCTGACTGTTTAATAACCCTCTTTTACCTCTTTCAGATTCTTTTACTGTCACAGCTTTTTGACACACATATTCTATCCCTCTACATGTAAATGAAGAAATAGAATATCTACTGGGGAGAAAGACAGAGGACAGAAACAAGCTGAAAGGCAATTTCAGAAAGTGATATTGTATTTTCTAAGAAACTCACGCTTCTATTAATTATACACAGCTACTTATATGAGAGAGCATAAAACGGTACAATGAATTTAAAACTACACAACTAAATCCCAACGGAAACAAACAGGTTCTACTTCAGTGGAATTCTACCCTTATGGTGGTCCTATTAAAATCAAAAGAATTGCTTGTAAAATAGGGCATAACTTAATATGAATGAAGGTGGCAGAATCTGCCCTTTAATCTGTAATGCTATATAAAGGATTATTTGTACTACTGCATCTAGTAAATTAGTTTGCAAAATGCATTATATAAACAAATTAGTGACATAGATTTTTCTGAAGCTTGCAACGGGGACAGAGGAAATGGCACTGATTATTTCCGCTATTACCATCATTAACGTTGAAATTAAGGGCTGCGCATTTAATTTTAAATCCCTCTTTAGAAGGGGCCTCTGATATATAAGCCAATTAGAAATAAAAAACTAAATCTTTACCAGGGGATTTTCACTGATGCCCGGCTAGACAAGTAGAAAATATCAAATGCAGGTAATACAAACTTAGACTCACCAGGAAACATTTTAAAAATAACAGAGTAACATAGACAAGGCTTGTTCTATGTGTATTTTTAGCATACAGTCGCTCAGAAGCATGATCAGCCATGCAGACACATTCAGAAACCCCAAGATAAAAGCTAGCATTAAAAATTAAAACCAGAACTACAATGTGAATTTCCTATTTCTCCAATTTCATTAAGATCAAAATTTCAATCAGCTGTTTACCTGAGCACAGATGACAACACTGAAACTAAACTGAGGAACTGGAGGAAAGAAGCCCTTATGTGCATTTCAGCCTCTCCCCTGCCTTCAGGCTAACTGCTCTTCACTCAGTGCTGAGGTGGCATTTTTTAAAGCAACATTCTGCCTTTCACTGTTTGAAAACCACTGGAAGCAGCATTTTGAGACCTCTAAGAACTGCAAAGTAAGGAACTCTAAATAAAAGCTTAATTCATCTCAAGCTACTGTTTCTGAGGGTTTTTTTATCTTTTTGCTCTTATTAAATAAAATTAACTTAGTTCATTTAGAAAATCTGCACCATTTTCTTGAGCAAATTCCCCTCAAAATTTACTATAATACCGATAGCACATTGGGATAGGATTAGTCAGAAGCAATCATTTTCTTTGTAATTGAATAAACAGCAGTGATTAAAGAACAGCAGATGTCCACAGATGTACAGAAAGCCATAAAGCTCCAAATCAATACCTGCCTTCAGCTTCAGTAGTGAAGACACACTCCCATTCCCTAACAGCTACTGAATGTGACAGAAGAGGAAATATTTTCCATTTTCATAGAACCTTTTGACCATTTGACTTTTTAGCACCAAACTACTTTATGAAGGAAAATGTTTCAAAAGGAATAACGAAAGATTATCCATGTTTTAAGATTAAAAGTTACATAGCCTTTTGGACACAATTTTTAAGTAGCCCATGCTTTGGTGGAAAGAAAGTTCTTCCCCCCTGCTGCTTCTCCCGTTGGGGTGACAAGCAGCGGCAGCCCATGGCTTCTCTTCAGGCCCGCGGGGCACATATTACCTCAACTGCTTCTAATCTCCTCCAGAAAAATACGCAAACTAGGCAATTTTTATTTTTTTCAACATCATCTTGATGCAGTTTTTGTGTCATCAGACACCCATACAGACACACATCAGGGTTTGTGAAACCATCAGAAGCTAGTAATAGCTTGAACCCTCTGGTGTGGAGAGACTGGGCAGGTGAGAGGGGTAAAACTTGAAAGTGGAGGTGTCACCTCCAGATTTCTTATCACTCTATATGCAAGATCAGTCACAACTCTCATTGCCTAATTTGTAAAAGAACGCATACTTAAATAAGTCAGAGGCTCTCCGTTCAATTCACAAAATGGCAAGTAACTCCAACATGCAAACCACCAAACAGTAGTTGTCATAGTCTTGATTGACACAGATCCTGAGCGAAGAAGCTTACGCAAACTGCACAGTGCTAGGAAGGGGCCAAATAACCTAACAAATAATACTATTATATACCCTTCTAATATTCAATACACTTCATTTAATACTGTTTCATTTTATTGGAAGTTACTTCCTTTCACTGGACAGTCATCTGTCTTTGCTTGTACATACTACAAAAAGAAAGCAAGAGATTTATTTCTGTGCCCTTCATTTTCACGTATCATAAAACCACTCACACGATTTGACACTATGGACAGCTACTTAAGAAACAGTAAGTAGACACATTGGCACGTGTGTTTGTATATAGTTCAGTTAGCATAACATATAAGAAGTCCACTATATTAATTAAATAATTTAGAGTTTTACTACTGGTGTTATCTTCAGAATGTAAAGAGTTTAAACTGGATTCACCAAAACGGAGAAAATGGAATTTTTATTAAAAAATATAATTGATATTTGTGTAGTTCAATTTAAGATTTTTTTTTCTCCCTTTATTAAGGCAATTACTCTCGATAATCCAAAAATCAGAATGATTCTGATAGCTCCTAAAGAAGTTATCAGATTACGGGCACAGTTAATCTTTATACACATAATCTTTCAGAAAGGAAGAGAAGTCACTTTATAAAATAAGTAACTACCTCACAAAGAAGCATTTTAAACTAAACTGAACATTTATCTACATTAGATTTTTCAATACTAAGATTTTTCAGGGCTAACATTAAAGCATATGCCTAAAATAGGGGGGGAAAAAATTGGAAGAAAACAAATTCAAACTTGACCTGCACTGAGTACCTAGACTCACCTATTATATTTATTCTCGTTTTCTGAAAATATTATCTGAATTTAAAAATGCCAAAGAGGTAGAATTACAATGAATTTTATTGTTGCCTCATACATAATGGGAAGAGTATTTTTTATTCAATTTAACATGGTGCAGTAGGAATTCACAATATGATTAATATTTTTCACACTTTTGCAGAAGCCATCTTTCCTTTTCTCCAAAAACCATCCTATGTTACTTTATCCTAGAAAGAATCTAGAAGGGACTTTAAGCATTATTTCATTTTATGTTAGGGAACTTCCCTAACTTTCCTGATCCACTTTAAAGAGAAAAGGTAATCTTTTATGTTGCATGGATATGAAACTTCATAATACTAACCACTTGTGCATTCTGCAATGCTTTGGGTTCTTGAATGCATACCATATTTCACTAAAGTTAAACAGAAAACCAAGGAAAATAAATTTGTCCACTCTGCAAGTGTTGTTTCGTACTCGTGGATAAATTGTCTTCCACCCCAGAAGCCCTAAGCAGAGATGCTTTTTTACAGTCCTAGGTTTTAGGTCCCAGGTTTAGGCTAAGAAAAGTTCAAATTTTTTTTAGCCATTGAAGAAACTTGTTTTTTTGAAAAAGAGAGAGAGAGAGAGAAGAAGAAGAAGAAAAATTAAGGAAAACAGAAGAAAATGCACTTAATAGAAATTTATATATTCTGTTTCTCCCAAGATGATTAGTGACCTTTTGCATACATTTTTTCAAGCACTTCACGAATTCATATTTTTTACTGTGTAGTATATATTAAAGCATCTGGCAGGTTCAGCAAGAAGTGCACCTTTTAAGAAGATATTTTGAGAGTCTGAGAAGTTGTTTTTCCTGCATTCACTTTTCTACTGCCATTAATTCAGTATATCTAAGTATTTAGGGGATGAATGATGAGGGGGAGCACATCTTTGAAAATGGAATTTGGAAAAGAACAGTAAGTTATCGGGTTTTTTGACAGTCTCAAGATGGGACTAATTTTTGAAAGCAGTGTCATAAACATATCTGCTTTAAAACCTTCAAAAGAAGATAACTATGAAATAAGGGAGCTCTTAAAGTTTATAATTTGGAGGTCTAATAACTATGGGCAAGTATAGTTCAACTTTTAAATATTTTTTACATATGCCCATGCATATGTACATAATTCAACCATTTAAGGCAGATAAAACATTTACAGATTTCTATACAATTTTATAAGAGATGTATTAATACTCAAGGTCTTGTCAAAAATAGATTGGAATATTAAGATCTACTACTTTTTCCTTTATACCAAAACCACTTTGGCATTGCCTTTTTTAAATGACTCTTAAAAGTTTGTACTCTTAAGAATTAAATATGAAACCTTATCTGAATAATTTTTCATTAGCGAACTTCCATTTCAGAAGACATCACTGTGGCATCATTCTTCCAACATCTGATACCCTGAGCCATATCTCTACAAAAATTACTGTAAAATGGCACATCTGTAGCGTGTATCAGTTAACATTCAGGAAATTCTAAAATGGCTACCAATATTAAGACGTAGAAAAAAAAATAATTTAGAAAGCACAGTTCAGTGCATCAAAGACTGATGTAAAAAGTCTGAACTTCTCAAGTTATAATCATTCTATTAACACACATGCAACTGACATTAAAGAATCTTCTCAAATTGCTTACACCTTTGCCTTTTTGACTCAGGTACACTACTTGCAAAACAGTATTTTTTGAGGGGGTGGGGGCTGGACGGGGAGAGGGAGTGATAAGATAGAAGGACATGACGGAGCTTGTGTTCTCCTATTCAATGAACCTTTAAACCAGTTTCCTACTTCCATGGCTATCCATGGAAAATATGGGAAAAAATTAAAAGCAGGCAATTAAATAGAATCATAGAATAACAGAATGGTTAAGAGTTGGAAGGGATCTTGAAGATCATCTTGTTCCAATCCCCCTGCCACTGGCAGGAACATCTAATGTAAATCTATCCTCTTTTAGTTTAAAAATGTTACCTCTTGTCCTATCATTACACTCCCTGATAAAGAGTCCCTCCCCATCTTTCCTGTAGGCCCCCTTTAGGTACTGGAAGGCTGCTATAATGTCTCCCTAGAGCCTTCTATTCTCCAGGCTGAACAACCCCACCTCTCAAACTTGTCCAGGTCCCTCTGAATGGCATTCCTTCCCTCCACTGTACCAACAGCGCCACACAGCTTGGTGTCATTGGCAAACTTGCTGAGGGTGCACTCAAGCCCACTGTCCATGTCACCAACAAAGATGTTAAACAGCACTGGTCCCAGTACCAACCCCCAAGAAACATCACTCCTCACTGGTCACCAGTTGAACATCAAGCTGTTGACGGCAATTTTTTGAGTGTGGCCATCCAGCCAATTCCTTATCCACTGAGTGGTCCATCCATCAAATCCACATCTCTCCAATTTAGAGACAAGGATGTCAAATGCTTAGCGCAAGTCCACGTAGATGATATCAGTTGCTCATCCCTTATCCATCAACACTGTAACACTGTTGTAGAAGGCCACCAAATTTGCATCATGATTTGCCCTTAATCAAGCCATGTTGGCTGTCACCAATCTCCTTATTTTCCCTGTGCCTTAGCATGGTTTCCAGGAGGATCTGCTCCATGACCTTGCCAGGCACAGAGGTGAGACTGACCAGCCTGTAGTTCCCCACATCTTCCTTTCTTCCGTACTTAAAAATGGGGGTTATGTTTCCTCTTTTCCAGTCAGTGGGAACTTCACTGGACTGCCATGACTCTCAAATATGATAGTGTCTTAGCAACTTCATCTGCCAGTTCCCTCAGCACCCAAGGATGAATCTCATCGGGTCCCATGGACTTGTGCACCTTCAGGTTCCTTAGATGGTCTTGAACCCGGTCTTCTCCTATAGTGGGCAGTTCCTCATTCTCCCAATCCCTGCCTTTGCCTTCTGCGACTTGGGCAGTGTGGCTAGAGCCCTTGCTGGTGAAGACCAAGGCAAAAAAGTCATTGAGTACCTCAGCCTTGTCCGTATCCTGGGTGACCAGCTCTCACATTTCCTTACAGAGAGCCCACGTTTTCCCTTGTCTTCTTTCTGTCACGAGCATACCTACAGAAGCTTTTCTTGTTGCCCTTGAGGTCCCTGGCCAGATTTACTTCTGTGTGGACTTTAGCTTTCCTAACCTGATCCCTGTCTGCTCGGACAATTTCTCTGTATTCCTCCCACGATACCTGTCCTTGCTTCCATGCTCTTCTGTTTGAGACATATAATAACCTGCGTTCTTTACCCCCTTACTCCAATTAGTTGAAAGCTAGAAAGCTAGCAGGTACCATGGTGACAAATATGCTAGAAATACCTAAAATACTACATACCATTCTGTAGTGACCCTGACACTAACAATATACTGTGGATAAGTTAGAGGAGAAATGGCAAAGACCACCATCATTGGCAAAGGTAATGATGACAGTTTACATTAAGTCATTCAGTTCTTTCATTGCAACTAGAAAAGAATGGCTAAAGGTGAAATGAAAGAGGGGTGCACAAGCTGCATAAGGACAGTTACAAGAAACACAGTTAAATCTTTACAAAGGATAGAATTTCCAAAAGCAGATAATCTCAATATAGTTCTCAACACAGCTTTTGAAGGCTCTAGCAGATGGGAAATTAGTCCTATATGGAGGCACAGGTGCGACCCGTCATACCAACAAAAATTCCTAACTAGGAAAGTAATACGATATCTAGTCATCTTGTATGGATTCAACTGAACATGAAAATATCTTTTCAAACAAGCACAGAAGTAAGAAATGTGAATAAACCATTCATATTTTGGAGGATAGCACTAATTTCCTTCATCTACTTAACCACATCCAGAACAAAGACACACACCCAAAAAAAGGGGACGGGGATGTTAGCAACACGGAGGGAGAAAATTGTCTGTCTGTTCTGGTTGATGTGTAGGTCTGAGCACAAATTAACACACAGAGATTTTAAAATGGAAAGAAAACATTTTAAGTTATGGACACATTGTCAAATTGATAAAACTTGACAACTATACCTTTGCCAATAAAAACTCTGCAAAAATTGTAGCAACTTCATTAAATGATATGCAAGAATATTTTTTGTACCTAAGTCAGGAGGAATCTACAAACAGAAAAGCAACTATCCTGAAGTTATAATATTGTGTGAGATTAAAATCAGAAAGAACAGAATTCTCTTTTGACTGTCCAAGTGTGAAAAAAAAAATATGGTAATTTTAAGACTCTTCTAGTTTTACTCTTTCACCATCCCCAATATATTTTATTATTTTTATCAACCATTGAAAAAATGAAATGTTAAAAGTGATAATATGCAAAAGCCCTCATCTCAAAGGTTTTCTCTGATTTTTTTTTTAATTAAAAAAAAAAAAAAAACCACACAAAAAACCCCACCAAACCCCCCTGAAAGACATAGATAGATAGTGGAACATCTTGTTCTTCCACATGAATTCAATACATTATGCATAATTACTTTTAAATCTTCTAGGATAATAAGCCATTTAACCCTTAACAGCTAGATGCAAAGAAATAAAAACATGAATTTTGATCATGTATCTTCTTATTGAAGCTCAAAGTGTGAAGACAGAAGAACAAGGTAATATGCCGCATGTATGCGTATCAAAGTACTGGTAACCAAGCAACCAGCAGGAAACAAGTCAGAGAGAAAAGCATATTTACAGTCCTAACAGTCTCTCATTTATACACAGCTATAGATACCAGAGGAGAGGATCAGAAAGCAGCAGAAAGCAGTCACTGCACCTTTCCTTTTTGCTTTTTTCCCCTCATTTTGCTTTACTACAGCGGATTAATCGAATTAACCTCACATCACAATAGCTGCCTTAATTCCACATTATATTCTAATAAAATCAGTAATATGTCTAAATTCTGCATGAATAGATACACAAATACAGAATGCATCCTGAACTTCTTTCCTACTTGTTTGGGTTTGTATTTTAATAAGAATCTGTATTAGTATTGGATATGAATTACTGACTTTTCCTGTAACATCAACAGAACATTCAGGTAAATACATTTATAATATTAAACAAACATAAATATATAGCGTGTATATATTCAGCAAGATTATTCACGCAAAGACAACTGTTCACATACATAGCATACTATACTTTTAGCCCTTAAGTTCTTAAGATTCAGCGCAAAGTACAGAAGTACATTAAATCTCCAAAAGCAGAAATTCTATTTTTTGATTAATTTATTTGTCCCTTTTAAACATAACAATGACAAATCGGAAGTTTTTCAGATACATTGATAATAAAGTGTTTCTGAGAACACAAGTGTAGCAGAAGCTATGCCTATCAACATTTCTTCAAACTAAAGGATTCTCAAGACTTTGGAAAAAAAAATCTTGTATCAATTAATTTGAATTATTTATTTGGGAAACAGAGAAAGGAATGAGGTGGTAAATACATTTTTATTATTGTGTTGTATCTTTATTATTTTGCCATTGCTATCTAATGGTTACCTAAACACAACCATTAGCACATGTACGTTGATAACCAGTGAAAGCAGTAGCAAGCCTGGTCCTCACTACGCCTAACGCATACCCGCCAGGCACACCAGAACACATACACACGTGGGACAGCTGCCTTTTGGTTTGGGTTTTGGTTGGGTCTCTCCCCCCTCTTCGAAGGGGAAGAGAATTCTTTCCAGGACAGATTTCTGCTTCATCAGAAACAAACATCATGTTGAAGTATCACTCCTACCTAGTATACATAATTTCTATTTTTGATACAAATACTGCTGCTAAATACCCTAAAGTCTATCACTTAAATGAACACAAATGACAGAAGGATTGCTCCTAATTTCTAAAAATATTTCTAATAAAGTTTATTTATTGCTTTGTAATCAAAATTAAAAAATCCAGTAATTACACAGTCATCTAGAAGCCCAGTACATAATTTAATTCTATTTGATCACGATGATACTTGTACTCTTTATTGGAATCATGCATACAATTTAAATCATGCTTACTGCATTACAGGTTATTAATTCAAAGAAGATTTAATAAAATGACAACATAACCAATCTGATTCTGAAATAAATCTTTAAAAGGCAGATCATGAAGAGAAACAGTGAAGAGGTGTAAGTGGTAACTTCTAGGACTGCCAGTGGCATCAGCCATTTCTTCTTTCAACTGTGAGTAATATGGTAATATTTTATATACCATAATCAAAGAACAATATAACAATAATCAAAGAAAAGACAGAAATGATATCATTAACTGTGAGAAATATAAAAGGGTAATGCTAAATAAGCCTTGCATGGGAACTGAGCTTTAATACTTCATCAGTTTAAGATACACAGATTGGAATGGAATGCAGAAGAGAAATAGTGACACATATGCTCACATAGTTTCCTCTGTTTTCATTTCTACAGCTTATGGTATGTAGGGCTATGTTCATTCATATAGAATCAGAGAATCATAGAATTATTTGGGTTGGAAAGGACCTTAAAAATCATCTAGTTCCAACCCCCTTGTCAGTGAAGACCAAGCCAAAAAAGTCATTGAGTACCTCAGCCTTGTCCATATCCTGGGTGACCAGCTCTCGCATTTCCTTACAGAGAGCGCCCACTTTTTCCCTAGTCTTTCTGTCACGAACATACCTATAGAAGCTTTTCCTGTTGCCCTTGATGTCCCTGGCAAAATTTAACTTTACCTGGGCTTTAGCTTTCCTAACCTGATTCCTGGCTGCTCAGACAATTTCTCTGTATTCCTCCCAGGCTACCTGTCCTTGCTTCATCCTCTCTAGGCTTCCTTTTTGAGTTTCTCCAGGAGCTCCTTGTTCATCCATGCAGGCCTCCTGGCACTTTTGCCTGACTTCCTTTTCATTGGGATGCATCACTCCTGAGCTTGGAGGGGGTGATCCTCAAATATTAACCAGCTCTTTTGGGATGCTCTTCCCTTCAGGGCTTTATCCCATGGTACTCTACCAAGCAGATCCCTGAAGAGGCCAAAGTGTGCTCTCCTGAAGTTCAGGGTAGCAAGCTTACTGTCTGCCCTCCTCGCTGCCCTAAGGATCTTAAACTCGGGGTCACTGCAGCCAAGGCTGCCCTTGAGCTTCACATTCCACACCAGCCCCTCCTTGTTGGTGACAACAAGGTCCAGTGTGGCACCCCTCCTCGTTGGCTCCTCTACCACTTGGAGAAGGAAGTTATCATTGACACATTCCAGGAACCTCCTGGATTGCTTATGCCCTGCTGTGTTGTCCCTCCAACAGATACCACGGTGCTTGAAGTCCCCCATGAGGACCAAGGCTTGCGAACGTGAGGCTGCTCCTATCTGTCTATATATGAGGGCCTCATCTTGGTCCTCCTGGTTGGGGGACCTATAGCAGACCCCCACTGTAACATCACCTGTCCCTACCCTCCCTTTAATCTGGATCCATAAGCTCTCAGTGGCCTCCTCATCCACCCCCAGGAGAAGCTCCATGCACTCCAGATGGTCACTGACATAGAGGGCAACACCGTCTCCTCACCTCCCCTGCCTGTCCTTCCTGAAGAGCCTGTATCCTTCTATTCCAACACTCCAGTCATAGAAGTCATCCCACCACATCTCCCTGATGCCAATAAGATCATAGCCCTGCAGGCATGTGCACGTGTCTAACTCCTCCTGTATATATAAACATAATTATTTCATGCAATGTTAGCTTAAACAGCCACTAATATTTAGAAAGAAAATGCGGGGAGTTTGTGTTCCTGTCCAGACTATTGTGAAATCACAGGACTTCAACAAACTTCATGTGATCATCTAGACCTTCTTCCTTCCCAAGAAAGCTCACGTATTCCTATGTCACTCCTGAAAGATGTTTTTCTAATTTGTCAAAGAAGATCTTCAGTGACAGACACTCCCAGTGTCTTTAGTGAGTTTACTCAAAGTGTTTTGCTGTTCTCACATGAGAATTGTTTTTCCCATGTTTAACCTAAAACCTGTCTCACCACAACATATTTGCTATGTTACTTTTGGTCTACACAGTGAAGATGTGTCCAGGCTGCAACTGACTGGCTGCAGCTGGGGCCCTGCCAGGCAGCAAACTGCAGAGGAGCCAGCAGTGCTCCCCTGGAGCCTGGCGGATCACACCAATAATACTGAACTCCAACACAAACACTGATAAACTGCAGCAAAGGGGCCCACCAAAATTGTTGGGGGCTGGAGCACCTGCCCTCTGAGGAGAGGCTGAGGGAACCGGCCGTGTTCAGCCTGCACAAGAGACGGCTTTGGGGGGAGACCTAACAGCAGCCTGCCAGTACCTACATGGACGTTAACAAGATGATGGAGCCAGACTGTCCAGCGTGCATGGGGGGAGGACAAGAAACAACAGGGATAAAGTGAAAGGAAACATTCAGACTGGATATAAGGAAAAGCCTTTTAATCTTGAGTCCAGGCAGAGGAGCAGACTGTGCCATTGCCAGCCTCTGAGATTCCTACTGGATAAAGTCCTGAGCAACTGCATCTGACCACAGCTGACCTTGCTTTGTTCAAGAGGCTGGACTAGAGACCTCCTGAGGACTCCGCCAACCTGAATTATCCTGTGATCCTATATCATCCATACAGCTTCTATTGTCAAACATGGAAAGGCTAAATCCCCCATTTAATCTTGTTTTGCTTTACAACATAAGAATGGTTGTGCTTATTCAGACTGATGGTCCATCACACAGTATCTCCCCTCCAAGAGCAGACACAAGTAGTTGCCTAGGGCAAAGTAAAATAACAGAAGACAGATACTCTCTCCTTCCCAATACTTCAACTAAGTGGACTTTTGAAGTATCAAAAACATATGTATATGGTTTACAAACTGCTCAGAAATCTCCTTTTACTAGGCCAAATTCAGAGTTTCCATAGTTGTTTTCCTTTGTTTTTAAAATGCGTCTATTTCCTTTTTCTATCTTTCTCCAGTCTTCACTCTCTCAAATTATTTTCCAGGGTTTTCCACCAAAATCACAGTTATGGATCAGTCGTGCAAGGATGGGAAGATCAACATAATTATGGGAAAACCCCTACTATCATTTAATTTTTCATCATCCTAAACAGAATTACAGTAAGTGTCTACCTGGGCAATAAATTAATACACCCCATTTTTAAAGACACAACCCCAACAAAACAATATTTTACAATTTAATACACACATTCTACAATAGCCCACTTTTCTGTGTTAAATGCCAAAGTTTCTAAGAGATTTATTATTTAATCATAAATGTTGAGAAAACTCAGCACCAAACTTAAAAAAAAAACACAAATACATATTATATCTAGTTACAGTTTGTTAGAACAGTGTGTTCCAATATGGGCTTCAGTAAACCAAAATTATACAACTTGCAGTATCATTTGAAGCATTTATAACTTTTAGTGCACTGAAGTTGCCAAGAAACCTTGAGAAGCAGATGGGCATTACTGCTGTTAAAATGCAACCAGTTACACCAGAAAAGAATTGGGTCTGTCATACTTACAGAAGAAATGTTTAATAGTACAGCTTCCTATTATTTAATTTCTTATTTCTATTAACAAAGCGCATAAGTGAACTTCCTTTTTAAAAAAATCTGATTTTTTTTAGAAGATTCCACGAGTGGCATCACTATTTCTATTGTATTTAAGAACATCAACATAAAAATAAAGAAATTATTTTTTTTAAAAATAATTACTATTTGGGCAAGTCACATTCACAGAATTCCCAAGAGCAAGCCACCTGAACCTCTGTCTCTATCTAAAGGTTTTCTTACTGAGTGACATAGAACAAAGCTTGATTAAAATCTTAGCTTGTTTAAAAAAAGGCCCAACAGCTTCAAGACAAGAACTAAATGCTAGCATTTACTTTCAGCTTTCAAGATGCTTCTACTTTATATTCTATTAAAAACGTATCATCATTCATCATTATTCACTAAAGAAGCAGCCCTCACATTCACAACAGTCATAGTTCTTATACAAGTATAAATTATAAGACTTGAGACGTTCCTATTTCAAATCAAAAATTATTATTTCAAAGTCACTATCGGCTATATAAAATTAAGGCATACCCGAAACAAGCCTTCTATGTTTGATCACTCCAATGTCATTTTTCTGAACATCATTCTCACTAAAGAAGGTGCTTGCTTACTCCAAAAACGTACAATAAAGGACTTCCAAACGGCCATGATACTTTGTTTCCACTCTTTAATTGAGGTTTAATTTAACATTTTTTAATGGATAACCTATGTATTACCTTGAAGTGCCACAATAACTGTTGAAGTTGTCCTGTCAGCATGGTCTGCATAGAAGCTTACAGTGATTTGGAACACATATAGGAAGTCAAATGTCTAAATCAACACGCTCAACATATTTTTTTAATGACTCTCATTCCAATTATACAACTATATTCTATTACACCAACAGAGTATTCATCATCTCTTTTCCCTTCAGAAGTAGATCTTCTGATCAAAAGAAACCCTGCATTATAACAGAATGTACATTTTGTACTCAGCCATCCTCATTTGGACTAGCTTCAAAGCTGAGATTGTTCACCAAGGTGTTTCTACAGATAGCAGCATCTCTTAGGCTGCTGAAGGTAAATGTCATCTTTAATTAGTTAAACAAACAGCACTTCTTTTCTCCTAGGCAGAAAATGCTGTCAGCCATAGTAGATTCAAGATATTTTTAAATACATTTAAGATATTTTTTGCAGGTTTTGTTACTGAGATAACAGGAAGGTGGATAATGAAATGTCTCAACTAATACATAAAATAGTCTCAAAATATTCTTAGCATCTCACTGATTGATAAAGTGTATGAAATTGCTCTTGTTCCTCTGATCTGTTCCTAAAGGTAGCATGGAGGTGTTTCATAGGTCTTGTTTGCTTCTCGAAGGTGGTTCATTTACATTTCCTGGACCAGCCAAATAAAAGCTGAAGCACACAGATAACAGTCAACTTCTATATTCTAAGACTTAATTTCTTATTTTTATGTCTCTCTGTTAAACTATGCTTCATGATACTGCAATACCCTTCCCAGCATCCCAACCCCAGAGGGAAAAAAAAAAAAAACAAGCCTCTTGGCTAGTTACCCCCAAAAAATTAATTCCAATTGTAAAAAACAGGTGACTGGGAAGACACACCATCCTGAAAAGGCAGGTCAAAGAAACCTCCTAGACAGACAAAGGACGGAACAACAAAACTGCCACCTGTGAACACAGCCAATTCCATCTGAGGGCAGAGCTTCATGGAACCCTTCTCCATTCAAATACCCAGCAGGAAGCAAAGCCTGACAATTCAGAATGTACTCAAAGGCTCAGGATGAACAGAATCACAGCTTAACTTCCTGTTTCTTCTCATCACACAATTGGTCATGTCTCCATCAGAGACATTTTAACTGAATGGATGTATTACTTTGCAAGTGTTGAATTTTAATGTTCGGCTCTATTTTAAAGTGGCAATCAACAAGACAGGCTTTCCCAAAAAGCAGTTCTCTGCAGCACACTAGAATCAAACGTAGAAGGCGCATGCGTTAGGAAAACAATGGGAATGGGCAATCCTGTTCAGCGATATCGCAGGCATACATCAGCTCACGTAAGACACACGTCCCTGGCCTACAGGTACGGCAACTGCAAGATGTGGCCTTAGGCTTTCTCTGTGCTTCTGCAGAGCACTATTGCCTCTCACCCAGCTCTTGATGCCCATGCCTCTCTAGCCAGCAAATCTTTCAGTTTCTACCCAATCAGGCTTCACATGTGGGCTGACAGAAGGGTACTGAGATAGCAGTCTTTTGCTGCCAGTAAGCAGGATGCTTGCAGTGTGGCAGGAGATCGTGTGATGAATAACAGAATTCTTGTGCTCCCCTCTGAGATTTGATACTTGTGTAATAGAAAGAAAATATAAAGATTCCTTAAAATTAAGGCTGAGATAAGGCATAAAGCATGATATTCATAATCCAACTGACAAATGCATTCATATATTGAGTCATTCAAAAAAGCACATAATGAAAAAACAAAGTCTAATATTTTCATAATTCCCCAGTTGAACAGAAATGGAAGAGAATTACACTCAAGTACCATTTAAATAACTAGATAATTATTAAAAGTTATTGGGTTTTCCAACTGTACATTCCCAGTCCAGATGCAGAAAGGAGCACTGGCCACTAATCAACAGCTAAAAGTATAAGGAACACTTTTTGACCTGTAGTTTCAGTTACAAAACCAGAGTTGCATGCCCAAACAGATATCTGAAGATGCTATTTGCCCTACGCCAGCACTACTCACCAATAAACTAATTCTCTCCCAGGACACCTTAACTGACAAATTTTTAAAAATGCAGTTTGTCCTCCTTTTGCCTACTCAAATGTTGAAGTGGTCCATCACATCTGTTATAATCTATTTTTCTCTCCTTCCCTTATGTATTAGGTTTGTGTGGCAAGGTTTTGGTAGCAGGGGGGCTACCAGAGTGGCTTCTGTGAGAAGCTGCTAGAAGCTTCCCCTACGTCTGATAGAGCCAGTGCCAGCTGGCTCCAAGACAGACCCACCACTGGCCAACGTCAGGCCCATCAGCAATGGTGGTAGCACATCTGGGATAACATATTTAAGATTGGTGGGGAGGAGGTGGGGGTGGCGAACCAGTGCTGGAGCAGAGATTCACCTGCAGCCCATGAAGACCATGGTGAGGCAAGCTGTCCCCTTGCAGGCCATATGGAGGTTAATGGTGGAGCAGATACCCACTTGCAGCCTGTGGAGGACCCCATTCCCCGTCCCCCTGAGCCACTCAGGAGAAGAAGGTAGAGAAAATCGGGAGTGAAGTTGAGCCCAGGAAGAAGGGAGGGATGGGGGACGGAGGGAAGGCGTTTTAAGATTTAGTTTTTATTTCTCATTACTCTACTCTGACTGGATTGGTAATAAATTAAATTAATTTTCCCCAAGTTGAGTCTGGTTTGCCCATGACGGTAGTCGGTGAGTGATTTCTCCCTGACTTTATCTCAATCCATGAGCTTTTCATTATATTTTCTCTCCCCTCTCCAGCTGAGGAGGGGGAGTGATAGAATGGCTTTGGTGGGCACGTAGCGTTCAGCCAGTGTTAATCCACCACACCTTAGTTCCTGCAAATATAGCATCCTTAAAATCATAAAGTTACATCTCATACCAAAATACAATCTTTCTCAAAGTTCTAAAATAATTTTAAAACAGTTCATGAACGGAGAGTTACAACGTAGAATCTGTCACAAACGGTTATAAAGGTGTTCTACTGTGGTTTTTTTTCAGTTCCCATCTCTGCAGCAATAAATCCCCAGGAGAAAACAAACAAACAAAACCCTGTCATTTGTTTCAGTGTCCAGTCCAGCCCAAACCACGACACATAGATTACCTTAGAAGAGGCATCTCTTCTGTGTGGTTTTTTTCCCCCTCCTCCTGAGAAAGAATCCTGGTCCTTCCTCCACAAGTGGGCAAAGATGATAAAGCTCAAGTCCTAGGATTCACTAATCAAATAATGAAGTGTTGACTAAAATGCAAAAGAACCAAGCTATCAACAAAGAACACCCCTTCATCCACGTAAAACTGCAAGACAATGCATGTCATGATGCAAGGACATGTGAGTTTCTCGTCTTTTCAGATTTTTTGGCCTTTCAATATGCACTCTCAGTGGTGCCTTATTCATTGACATCCCCTTCCAAATAAGAGCAGTACTGGATTTCTTCCTCCTTTAGACTTTCTTTATCTATTGTTAGAACTGTTTTTTAACTAGACTGTGAAAGCAAATTCATTACTTCATTCATTCTTTGTATTTCTTGCAAAGGCTCCAGTAGATGGTTTTAAACGAGCAAAATTATAGGATTAAAATGTATAAACCAGAAAAGGTTACTTAGTAGACTGGACAGTAACATACGCAATTAGCAAGAGTAAACTAAAATTCCAATTTTTTAAATATTAATTTATGAATTCATTGCATAATGAGATAGATTTTAAACTGCAGTAGTCCTTAATTGTTTCTGTCCTAGTTATCAAGCAGCCCAAATTATATTTTTTTGTGTACTGATTTCACTTCAAAATTGCCCAGCTTATAAAATGAGTCTTTAGAAAATCCTGCATTCAGTCTGAAAGCAGAAAGAAAGGATTTATTTTTCCACGCAATACATATACAAAAGCAGACATACAGCAGGAAGATTATAGAGGTACTTGAACAAGACCCATTTTTCTACCGTTCCTGGAAGACTTCAAGAAATCATTCCTCACTCACTGATCAACTGGCAAATTTTGATTGTGTCATTTGCAGGACAGCCCTGCTCATTTGCCAAACATAAACATCTAGGTCATTTGTCACATCCTGAGACAGATGATGAGGACCACACAACACCACTATAAAACTACCTGAATTACGGGCATGTGTTTTTCAGATGTGTGACTATCTGCTGGGTGAGACCTACACACATGGCTCACAGAGAACATTCTTTATACTAGGAAAAAAATTTACAGGAAACTAATAATCGTTCAGATAGGGCTGAAAAATAACAAAATTTGAAACTAAGCTCACGTGAAGGCTGAACGATATCATTTCAATGAAATGGATGTTTATCTATTTGAGAAAACAAAGACATTAAATTTTACAGTAGTGAATGCCCAAAAAGTTGTTTTAATCTCAATAATTTTGCCACCATGTAGTATTTTTGAAGGGAATTGTTTTCAAAATTATATAAGACATGAAGTAAGAGGAGAAGGGATTTATGGCTGATTGCTTTCTGGAAACAAGCTGTACCTAGGCATTTATGGATAATTGTTTTTACAACTTGCAAAGCATGGGCTTCAAAAAAATCCCTGATTTCGGTAATTCTGTTTAATTCTTCCCTTCGAAAATATATGATACTTCCACTACCCAATCTCTAATACATTAGAGATCAACACAGCACATATCTTTGAAAAAACAATGTTAAGAGCTTTTGGAGCAACTTAGCACAATAACCCAGACTTTATTAGTTCTGTTATTTCTATACCACTGTTCCAAAATGCAACTGACATCAGACCTCATCTTTTACCCCAATTTTAATTGACAGAAGAGAGAGATCTTTGGTACAGAGCAAACTTTTTAACTAATGCAAGTTTAATAGCTCCACAGAGTTGCATTACAAATTTAAAAAAACCTGCTGACAGACTATAGTTCATCCACAGCCTGCAACATTATACTATTCCTTTCAATATTCCCTCTCATCTGAAGTGTACTATGAAGTACCAAGCTAATATTAAGTTAGGATTCTCTTCAGATATTTACTCAAAAGGAGGAAGTTGCAGGGATGAGACACTATCACTTCTGATAGCTATGAAATCTGCAAGGGATGCAAATGTTTCCATGAATTCCTACCTTATCAGAGAGAGGCCAAAATCTTTCAAAATTAAAATCAAAACAGAACACAGAAGCTAGAAAACAACTAAGGTGAATAAATCACTCATGCTAAGGTTTAAAATTAATCCTCCAGGTGAAAGAACTCTCTGAAATTCAAAACTCCATAAATTCAGGGGGAGAGGTGGAAAGGGAGTAAAAGTAGAAACTAACAGAAGATGATAGGAGAAAAAACGCAGACATCTGTAAAACCTAGAAAAAGAGACGCAATCTTGAACTACCACCATGTTGTAGCTTTTTAAAAGTAATTTCTTTATTCAGAAGTTTTAAGTGGTTTTTCTTCTAACATTTATAGGGTTTTTGTGTGTAAAATCTAATAGTCAGTTCGAAACAAGAGACTCCAAAATCGAATTTGTGAATATGATTACAAAACCATAACAGAAAATGGCTAAAAATTAATCACATTCTGGGAGGTGAGGGGAAAATATATTAAAAAGTGAAGCAATAAAAGGACGATAAAGTGTTTGGACACAGGAAGTGCAGATGGAATATTTCACCTGTCTAGAATAAAACAAAGTCTGCGTCAAAGACATCAATTATCTTTTTAAATAAACTATTTGTATTTTTCAGTAGAGAAGTACCCATAATCTTTCTTCAGTGTAGGATATACTTAAACAAATACTTTCTAAATAAGATGATTAAACTAAATTTAATATGTTCAAAGTTTAAACTAGATTTTCCTTTAAAAATAAAATCGAAGAAATAGGCCTTTGAAATTAATAGCTACACTTACTACGGACAATTAAAATCAAATCAAATGAGTCTTTCTTTTAAAGTTACATGTTGTTGCTGAAGTTTTTCAAACATCAATCAACTGAAGCGATACAAACAAAAGTCTAAATAACTGCAATTAGATGTTATTACAGTGAAGAAGTTACACAGATGAACTAAAAAAGAACCTACTTGCTTCACATTTGAGTAATTTTTATGCAAATTAAGACTTTAATTCAAAGTAAAATAATAACAATAAGGGATTAAAAAGCAGAAGAAAATCTGTTCCCTTCTAATTTATGAGTAACAATACTACAGAGCAGTTTCTAAAATTGTATAATGCATTGTCATACCATTGTCTCCTACAGCAAAAAGGCATCATTTTGTTGTAGGGTCAATTGTCTTGTGGTACATTTGGCAAGAAGATAGGTTAAAAAAAAAACAGCAAACAAAACCACCATGAATCCTCACAAGTATAAAATTCATAATTACTCAGGGCAGCAAGTTTGCATTATGCCTTGTAAATTTGCCTGAAACTGATGTGTTTTAAAAAAACAAATTCCATTTGGGTGGAAGAAAGTCCTTGAACAATCCCTTTATCAAGCTCCTAGTGGAATTCCTTGTTACAGAGCATGGAGCAGATCTTTGGCAAATTATGTTAACTGCTTAGATGGGATTTCCAGGTTAAACAATCTCCAGATTTCAGAGAGCTGCATTAAAGTTAAGCACAATTCCTTGCTAAAATTCTACAACGGGAACTGCACCTACAATGAATAACTGACTTTTTCCAATACTAGCTTTTGTTCATAGACTCCCCCTTTACTTCTTGCATTCCAAAAATCATCCATCTAATATAGCTGTCTTTATTTAAAATAAAATTAATTATAAAATTATTGAAGATGTCAAATGCTTATTTCTTAATAAGATATGAAATTCTGTTATTAAAAAGGTTATATTTTTCTTCCCAGAAAAAAGCACCATGTTCACACTAACCTTTTAACTAACAGGAACAGATGGGTCTAACTGGATACAGGCGTGACGGAGCATTGTGGCAGAGCAAAAGAACATGTTGATTCTCATACCTCTGGCAGATGGGAACCAGTCAAAGTAAGTTTTAGACTAAAAATATTTTGCTACTTCTCGGTAAAAAAGAAAAAAAACACTTGAAACAATATGCTATTTTATACATGCCATTAGAGATAGACAACAGCAGCTTTCAAAAAGTTCGTACCATACATTAAAACCAATTACATAGGCTTACTGTATGTCATTTTTAAGCCTGTAGATAAATTACAAATTCCTGAAAACAGTAGCTTATAATGGAAGTGCTGACACAACCTTAACTACAGCAGCAAATGCGCTGCTATTATGATGTTGTTATGGCAACTAGAATGATCAAGTTGGGAAAGAGGAAGAGTGCGCATAATCAAAACTTAAAAATCTTTGACACCACCCCCCACAAACTCTTCAAAATTTGTGGTCAGAGTGTTATTACTCCTTACCTTTACAACAAAAATTTAACTGCAAATCTTCCCTTTAACACAAGGCGAGGGGGAAGAAGTTACACATTAGCGTAAAATCTAAGACAAATTAAATCCAAGGTTATAATCCATCTAGTGCATGCCCATATCAATAGTCTACAAAAATAGAGTCAGTTGAAAGATACCTGGACAGCATCTGCTGAGCACATATTCATCAGATATCACAAGTTAACCAACCACAATTATGCAAAACTGTTCAATCTTCGATCCAGTTTCATAATTTGTTACCAATCTGAATAGTAACAGTACCCTGCTGTAATTTGAATAAATCAGACAGCACATTCACAAATGCTGATCCGTTAATTAAAATGTGATTAAAAATATGATTGAAGCTCATATATTTGTGAAACGGTCATTACTTATCCTTCCTAATACTGTCAGACAAAAGTAGAAATTTTTGTGTGTTTCCAGTATTAAAATAATGGGAAAAAAAACATAGGAAGGCTACACAAAGAATAATTTATAAAACATATTAACTAAAACCTGTGCCAGCATGCTAGTTACCTTTCTCAAAAAGCATTTTAATTGCAAGTATTATTCTATCAAAATGTCACTGAATAATATGTCCAACAAAATGTTAGTAGCAACCAACAGCCCTAGAAATAATGTTAAGTCACCACTATTATACATTTCTATTAAAGCATTCTGGCCAAATACATCTACTAGCAACACTTCCACTTAAAAAGTGAAAAATGAATTATATGTCTTTCTTCACAAAGGATTTAATATTAAAACCATTTTGTCTCAAGTCTACAGTTGACTGCCATAACTAAAATCTAGGAAACACAAAAGCCCTCAGATGTCTGACATGAGTTCTGCTAAGTCCTTCTACTCGCTCATTTCCAAGGTAACAAAAACTCCTTTTCTTCTAAGCTATCTCAATCCATTTTTCTTTTGAGTTTGTTGTTCTAAACGAGTTTTCAGACTACAGGGAAGACCCATTTTATTAGGAACAGTCTCACTTTAAGAAACGCAAAAGAATCTACTTTCACTGAGAGCTAGCAGATATTCCACTGAAATTCAAAATAATTTTAAGATTCAGGGTACCATGTTTTTAAGTTTAAGTAAAAAATTACTCAGTGTTAAATATGTGATTGATGGCAAAATTTCAAAACTTTGAAGACTGTTTTCATTTATACAGACATTTATAGATTTTTTTTTTAAGAAACATATAATGTATTCTGTATTGGTCATTGAAAATTACAGTTTTGCAGATGAATTTAATTTAGCTGGAAGATAATCACATATTCCACTGACAAGACAGAATTATTTAATCTGCAATAACAAATAATTATTTATATGAGGTCACAACAAAACCCTCCCTCTCCACCCCCCCCCCCCCCCAAAAAAAAAAAAAAAGAATAAGGCTGAAGAGTAAGTGGGAAAATAATTTTGTTCACAAAAGCAAGAACTACTTGCAGACAACAAAAGAAGTGGCAATAATGATGACATTTTCTTCAGAACATTAGCTCTTCAGCAATTTAAAAATTCTGATAAATGCACCGCTTTTCTCTGAAAAGCAACCACTACAGTTATCAACTCACTTGAAACAGGTAATCATACACATCTATAAAAGCCGAATGACAACATTCAGAAAAAAGGTAAAAATGGGATTTCCATGTGCATAGCTGTTCTTAAATAAAGGATAAATACTTCATAAAATCCTCAAAAAGGAAAATGCTTAGAAGTGTTCTCTGACACTGCCTTCTTCCAATTTTTTTCAAATTTATTTGAAGCACTAACATTAGTGGTTACTACACAAATTTATAATTTGTAGAAACATTTCACCGAGATATGGCTTTACTGATCATTCAGTTTTATCAGAAAAATGTCTTTCCCGATACATTTGACAAATTACTTTCACACAACAGGGGTAACACTTGGCCTTTTTGACTTGAAGAATTCATAATTATTAATCATGAATGGACTAACACAGACAGTGTTTAATTCTATTTGCAAAGCTATCAGCCTTGATACTGTAAATATCAAATCTCACTGAGATTGCAATGAAATTTCAGTGAGCTTTCACCTGGCATACTCATGCATTTAAAATGTAAAACGTTTTTAAATAAAGCTGACTTCTGTGCTCACTTCTTTTTTAAAAAAAACTTTTATAAAGCAATCTTCTTAAAACTGGCAAGTGCATTATTCAACCTAGATCTGATTTTCAGGTACAGCGTTTCAATGCATTGTTAACCAAAGCTACGTAGTTATTTTGAGGTTTTTGGCTATAACATGCACACGCATAACACCACTCAAAAAAACAGAGAGAACTGAAACAGAATTCTGCCCAAGATGTACAGGACTTTTTCCTCACTACAAATTAACCTTCCTCTTATCAGAAAGTAATGCAGAAAACAACATGCCTGTGAACCAAGTGAAACAAAGTAGAGGGATGCAGCCAGTCCCCTGTGATTCCTTACTCCTGGTTTCGAGGTATGAGAACTTCATGTCAACTGACGTTATTTATGGACGTGGAATCCCTCATCACGCCATTCTATGAGTGCAAAATAACCAAACTCTGCAAGAATTAATCACAGACTACAGCGCTGTCACATAGTAGACATCCAGTCACAAGACAGACTATAGGCCCTAGGGCTTTTACAGTTGTGCATACTTGAAGCTTTTGCTACTTCAGACATACCAGCGACATTCTCCACTGGAGATTTTCTTTATGCCCTTTAGTTATGCAGCTTATATATATAGCTTATTCCTATTGTAGCTTGACCAAACAGAAAAGATTTTCAGAACATCATGCTAAAAACACAATTATTCTTCTTTGTGCTATATTCAAGGTTGAAAATTTTAACCAACTTTGTCTTTAGAGTTTGAATTCTTAACACCAATCATCTCCTTAGTTTAGACTTAGGTTGCACTCCAAGATGTCAGGATCGCTGTTATCCCCTATATTTTAACATGCTGCTTTACCCAAGTTTACTCTAATCTCCAGGTTTGAGACAGCTGAATACTTTTGATACTAACATACAAACAGCTCAGCTTACCCATTTCTGAAGGGGGGAAAAATGTGGTTTTTATACATAATATATATATATGTGTGTGTGTGTGCGCGCGCTCACGCACATGTGTATATAAAAAAAGGTTCAATTATTTTGTGCTTCAGGACTTCTTTTGGGGATAATCACAGAGTAGAGTTGTAATCACAGAGTGCCCTGTTTTGTGATTTGCAAGGGGGAAGCAGACTGGGACTAGTGTTTGTTCTTTGTCTCTTGAAAGATTATCTGAGAATACAAACTCTATAAAGTTATCTTATTGCTACATATACAAAGATTGTGCCTTGTCAGACTCCAGTTACTTGGGAGGGTTTCATAAGAATTGGCACTTTTATGAAATATCCTAATAAATTGAGGACACTTTAAGTTCAGGTTAGGCTACCGACTCCAGATATGCACTGGATGCTTGAGGACAGAAATCATGAGAGAGAAAGTGTTAATATTATTTCAGACAGTATATCTCATTCCAGTACTTTCAGCATGGACTTTACATCATGTACCCATTGTATCCTTGGCAACTCAACTCCTTATCTAAAGAGACAAGACTGACAACCTAGATTTAAAGTTACAGCCATCATATGCCACTAGGCTTGGATTTGGTCTGGAGCTAGATAGGATGCAAGATGGAGGCCAAAGGTATTCCAAACATTATTTGATGTGATATAAGGGCATAACTGTGCTCATCATTATTGACTGCATAAACCAAAAAAGCTTTATCCAGATGCTCTCCATCGTTTCATAACAAGGAAGAAGAGGATAACTTTACTGTTTCAATGAAATGAGACTAAGGCAAATTATGAGAGATGTTCTTCATACTTAGAGTAAACAAATACAAACCTGTAGAAGCAGCCCTTTCTCCCACCATCTTTTTGGTGTGGTTCATGTTTCAGCCCAGTTCTAAAGTAAATACTCTATTTTCTTTCCCTCATCATTTTATCTCTTCTTCACCTTCAATGCATAGAAGGCAAAAAAAAAGAAATAAATTGATTGTAAACATTTTCTTGTCAATAAATTAAAAAGAAAAGTTACAGTAAATAAGGTTCGGGGGGTGGAGGGGGAAGAAACTATATTCTAAGGAAAAGTTACAAATGTTGCCTTAGTTTCCCCACAACCAGCAAGCGTTGCCCCTAACAACATCAGTACAGTGAATGAAGATTTTACCCATCATATTTCAGGACAGATTTACGAAGAATCCCTTCATAATGCTACATTAAAATGAGTTTTTCAATATATATGTATTTCCTACACATTAACCTCAAGAGAGGTTAATTAACATTAAATCAGACAATTTAAATTTCTAAATTAATTAGAAATGGATTTGTGAGTCAGAAAGCCTTTGTTTGACACAAGTAACGAGTATAACGTTACTGTTACGAGTCTGAACATAATCTTCATACATAGAGTCTTTTGAAAAACATTTTTTTAAAACATTAAGGTTTCTTGGGGGATGGGCAGGGAGAGAGACAAAACCCCATGAATGTGTAGGCTTAATCTGCACATTAAGTTATAAATTAAAAACCACAAGACTACAGCCAGGTTCCCCAAATGAAAGGCTACATGAAGCAAAACACACCACGATTTTTAGAACAGATCTTTTGGAACATCTTTTTGATAAAAAGCTAGCTATGAATAGACCTTAACCTGAATGGCGTTTTTAACCCTATACGTGACATCTACGATGTCAAAACAACTCTGGTCCGTTTTACCTGATTATATCCGAAAACAGCAATTTTTTCCTGGATTCGTTTCTTGATGACAAGCTGTTCAAACACAGAGCACCTATCAAACCTAGTATTATCATCTGCTGCTTTTTTCTTCTAGTAGACACTGCTGTCCATCAGAAGAAATAATTAATGGGTCTATTATGTACGAAAGCGTCATCCTGTCAGTTCAGTGACTGGTTTGAATAGCTCATATCTGCTACTCATTGATGCCATGCGTGCTCACTGTCCTGAGAGATGACAAAACACTACACCCTTTGGGATTTTTTTTTTCCTCTCTGTTCTAAAGCAGCATTTCACATCTGTGTCTGACAGAAGCACAAGGAGCTGAGAGAGGCAGACTTCACCATCTTTCACAGATTAATGTTGTATGGGTTGAAAGTTACCTGATGTCTACTGATCCTGCATATTTCCTACAAAAATCTAAAACGTGGAGGCTACCAAAATGTGTAGGGAAATAACTTCTCAGTGTTGGAATAGCTACAGAAAACAGATGGAATTTACCGGATGCTAAATCTTTAAATGAGTTTTTAAATGGGTGCTGAATACTTGAGTTAACTGGGGTCAGTGCATTTGCCTTTCCCTACCCGCCCCCCCCCCCTCCCCCCCCGCCTTTTTTAGGGGGGCAGAGAAGATGCAAAGTTTACAGGTTCTTTTCTGTTACCTGATTAGGGCAGAACAAACAAAAATGCTGAATGTGGAAGAAATCAGATATTGGAGATACCTGGAAATAAACTGGAAACAACCAATACCACAAGACGAAGCACCAGTGAACAACAAGACGCTGTGGAAAAAGAAATCACAAGACGAGAGTCCACAATGCATTTCAAATAGAAAAAAGCTTCCTCTCTGCTGAGTGAGTCTCACTATATTCTGACAGAGCATAGATAAAGCTTCAATCAAGTATCTCCTACGTAAGTTTTTATTTCATGTTTTTCATGTAATTGTTTATTACATCAATATATACTTTAATGTATGGACAGTAACTCAGTGAATTTAAATTTCTTTTTACTGATACTTAAGTTTAAATCCTTCTATGACAAATATTGATGTTCTTAGATTTCCTATACTGCTCAAATAACAGCTCTCTTGATATTAAGGTTGTTCAAAGGAAAACTATTAAGTGCTTTCTCTGTTGACTTATACTGGAGTGAAATATTTCCTAAGATTTAAATGTTTCAAAATATTTTAATACATATTTCCATGCATGGCTATTTAAGAAAAAAGAAATCAATAAAAAGCAACGCTTCTGTTAATATTAGCAAAACACATTTGCTGTACTTTATTATCTATTTAATCTGGCAAAGCAAACAACATTTTGCACCACAGCAGTAAATGTAAAAGGATGACTTTTATTATAGGATAATGAATCTTTGTTTATATAAAAGGATATTAAATAAAGCTAGAACTGTTGATTAGTTATTTATGAAAGGTAAATTACAGCACTGTAAGGAAAAAGCACCATGTTAATACACCCCAAGGTACTGTGTACAGAGTTTCAACAAGAAGACTGGACATCAGTGCCCCAGTAAAACTATAAAAAAAAAAGTGCAGGTCACCTCAGTTATTTCACTCATTTGGAGCATCTACTACATAAGCCACATAGACATGAATTCTACATGGAAATAACATGCAGAATATCTTAGAATGAGATTTAACATCTTATATGGCTTGAAAAATAAACACAGTATCTGTTAGTCAAAAAACTACACTTCTGAGTCATGGAGAAAGGTACCTGTGCTCACATACACAAAAAAACCCCACACCCCTTGAAACTGAAAAAGCACAAATAGTGCAAAATATCTTTCCTCTGCTTTTCTCTATATCAATTCCCTCATTTCTATTTAGCATGCCTTTCTTATTTAATGTATCCATCAATCCTTTTTGGTTTTTTTTCTTACTTTCTTACTGACTTACTAAAATAACCTCTCTCATGCCTGACGCTTGCTTAAGATGGACTAATTTGACTTTTACAAACACTTATTTTGAACCCTTCACTTATAGACAAAAGGCTTATATAGAATTCTACCAAGTGCTAGAAGACTAAACCTACTTCCCAAAGACTGATAGAATAGCATGAGACTGAAAACCAGAAGTTAATACTATGCTGAGCCTTGTCTCATATCAAGAGTCAACAACATGCCTCCACATGGAATTCCTACCAGGAAAGATATGTGAAACAACAACTGCAGGAGAGGGGTCATCGCATCCATAATACTGTAGAATACTTTATATATTTGAAATTACTCCTACAAGATCCCACTCCTGACTGCCACAATGGGGGGGGGAAAATGTTTCATATTCTCTAAACATTCACGCTTAAGTCTTCTGCTTGACACAAGCAAAGAAATTTCCATTATTCTAATCCTCTTCCACTTTCCCACTTGCTGTATTTCATGAGAACTTGATGGGAATTTTTCCTAGTGCACCTACCACTCAGCCATTTTGTTGCTGACAGGTTCCAGCACTCTCTACACTTCCCCAATTTCTGTCCTTTTCTAAGTAACTCCAACTACTCTCTTCACAACCGCTTGATCGAACATCTCTCAATCTTTTTTTCCTATGCCTCACTTCACATATTACATCGATCCAGTAAGAATTCTTCCTGCCTCCTCACTGCTCCTATACAATACACACCAATGCTTTGTCTCTCATCTAACATACCAGGGGGAAAAAAAAATAAAAATCATAATTTAAGAAGTAGGTTCTGTGCAATACAAAACAAAACAATATGGCTATAAGTTTCAATGGCATCAATTCAAGTTCTCCATAACTTAAACTGTCAAAGCCTACTACAACTCGATAACACTTATAACAAGCAGCAGATGTAATACTGCTTTTGTTAGCTGATTTTAGAAGACGGCTTTGTATCTGTTGAATCTGGTTCAGAGTTGTAAGTAAAAGAGAGAAAAATCAGAACTGTAATTCAAGTTTTGATTCTCCTGTTACTGCTCTCACACTGAAAAATTTCTTACCTTGGGCACTGTGTGCGAGTTCTCTGCCTCCTCTTTTGTAAAAGGTATTGTTTACCATGGCTTAAAAAACAAACAAAACACCCACCCAAAAACCCAGAGATAACAGCTAGCCAACATGCCTATTTAAGAAAAATCAGGTTATCATTCAATGAAGCTCTCAAAAAGCTTACTCAAAACTTAGTGTTTCAGAAACTTTGAAACTGAGAGTTGTAGTTAAGGCTTTTTAAGCTCTCTGTTGAAAATACAAGAGGGCTAAGACCAAGTAGAAAGCTTAGTTGTAGGAGGAAGAATTGGATACAACTAATATTTTTAAAAGATTGGATACAACTATATAGTATTTTTAAAAGAAAAGGTAGGTTTTTTTCAGATTTATTCATTAATAATTTTTAATTTAACTCATCACAATGTTATTTTTGTTTTCAGTGTATTATTCCTCTCACTTATCTTCAAAGAATTCAGATTCTTTAACATAAATGAACGGTCTGCTATCAAATTCCAAAACCTCTGTGCAATCAGAAATAAATATATCACAGAATGTTTTCCAAAATGTGTAATCATGTAAAATCACCTCACCTGAAAGCAATGAGTTGGTATTTATTTTTCACCATTATAATCAGTTGTTCAAGGATCACTAAGCATCTGACAAGGATATCTTTTCATTTTCTCTCTGTATTAAGTTGCTTGTATACATGAAATGAGTAAACCACAAGACAAAATAACTACAGTCAATTGCCTAAAGATAGTACATCTGCTCAGCAAAACATAAAGCACGGTACTATACAAATGGGACCCCCTTCTACACTAATTCAGCAGGTAGCAAAGATTAAAGTGGTGCAGCATGGTTTAATGAGCCTTTTAGAAATGACGCGAATGAGACACAGACCAAAAGCCCAAACTGCCCCTTCTGGGCAGTTATCAGCTAAAAGAAATCAACAAGTAGCAGCACAGACTCATAGGTATTCCTAAACTGTTGGCATACCTTCTGCATTCACTTCCAAGTCACTCAAGACTATTAAGCTACAGGTAAAACATGAGATACTTTTACACTTCCATCTTTTTGTTAAGAGATATAACTTACATAACCTAATAGAAAGCAAGGAGTGAAATCCAGAACTTCTGCTCCTATAGTTAAATCACTGACCCAATGTGTTCATTTCAACTTGAATTACAGATGAACACAAAATTCACCATGGTCCTTTGCGTCTCTCTCAAGCCCCTTCATTAAATAATCCCCCGCCTCCAAGAGTTATTGTAATGAGAAAAAAGGCACTAGAACACTTTAGGACCATTTGCATTGTAAATACATGCAGGTAATATTATGCAGTATTTCCAATCACACGTAAAGAGACATTCTCCAGAAAACAAAAGAGGACCAGTATTAGTTATATTCATATCCTTTTGTCATAGAGTATACAGGCAGAGCCAGATCAGGCAAAACCAGTTTATAGCTACAGGAGAGAATGCAGTGACAGACGTTCAGCCCTCTATCAATACAGCACGAGGGTTTATATACTTTCATGGCAGCTATAAAATGCTTTGTGAAGGGACCCGATACGGCAAAGCAGCATCTGCACAGAAGGAAGCTTTGTTATAGCAGACGTAACTGTGTGCTCCTGGTAACTCAAAACTGAGCCCTACAGCCTCAACTTATATCTGTTCAGCTCATCCCCCTCTTTTGCTTGTGATGCTGCTGGTTCTTCAACAACTTTTAGGTCCAGCAAGGCCTGCCTCCACGCTTTACATCTTAATTAACCAAATCCTGCATCAGCTTTTCCGTTGTTTTTTTTCCAAGATTGATATCAAGCACATGGGCCTACATTTACCTAACTCCTTCCATTTGATAGCATTTTTTCAGTATTCAAGACAGGCATTCCTTGGTCTTCTTCAGAATTCCTGCAATTACGAGACATTAAAAATACCTATTTGTATAGTCTGCCCCATAGAGCAGTACTGATGCTTTATAAGGAATTCAACTTCCTGCCCCACTACTACGTAATTATATATCAAACAGTGGTGAAGTCAGCAAGCTTGCTGAAAATACCAAAATTACAGAAAACTGAATCGTTTACAGGACCTCAATACCATCCAAAAGTTTTGAACTGACACCTTCTCAAACTTTAAATATTATATTTATCGATTCTGCAGATTACAAACAGGGAAGAAAGAAGCACATCACTTGAGAAAGGTCATACCAGATCAAATCAGACGCTCCATATAGCCTCAAATTCTGCACAACGGTGCCCAAAAGCATAAGTCTAGGGATGCTGAGAACAAGGCGCGCACAGAGGGACACTTCCTCAGAAATATTCTGCCAGCCTCCAGCTATTTGCAGTTCAGGGATTTCTTGAGCCAGAGATGATGTCTTATTTATAAGATAACCTTCAAAGTATTTTTTCAGTTGTATTTTGAACCTGCACAAAATTTAAGCTTCTACAAGATCCCCTGACAAACTCCCATGTTTAATTATGAGTTACATGAAAAAAAATCTCCTTTCTTTGTTTTGAATTTGCTGCCAGCCAGCTTCATTCAATACTCCCTACTTCTTGCACTAGAAGAGAAAATAATAATTTCTTATTCACCATATCCATCCTTCCATGATTTTACAGACAGCTACACCATACCCTTCTCAGTCATCTGTCTTTAAGGCTGAAGACCTCTATTCCATTCTACTCATACCATCCTCAGCCATAACTCATATGTAAATTTTTCCATACTGTTGGCTGTCCTGCTGCCCTTTGCTGTACCTTTTCATTACTACAGTTTCCTTGCAGAGACGCTTTGAAAAAAAAGTTACACAATAAGCCTGTATCACTGATTTATATAGTGACACCGTGATGTATTTTCTGATTTGTTCTCTGTTCTATTCCTAATTTCTAGGGTTCATTTGCTTTCAACTAGCGAGTAGTAACAATCACCTCAGATGTCTTTAAATGTGATAGGGGACTGTTTCCCCACACACATACCATGTACATCATTTAATCTTCATCTGCACTGAGTTTAATTTGTCATTTGTGTGTTTTTTCTGCAACTCTGCAGTCCTCAGCCTATACAGAATTTTAGGGGAATTAAGATGCACACTTTTAACAGTCAAGGTAACAGTATATGGAGTCAATCCAAGAGCCCAGTGGGACAACCTTCCAAGAGCTCGGGGGGATTCTCTGTCACTGAAATTGTTTAAATCAAGACTGACAATAGGTTTTGACAGTAGCTATACTAACAGACATACCCTAATTCAACCAATAACTAGTTCATAACTTATTTTGTTATAACTGATTATGTTATCCAGAAAAATTCACCCGATCACAAATGGTTTCTTGGCTTTTGTAATCTATGAATTTTACTGGCAATGCTGGGGTTAGCCTTCCATGTACAATTACCTACTAGAGAGAACCTGGTCCGTTGATTTTCAAAGCAGAAGGGGAGCTGAGTTAGGGAAAGAAAGAACAGCAAGTTTCACTTCCTCAAATTTGCCCCAAACCCTAGCAAAACTGATTTATTATATTTGCTATTTCACACATTTTGCTAGTTAAAAAATGAAGGAACTGTAATTCAAATATGTTTGTTGGTAGTATTTTATCTCTAACATTGAAAAGCAAATAATGGCAAATACTGTGTCACCTAATTATTCAAATTATACCGGTTTTAAAAAGTGTTGCAAGGAGAGGAGGAAATGGAACCATTTCTAATTTTAGCAATGCCAAGCTGTCAGAACTCAGATACAGAAAAACAGACTCTAGAAAAAGTCATTTTCTTAAACACCTATACATACTCTCCTTAACAGGCTCCTCAAGAATTCTTTTACCTATTGTAATGTAAATTAGATAAATCATCCTTAATGCCATTACGTGGTTGTTAGCTCTTCCTGACTGATATCGTAGGTGTACACTATCACTGTCACCAAAATATATGTTGTCCATGTTACATTGTCCCTGGATTAATCTACTGTGCTTTCCTTTCATGAATAAATGATTTCTAGTCACGTGAAGTTACATTTTCAGTGTAGTTGTTCAATGCCTCTGTTTTCAAAAATGCATTACAGCAGCTTTTTATCACATAGTATAGCTTGCTCAGTGAGTTATTTTTGTTACAGAACAAACTTATTTCACTAGTCTTTTTAGAATGAAACAATTTCAATTTACAACCAGTCTGGGAGATTGACAGACTTCTGGAATATAGCTCAGATAATTTTATTCTAGATGCTTAGAAAAAAACCACCATTGTTTATAGCATGTCGTAACCGTAAAGCATTTACAATTGTGAGGTAAAAATTATTACATCTCTTTGCAGCTTTTTTAAATTAAAAAATATCTTCCGAGTTTTTTTTTTTTTATTCATGCCAAAATTCTGTCAATAAATACTCTTTCTCTCTCCCATGAATTAAAGATGGGTCTTTAATTCATACTCCAGTTTTGCTTCCCAGAGGGGTTCCATTGTTCACTTCCTCAGTTTCCTATAATCACTGCAGCAAAATAAAATGGTAATGTGGTAAAATACTTTGAAATAGCAAGGTCCGCAAAAAGACTACCCCAAAAAACTATTATAGGACTCTACTATTAATAAATGAACAGCCAAAAGAAAATTGTTAAAGTTCAGATGAACAGATACAGATAAACTATTTTGAAGTAACAGGCACTAAACACAAATAATCACTAGGGGGTTTTTTGTTGCTGTTTGGTTGGGGTTTTTTTAAACACAAAGATAACATGACCAAATCAAACACTTTGGAGACTTTAAAATGCTTTGTCTCCAGTTAAATGTTACTTTACACAGAGTTATTTATAAAGATCAATTGTCTTTGACAAGCTAAAGTGTGCTTGTAAGTTACAGGTATGAGATCTGCTTTCAGATTACACTTCTACAAGTTAATTTAGTCATCTCATACTTGTACGCAATTTTCCTCCAAGGGACTAGGTTGTTCTTCTCAGAGATTTCTACTCCTCCTCCTTTCTCTCCCTCCTCCTCTTTTTTCATATTCAAATACAACTCAGAGAAACAAAGTTGTCTGTGGGACAGAAAGAGGACGTATAAACGTAAGAGTAAGCGAACACTTAATAAGGCATTATGAAATGAACAACAGAAAAAAAGGTAAAAGAAGGGGCAGACAGAACCATGTGGAGTTACAGAATAGAAAATTTAAAGCAAGAGAGACCATAGTCTCTTATTTGCATTAGAATATGTACTTGCTGTTAATATTCTAACTGCAAACATATATTAAGATAAATCAGAAGCAGGCATCGGGATTTAATCTGATTTAACGCAATACACGTGCATGCTACCACCGAAAAAGGAGCTCTTACTTCTTCCCTTACTACTACCAATACCAATCCTAGTATTTCCCCGATCCCCCAAGATCTTTCCCTTCTCACCAGCTGTTCCATTTCATGTTCCTGCCAACCCTTTGGCAGCATTTATGCAGTCAAATCAGGCAACTAGATCCATATCTGGTGATGGGCCAAATCCATAATATCACTGAAGTGTCTTTCAAACTCACTTCCTTAGAAGAGGGGAGGTGATCTTAATTTATTATCAAGAGCAGAAGGAAAACACAAAGCAAGTTCAAATTCATTACATTTTTATTGGTAAGAACTCCACAGCTGCATAACAAACAGGACAACAAAACCAAACACTCCATAAAAGCAAGGGAAGCAGAGACATGCAAGAAACAAAACACAGACATCCACCAGGTTCCTTCTAAGAACATACAAAAGGAAGAGAAAGTCCAAAATAAATTATAGCCACTTTCATCAGAAGTCATGTTTTGGTAGCGACTGGCATGAAAACTAAAGCAATTAATAGCTACATATACAATTACTTAGAAATTAAAAACATCATCAAATGAAGCCAATTTGCAAATGTGACTGGTAACAGCTACAGATGTTTTTCTCTGCTATTTAATGTGTGGAAGCAGGGGAAGCCAATACGAGTGCACTTTTTGCAGCTGGAACAAGCAGTGTTAGTCAGCCCATTTTGGGACAAATGAAAGTATTTTGCTACTTAGGGTAAAAGTCAGTTTCTCAGCTTACACAGAAGTTATTTTTTGCACCCACTCCCATCTGAAGTAACAGGTGACACCATAAGATGAAAGGAAACACGCAAACACCTTCCGCTCAACCACTACTAAGTGCTGGATACAATTCCTTGCAGTTTTTGTCCTAGAGGTAATGTACTCCTGAAAAGGGTACCTGAAAGGTGCAAAATATATTGTTTTTCTTAAAAAGAAAAGCATGCTTTCCAAGATAAGAAGGTAAAAGGATAGCGTACAAAAATTAACCCCATCCAAGACAGAATATAGAGAGAGTGAGTAGACAGAGAGAGAATGAATGCTTCAGGCCTTAAAAAAGAATTCTGGAATAATTAACCAGCACCTATGAATTGTTTCCTGCGTACAATGGAAGGTGACAGGGATTTGTTGATTTTAGAGGAGACATATCAAGTTAGTAGTCTCTGAGGTAATGTGCAGTGAGACCTGTGACAGCTGGCAATGCTGAATGTCCCAGACTATACAAACTGTCTCAACGGATCCTATTTGCATCTTAGATATCTTTTTTTTCTCAGGGTGATGGATGACTTATGCCCCAAAATGAAGCATAGTATTATGTGGAAAACCTGGATAATGAACAAAGGACAGTAACGATGTCTTTAGACTGACCTAATATTATTGGGTTGGGTAAGCTGTCTCAATTCCCAGTATCTTTTTCAAACTGATTGCTCCTCCCCTGGGCCCACAGACACATCATGACAAAGCCCAAAACAGAAAGATAGTCAGGTGAGATGTATTTACCGGCTTTCAGAACAATCCTGTCTTCCTATCGGTCAGACAGGGTAGCAATATGCATTAAGAAATACATCTACGTGAGACATTCAAAACATCTTTTTTGAATGTTCTTTGCCTTTGAAGACTGTTTGCCTCTTCAGTTAAGCAAAACTTCTGTCTTGCTAGTGCCACTCTTATTTCCGTGTCTACGGATTTCAGTCAAGAAGTGGGTTAGCCCAAAGCAAATCTTATGTTATAAAAGCCAATCAACATTTGTCATCTGTCATGCTGAACTCTATCTTCTAACAACTTCAGAAACATAAAGTACACCCAGAGGACAAAAATAACAAGACTTCCATTAGTAAAGAAGCCAGGGCAAAAGTGCTGTTTTCCATTATAATCGCTTTGGTACACTTCCTTGGGCATCAGAAAGGTGATGAAGAAGACTGCAAACGGTATCTTTTCTTGAAAGAGTACAAATTGTATAGACTTTCTCTCTGGGACTATTACTCTTGCACCCCTAGCACTTTATTTACTCAGAAAAATCTAAACCAGCTCACCTCCTATTACCACTGAACTGTCAATTTAAAATACTTAGCTTTCTAGCAGCTCCGTTCTTCCAGCATTTTCCCAACACAAAGTTATCCAAGTGTCTCGAAAGAAAATTTCTTTGCTATAAATATCTGCAATATATCTGCGTCTAGCATTTATGACACAAAAATTTTATGACACAAAAATCAGTGGAATGATATCATCCTATTAAAGCACTCCCATCTTGAATTAGTTCTTCCACCTTGCCCCCATACATTTTGTAGCTAGCTGATACACACTTTGCAGTTACACATTTTCTGCATGTTGAAGCACACGCACATATTCAAGAAGAAAATACCAGATCATCACAGGCTGTTTTCAATCAAAAGCTTAAAAAGAAATAGAGAGAGTATGATCAGTCTCACAATCCAAATTATCTGCAGCAGATTCAGAAATACCACGCTTTATACGCTGAGATGATGTGTACTGTCAAAGGAAGGTCATCTGATTCACATTCCAGTAAAGGTTGAAAATGAGTCAGAACCAAAGAAAACATAATTCCTCCCCACTCGCACCCTATTCTGTCCCTCAAACATGCTTTTTATTAAAAGAGTTTCTAGTTCACAGTTTGGTTTGCAACAAAGGACGACAGGACGGAAGAGTTCCCTTTAGGGTGGAACAGACAGTTAATACAACTGTTTTGAAACAATGAATTTGGCAAGGCTCAATATGCCTTTGACATTCTTTGAGAAAACTACCCAGATCTAGACAAAAAATAAACCCTTTGGGAAAGAAAAACCAAATCTTTTAAATGCTCAGGAGAGCCATCTTTCTGTACAACAGCCAGAAATTCCAAAGATGCCACTCCCAGGAGAGCCAAGAACAAACAATAGGCAAGAGAACACAAAACAGACAGGGAGCCAACATGTGATTTGGACAAGTACAAAAATATGGGGTGGGGGAAGGATCAAGAGAAAGCATAGACTAGAAGTTGGATGAAGGAATTGGGAACTCTTGAGCAATTGTATGAGATCAGGGAAAGAACAGCAAAATGAAGGTGTGTGTTTCAGAAAGCATTAAAAGGAGAAGAAAAGGGCTAGGAGAGCCCAGATTATCAGTAGCAAATGTGAGGAGGAATTTCAGGACCACAAATGGGATAAGAAGAAAAGAGGAGGTGCTACTAAGATTAAGGAAAAAAAGTAGGCACTCTGTGTCTTCTGGAGCACTACCTACTTCGCAGCCCTTATTTCACTCCAAAACCAATGTTTAGAAACACCACTGCTCCCTGCAAACAAATTTCTGAGAACTGTGCTAGCAGAATAGGTCTGTCCGTCTTTTCTGTGGTGTTCACATGCAGTCTGATCACAACACTGCTTTGGAGCATCCTTCAATGAACAAGGAAAAATTCCCATCACAGTTATTTTGTTTGTAAACTGATATTAGGAATAAACTTATCCTTACAAGAAACAGAACAGTAAATTAAGTCTAGCTTCTGCAGTTAAACCAATCTGCTACATCTGATACTCACATCATCCTTACCATAAACAAAAAACTGGTTTTATAGAATTTTGTAAAATTTCTGTTTCTATTTTTTCTTTCTTTCTCTAACGTAGGCTGCTGAGAGATGGAACAAAAGTATTACAGTTAAAACAAACACAGCTCCTCCAAATCAATCAACATCTTTTATTATTAACACAGAAGTAATACCTATTAACGTTATTATTGTAAATGAACAAATACTTTACGGGTAAGCAAAAGAAAGTCCCTGCTCTAAAAAACTTACAGTCAAACTCAAGTGATTTAACAGTGGTTCAGAATCAGAAGTGTAAAAAGGAATCTGAAAGAAAAGATTAAAATCAAAAGTAACATACAGCAATGAGAAAAAAAAATTCAAAAAGTTCATGGCATAAAAGGAAAATTCAAAGGAAGGGGGAAAGGCAGAAAATAAGTAAAAATAAGTAAATATAGAAGAAAGGGAACAAGAATGTAGTGGCTATAACATACTGAATTTTGAAAATGAAGACTGGAATACTAGATGTATTGTCTGAGTACAAGAGTCGGAGTAATTAATTTTTGATTAAGGGATTTCACTAGCAGGAAAGTCAGAGGAGATGATGATGTGGCAGAAACCATGATGACCAACGTGAGGCCTGGTCATACAGAACTAGTTTTAGGGGTATTATAAAAACAAAGGACATGACTAAACAAGAGAAACGGTGAAACGGATGAGTAGGCATTTTTATTTAGCTCTCATGCCTACAAATTCAAGTAGTGGGCATGACAACAGCAAGACAGGAATGAGGACAAATTGTTCCACGCTTAAACTTACCAATTTGTGATTTCATAACCAAAACATACTTAAACACAATTCAGCACAAATACTGTCACTATATAGTGGCAGCAAAAGTTTAAGGCCCAAGATTAGAGAAGGAGTTAGTCAGAAAAATTTCTAAATCCAGAAATCTGGAATTTAACAAATAAATGAGTGCAATCAAGGTGTGAAAAATTAAAAGAATGGGGAAAAGCTTACCATGCTAATTTTAATGGGAACAAATTTTACCCCTTTAGTCTGTGAACCTTACTCTATTCAATTCTAAAACATAAAGTATACAAATCGCTCCGAAAAATCCAAATTTTTCAGATTTTTCTTTTATTACTGAAAAGTAATATTATCACTGACACATACATGGTCACATAGTTCTAAGATATCAGAATGTTAAAATAAAAATAAGAACTTTTATCCTACATTTATATGCATTCAAGTCATGGAATCACATTATACTTCTATACTTCAATCATACAGTTTTGGTTATATTTTAAATAAAACTTAGGAGGGAAAAAGGCACAGATATGAAAGCATATATAATAAGCACAGATTACCTATTACAGGAAAATACATTTATCAACAAAATGCAATTAATACTTAAAATCTGTCACTTCCTATTTTTAGTTCAGAGGAAAAAAAAAAGACAGCTTGTCTGATTAGAACAAAAAAGATGAATTCTGTAATGTTAGGAACAGCTCAGGAGGAAGCACTGAGCAGATGGAAAACCAGCTTCCACTGATGCCAAGTCCTGTGATTTTACTGCAAACCTTTATTGTGGAAAGGGTTTTTTGCTATTTGTTTGGGAAAATCACTTTGGCTAGGGAGGAGAGAGGGAGAAGAGGAGAGGCTGCATTTTTGTTGGTTTCAGATACCTACAGGTACATAAACCAGCAGCATCCCTCAGGTCTATCAACAAGTCCGAAGTTGCAGACTGCCCAGGGCATAACTGTCACAACTAAAACCTCTGCAAATATAAACGTAAGCACTTGGATGGAGAGCCTCCACAGATGGGAAATGGTATCTACCACATAACCATCAAAAAGGAAAGGGAAGTTCTGATATGATGGAATGGGGTTAAAAGGAGAAGCAGGAGAGTAGAGCACGTCAGAGAAGCTCAGAAAACATTTATGGAATGAGGTAGCAAAAAAAAGGAGAACACAAAGAAAGATGCAAGTAAAGCACATGCCCTTAACTATTTATTTCAGGAGCACATATACTAGGAATATTCAGGTCACCTATTTCCAATCCTAAATTGCAACAGTGTCATGTTTCACAAGCAGTAACCCGGTACTAACATCTTAAAGCTGTTGATAAGTAATAAGTAGTAACTAATACCTCTATGTTCTACACAGAGCTCACGTGACCCGGTGAACAGCAAGGACACAAAGTTTTGCATCTGTTGAATTTCTGACCAAATGCAAAAAAGAATTAAAAAATAGTTTTCACTATTTTTCACACTGAGCAATAATGCTTTCAGAGCTGATAAACAACAATTCTTCATTAGTCTAGACGTCTCAATGGTACAAGAAAGAGTGATGCAGAATCAGAGCTCTGTGGAGACATATGGACATAAATAATTTCACAGAAAAGACATACAAAACGAAAAGTAGAAGTTGGCAATCAAATACCACTGGGAAGTGGGACCCCTGATATATACTGCTATTCAAATCAACAATGAGTTAGGCAGTTCTGTTAAGAAAACTGATTTTCAGCTATGCTCTAGAATTTTAAAACTCAAAGGATTCTTTTTTAGCAGCTGAACCGTGCCCTGCCATTGCCATTCTTTTTGTTTAAACTGGATTATAATCAAAAATAAGAAACTTATTTACTCTTCACTCTACTTTTTTTTTTCCCAAAATCTGTCAGTATATACTTAAGATACAAAAAAATGAAGGAAAACCTATTTTTAACACAAGCCTAGCTCCAAAAGTTTGTCTGTTCAGCTTTTCCAAGACAACCAATGGTCTTCTGTATACTGCAAATTCTCATGTATGTACCAACCATGAAAATGACAAAAATGCAGCAATATATTGCAATAGACACATCAAAATTAAACAGAGGCCCAAAAACAAGAGGTTAAAAACCCAAAACAATGGTGTTTTAGGGAACCTAAAGTAACTGCTATCTCACAATTCCTAGACTTACTGTTGATTATTATTATGCTCCAGTGACTGCTCTTTTGACTTTTATTCCACATTTCCTGTTGTATTCAAGTCCTAGGTACCTACAGAAATTATATGTATTCTGACAAAATCAAAACTATTCCGCTGGTTTTGCTTGAATTACACAGCATTTCTCGTTCTTAGCCTTTAAGGCTATCAGAATTATTCAGCCATGGCCAAAAAAATAATTTTTTGGTCAAAAATGGGAAAAAATTCATGTCCAAATTACATTTTTTTTCATCTTGATAATCATTACACCCTGCAACTCAGCACACTGTTATTGAGGCATGTATGTTGGCAGCTTTTGGGTTCTGTACTGATAATGACTACCACGATTAAAGGAAAGTGATCAGGTCCCTGAGTACACTTTTGCCAGCTCTGTAATGAAATTTTAAAAGCATATTTTTAAACCTAAAGCACCTATTTACAGACAAAAACCTAATGAAGGACTTAAATCTATTTTGGGACACTTAACCCTTATCAGTCAAAAAACGAGGACAGCTCTTCAAACATGGCAAGATTCTTCTAGCAAAGTAAGGTTATCCTATCGCTTCCACTTCTCTTGTTCTTTACGCTCCAACAGCATTTTTACTAAATTGATTCAAGACATATTCCCTGAAGGTTTCACAATGGACTTGTAGTTTACATCAGCTAGACATCAAAAGCAATACAGAAAAGTTTGCTTTGCTATTCAAGTTTAATTAAAAATAAAATAAAATTATAAAATGCTAAAAAAGGAAGGAAACAGACTTAAAAACTGAAAGTTACCACCCTACTTTACATACAAGCATAATAAACCCTAACAAAAATGCTCTGTCAGGCTAGTGACATTAGCTGGTATCAAAGCCACCTGGCAGTTCTTACTTAAGACTATTTTCAGCTGCTTTTTTAACCATTCAGTCTGAGATTTTCCATCTCAATTGTCTGCTTCATGTAGTTTTTCCTCACCCTCCCCTCACCACCACCTTTTAAAAAAGGTCAGAGAATGGCTAGAACGTTTTTCTACCACAAAAAGACCTAGAAAAAAAGCCCTTGTAAGCTCTTCCTTTGAAAAACTGTAACCACTTTCCTGCCCTGATTCCATAACTTGAAATCAGCCTGAACAGTGTTTTTTTATCCTCATTTTGTGAAAAATCTGACCTGATTTAGCAAAGCTACAAGCTTCTAGAAATCAGTTTGTATGTACTTCTGGGCAAGATCTGCTGGAGCTTAACAATCAATCACCAAACTGTCCATCCTCAGTGACCTTCTTTATGTCACCTCCATGTGCAAGGCAACTAAATTAAGTGTCTTCTAACCTCTGGTTATGAGTGAAGAGCCAGATTTTCACTGTAAGAGAAGTCTGTGTTTAACAGGTATTAAGTTGTGCAAATCAACACAGTGTTGATTTGCACATTTCTGCAGCCTCACCTATGCCGATATCCCTGCCATAGTTGAAAAAAGTGGTCTGTCACTTCATATTGTTGGGTAATTGAGTAGGATATAGGGTATACCGCCAGAGCGTTTGGAGGGAACGTGAAGAAAACAGCTTGTAGTGGAGATTAGAACTGGAAGCTTGGAAGAATAAACTGAGATTGACTGGCCAAGGAAAGAAACTAAGAGGAATGTAAGAAGAAGATGTGGTAGTGGATGAGAGAAAAATTAAACCAAATGAGCAATCCCAGGCAGAACAACTCAGAACGGGGACCACCAGGACCAGATAGAGCAAGGGACAGAAAACAGCTGACAGAGATGGATTTTAATGAATTTTTGTGGAAGGGAGCTGGCTCACTACAAAAAACTGAGAAAAGACCCACCACCAGGAGTCAGAAATCTAGACAAGAAGAAAAATCAACAGAAGCGAGTGAGAAGAATTAGTAGACAGGCAAAGGCCGAGAGCAGAGCGACCAGGTGCAGTCAGAGACGGTCTGGGACTAGTCAGGCTTAAATATTAGATTGAAAAGACAGAGCCAGTGCTGCACTGAAGATTGGCTTGAGGCAGGGACAAGATGGAAGTACAGGCAAAAAACTAAAAAAAGTGCATGCCTTCAGAAGCTATAGAAAAACGTAAAATAAAATACCCTAAAGACTTAACATCCGCTGCAAATATCTGCAAATCCCTTCCTCCTCCTCTCAGAAAAAATATCCCGCTTTACTACTGACAAAAATACAGTATAACAACCCATAACTCCGTTATTTTCTCAATTCAAGCAACAGTAGTGTTTGTGTACTAAATTTAAAAGCTCCAATCCTGCTAATTTTCAACATGGCACGCATATCACAGAATATTAATCTTTTCATTTTGCTTTTTTTTGGTTGATTTTAACTAGAACAATCACATATAGAAACACATTTAAAATATATTAAACAAATACCAATCTTTGAATTTTAATTCCTTGGACATCAGGAATTGCTCCATTTAAATTTTTCTGCTAGCATTAATTCTGTCTTTATTACTACATTATCCCAAACTATTTTTTCTACTCTATCTCATTCAATTAACAGGATATTTTCTGGGAATAAATCCAAGTTGTATCTTGAAGGATGGGACCTTCTTTAAGACACTGCTTTCAATATTATGGAATCTAAATGTTACATAGGAGAACAGGTTTTTAATCTGAGCTTTTGCCAGAGGATTCTTAACTGGCTGTATTGATTACATTGTTGTGTATTAATAGTAAATTGCAAGACCTTTCTAAGCTTTTGCATTCGTGAAAAATGGCACTTCAGCTCCATTCCCTCTCCAGTACTCCCCTAACTGCTTCTTGCAATTGAATTGGATCCACTGTGCAACTTCAGAATGCTGAACAGCAATATATGAACAAATCAAAATTATCAAATAAAGCAAAGATGCAAGCTTCTTCTCAGACCACCATAAATAAAGATGACTGCATTCTCAATTTTCATACATAAGCCAAAGAAGGCAAAGAAACCCCCCCAACACGCACTGTTTTTTTATAAGACTCCAAGAAATCTGCATTATTGTTTAGAAGGTACTTTTTTTTCCTCTGAAAGTACTTTATTTCATTGCTGTTTCTTATCAATTTATTTTAATGTCAAGAACAGTCACAATATATCCTAAAATAAAGTAAAGCACTCTTTAAATGAAAGATTTGGAATTAATAGCTATTAATAATACTAACTAACAAGATTTTAATTTTAGGCATTAAAAGAATCTACATAGTAAAATAAATGGGTTGGCAATAACTGTATTGGAGTATAACTTCCAAAAAATACAAATTAGTAGAAATACAGAGTATTCCCTTATATCATTAGTTCTGTTCTGTTCATCAGAACATCTTAAAGACATTCTGAAGGCTAAGTATAAAGTTAGAGATATTAAAGTTTGTTTTAAAAAGCTGAACCATGGTAACATGCAGCTCAGGGTAGGTCTCTTGATTTAAAATGTTTTGAGTTGTGATAGCTACTTTGCTCCCCAGGCTAAGTTACCTATCCGTCTCGGAGGTCCACACCAGGCATCTTAACTCCAACTCTGTTTACCATGCAACATATCATTCGGAGAAGTCAATCCACATCTCGTGATTCTATGATTAAAACTGACAATTTAGGCCCAATTCGACAATGTTGAAGCAAAACTGAACCTCAGAAGTTGATTCTGGCACAGAGAAAGAAAGCTCTGGTCCTTGTTTCTTTACCGTAGATAATTTCTAACTTATCCCTCCAAGCTGTGGCTGAAAAATCCAATTACTTAGATCTGAGAGATTTCAGAACTTCTAAGTTGCTCAAAAAAAAACCCCATAGTGTTTCTAAAATAATTTTAGGTAACTGTTTTTTGTGCAACCGCCCATACTATTCACGTATAGTTTAAAAAAAAAAAAAAGATCAAAAAAAAAAAAAGACTGCTGGAAAGGGTGCAGCAGAGAGCTACAAAGATGATTAGGGGACTGGAACACCTCTCTTATGAGGAAAGGCTGAGGGATTTGGGTCACTTCAGTCTGGAAAAAAGACGTCCGAGGGGTGATCTTATCAACACTTATAAATACTTAAAGGGTGGGTGTCAAGAGGATGGGGCCAGGCTCTTTTCAGTGGTGCCCGGGGACAGGACAAGGGGCAATGGGCACAAGCTTGAACATAGGAAGTTCCACCTAAACATGAGGAGGAACTTCTTTACCCTGAGGGTGGCAGAGCACTGGAACAGGCTGGCCAGAGAGGTGGTGGAGTCTCCAACTCTGGAGACATTCAAAACCCACCTGGACGTGTTCCTGTGTAACCTGCTCTAGGTGACCCTGCTCTGGCAGGGGGGTTGGACTAGATGATCTCCAGAGGTCCCTTCCAACCCTATGATTCTATGATTCTATGATCTAGTAGATCTAGTACAGCCTGGTCCTCCACCTCCTCCTTCTATTATCTCCTTTACAGAGGGGAAAACAACCGATCTTTATTTTCAAGGAGAGTAATGCTTGCTATTCACACGCACATCTGTACAGTGCTGATTACAAATCTTTGTCAAAACACACAACAGCAAGCAGCTGCTTGACTCCTTTGCTGTGTTTAGCAACCGTTTTTGTTTTCTGGAAAGCAATCTGATGACAAAGATCAGTAAGAAATTCACTGTCAGAAAGAACAGGCTCAAAGTCACTGGATGCTGCACATGCTCAGATCCATACATAGTTTCAGGACAAGGCTATAAATGCAGCAGCACTCTTTTAGTCCCCATCTGCCATGGCTCAGTGCAGCCTGTATGCTACAAGGCTGCTCCCATGGAGACTTTGAACACTCCTAAATACATCAATGGCAGACTTACCGAGGCAGACAGGAATGGTATTCCAGTGTCCTGTTTCATCATCAAGGACAACAGCCAGAAAAGTAGTAAAGTTTCACCATGCAAAACTAAGAAACTATCTGTAGAGTAGAAAATGCTTACCTGCTGAGCTAAGCAAAACATTGAAGTCTGTTCCTCTCTGTGATTCCCCACGCTCACTCTGTCCCTCTTTTTCTGTATCCTCATAGCGGCTCCAGTTGGAAAAAATCTTTCTTCTTGAATAGCTTTTCAGTTCTTCCTTCTGTTCTTCCTCTCGTGATTCAATATCATCATCCTCCTCTACCTGTGACATTTAAATGGACAGTTAAGCCATTGTAACTCAACAGCATTTTGTTCTGTATTTCAGCAGTCATTCATACAAACAAGTCCAACCACAGAATTAAAACCCAGAAAGACAAATCAGCCTGGATCCCCATCAAAATTTTAGACCAAGTGCTACCATCTTCCTGAACTGTATGTAATTCATTAATAGTATAATTAAAAGCACCTAGTGAAGCTTCAGTTCTTACAGAGGTCAAGCAGCAACACTGATTAAGTTCCTATTCTGGAAGCCCATAATGAACAGCGTCCTTCCTGAAACTGAGAGCAATGTGTAGAGGACAGAACTAAGAATCACAGTATCTCTGTCCAAGTGTTGCAGTGATACAGATGATAACTGGAAGAACTAGTGTTTGTAAAGTAGAACAGGAAAAAGGTAACATAACAAATACCACAGAAAAACATCCAGAATGGGTGATCTATGTAAGAATTTCCATTATTACAAACTACAGGGTCTTAACACAAGTACTACAGAATAATTAATCAAATTAATTTCCTTCATGAAAGCCATTTTATGGAAATACACATGGAAAAATTAAATACACTGCTGGCAGTCAATCTACTAGCCCAAACTCTTAAAAAGCTCTAGGGTCAAAAGGAGAACTCACTGCAGAGTCAGCCTAAGATGCAAGCAAAATAAGCATTTGCCACAAGTACTCAACAGCTGTGGAAAACAATCCCCCTCCCTTGAATCCTCTCCCACAGCTTGGGGTTCAGCTGGAATGACTATCGGTTCACAAAGATTTGCTTCTTGGAGGAAGGAGCACTCAACAGGCAAGAGGAGAACTGAGAGCAACCAGAGAAGTTGGTACAAGTACAAGATAAGGTACAGGATACTTTATGCAGAGGTCTAGAGCTCTGAAGAGGTGAAGTGGGGGAGTCAAGAAAGAATAGATTCTCACTGTGTCTCCTCCCAAACATTCCTGATGACAGTTCCACTCTCTTCTCTCCTTTGCTCCACTCTCTTCTCTCCTTTACTCCATCTCTCCTTTCACAAATCACAGTGTGCTGCTGCCATAAGATTAAATTTCACTGTCACAACAATAAGTACATTCTTCATGACCAGGGCAGTGAATTTCAAGTTTATCTACACTGCTGTAAAACTTAAAGCCATCTCTGTTCAGTATAAAATAATTTAAATAGCAAGCTACCTTTCAGCAAGTTATTATATATATCCATAAGCCAAAACACCTTTACAGCTTACCATCAGACACTGGCTTTAAGAAGGACCTCAGCTTTGATAATTTAAACCAAATTTAATCCTGAATTAAACGTGAAGAGCAATTATTTATGTTTCAAAAAATCCCTTGTAAGTGAAGAGCTGCAACATCTTGTGCAGAAAGATTACTAAGATCTCTAGTAGTTACTGTGTTTCTAAAACTACATTAGGGTTTTTTTTAAAGCACATACTGTGGACTTAACATACTGGTACAACATCAGACAACCTGGTAAAAACAACTTCACAAAGCCGCTATCAGGAACAAACCACCATCACTTCATTAATTTGTTTTATAATTGATGAGTTACTTTCATAGCTCAAGGAAGGACACAGAGCCGTGCAACATGTTTTAGATTGATTTTAGAAATCCATTGTGAAGAAAGCTTAGCTACTCCATAGAAAATTCCGTAGTTACATTTTGGCTCAGCTAGACAAGGATAAACTATTTTGAGATTTTCATGTTCCTTTAGTGTCCAATTACTCAACGCCAAATAAATCCCTGTTGCACACCACATACTGTATTTATATGCAACTACATCATCATAAAAAGAAGATTGACACAGACAAAAAAGTAGGAAGCAGCATTTTGTGGACAGTGGAGCATTACTTCTCCTAATTTCTGAAAATCTACTAAAAATGACCAAAAGTAGCAGTGAAGCCTGTTTCATGGCTTTTACACAAATGTCCACTGAAAGGCAAAGCATCTTCAAACACGACTGTGAGAGTTTAGATTCTCCCAGGTTTGACGTCTTAAAAATGACTGCCCAGCATATCATACAAATAGCAAAATCAGAACTAAAATAATGACTTCCCAAGAAAAATAATCCACCAATCTTCATAAACAAGTTTCTTTCAACACTGTTGGAGAGATCTGGTTAGGAACAGCATGAAGGAATGGTAAAATCATCAAAGAGCTTAAAAACAGATTAAAAGCTGTCATAATTATACTCCCAGTTCTCAAACCGCTGACAAGAAGGAAAATATTCTGTGCATTCTCACTGGTTCTGTGCAATTTTTAGGTAAATTCTCTTTTCTTTCTATTCATCAGATAAATACACTAAAATGGTTGTTGTGGACAAATGGTCGTCTGCGTGAGCAGGAGACTGAAGTCACAACTCTGTATTACTGGGGACTGACCCAGAGCTATAGTTTCCACAGAATAAAGAGCAAATCCACTTACACCAAGATAAGAATCAACTTATTTCTCTTCTGTTCTTCTCCTATAAATTGAATTATTTGCTATAAGCCAACAAACCTAGTGACATTCAGTGTCCAAAATAACTTGGAGCTGATACAATTGACAAGCGAAAGCAAGGATAGTGCTACACAGATAGATCTGTGTTGTACTTCAGGTTTGTTTTTAAGCAAAGTTCAGAATCACCTTAGGCAACTATGATATTATATATAATTACTTACTATAGACCTGTTTAAAGGATTCACTCCAGTCAGTTGTCGACATAAACAAAACTGGAGTATCACCTTATTTTAACTAGCTTCCAGTAAACTAACATAGATTCAAATGTTTTCTCTTAACTGGACTACATTCTTTTTCACATTCTGTTATTAGCTGTATTATACAGCACACCTCAAGGAAATTTCGTTTCTTGGAAGTAAAATTGTTAACATGAACTTTAAGAAATAAATCACAAATTCTCAGGAGTGTTAATAGCAGTTGTGCAGCCTGGTTCCCCAAATGCTGTCCTGAGGTTTACTTTTGAAATGAGTAAACTTCAGATACAAACCTGCTTACATGTCCAATAAATATTTAACTGAAAATTTTACATGATGCGCTGCCATGCTACAGGATAGAACTGCAAATAATCACGTTTGAATATTCAACATTCAAACAGCTTAAAGATGTATCTTCACCATTGAAAATATCAAATACATAAAAAAACTCTGCTCAGTGAAGCTTCAGAAAATAATTTGCTTCTACCATCTCACATGAGACAGCTACCATCTAAAGTAACAACCTCAGAAACACGTAGACATAAATCTTCATTACTTTCCTCTTAGCTGTCTATTCAGCTCGACGTTATGCTGCTACCATTATCATCATAGCCGACTGAAAATGGGACTTAATCAGTACGGAGCAAACATCTGTCCTATGTGTAATGACATAAAATAACTTTCCTCCTGCCTCATCCTCAAATAACAAATGACACAAGCTGAAACAAATTCTAGAAGCCAACTCAAATATAACCTTTAAAACAGTATTACTCAGGTAAGGAGAAAAACTTACGTCTTTAAACAGTACTGAACTACATCCACACATTTTTGCTCAGTGCTATAATGCACCACGATGCCACAGGAGGTATAATATTTATCTGCTGTGCCTCTGTTTCAGACAGCTTTACATGCATTACTATTTGCATATTTCATTGAAATTTTGAAAGTGGGGAAGTACGCAAAAGCCCAGTTGAACAAAACCAACAAACCTTCAGACTGTTTTGCATACCAGGAGGACAAAAAAAAAAAAAACAAAACCAAACATGCAGTGTTCTGCTAAACACTAAGTTCATCATAGTCATTCAAACAACAGCGTAAGAGCCAAGCTCCCCTCGCAAAGGAGCTTGCACGATCTGGGGTCTTCCACCAAGGAATGTATTTTCATCTTTTAGCAGAGCCTATGACTCCATTTTCCTTCTGAAGGAAAGCAAAATGCATAGCACACATCACCCCAATCTACAGTCTCTACCACAGTAAAACGATATTTTAGCACACTTTCCTGATAATTTTGCATAGAGGGTTGAGGAGTTGGACAGTATGGAATTGAGAAAAAATAGGAAAGCAGGCTTTCTGTTTGACTTTTCCTACAGACAAGAACATGTTGATGCACATGGTTCAGGAATGAAGGTGTCAAAACGAAGTAAACATTGTTCTGAACAGGCAGTTTCCCCCGCGGTCATCCTTCTGCACTTCCCTGGAACCCAGAGTGGTTTGGATCAAACCAAGGCTGAAGTACACAAGGGAGAAAGTGCAACAGTGACCTTTTACATCCTGCTTCAATTACTCAACCGCTCTTCACTGTAAGTGCAGTCAGTCCTAGCACGTTAAGCACACACGTGCAAACACTCAACAAGAACTGTTGAACTCACAGCCCTTTAAAAAAAACTAAAATGCATTAGAAGTCAGGCTTCCATTAAGACTTTCTAAAACTGTATTTATTGCCCTTAGGAAGCCACAGGAGTGAAGGTTTATAGCCTTCTTGTTCAGTTCTATTAACTCTGTAAGAAAAGTTTAAAACATTTAATCTTTGTCAGTACTTACAATATTCTACAGTGACTGGGGGAAACATAGAAACAACATAGGTTCAGCTTGTCTTTCTTTGGGCCAACTGCCCTTCCCCATTATGTAGTAATCATTCATTATTAGATTTCCATTCTTATTTATTTTGTAGTATTTCTCCCATTTCTCCTCCTGAGAAAATCACTTTACAGAATGTATGAAAACACAGCTTGAGCTTTTCTGTTAATCTGTTAGAAAGAGCATAGCCATTTCTCTCCTTCACCTTCTTCCAAAATTTATACAGTAACATTTTCATTTTATCTTAAGAAACCCTGTACTGTTCAAGTGCTACTTTTCCCCTTTGTTACTGTAACTTCTGTATTACTGTTTGAATGTTACAAAAACATTCTCTCAAAAACATACACATTTCCTTAATCTTTTCCATTCTTTATACGGGACACTTACCTACAATACCCCAAACGTCATATATATATCCACACAGAGTCCACAAAAAACAGTTAGCCACTGCCATGCACAGACGCTTGCATGTTCATGGAAAGTGATAACCACTGCTTACTCCCCACATTTGCTGCTCTCCAAGCAGCTACACCAACTCCTTGTTACAGGTACACCAGCTACACCACTTCTGTCTTGATTCCTTTTTCCCTTCTTGGGAACTGCTGTAAGGCTGTGACCAAGTGTGATGACATTCAGGCTTATCTGTCTCAGCCCCAATTTCTCTTCTCATCAGAGCAAAAGGCTAGTTAGACAACGTGAAAATAGCCTATGGGTGGAATCTGACCTAGACTATCAGCTGCACCATGAATGGGCGTATATCTTTTCCTCTTTTGTATTTAAAATAGAAAGGTGTCTGGCAGAGACAATTTCTCCTCTCCTCCTCATCCCAATTTGAGCAGCATTTGTTACAGTCAAATTTTCACAGATGGAACTTGTAAGCCATAGCATCAAAAAACCATATATAATAAGTAACAAAGCAGCTCACGATCTCTACATTTTAAATTGCTTCACAGAATATAAATCTGTACACAGAGGCTTGTATGACTGACAATAAGTAAGGTAGCTTGGCTGATATTATCTACTGAGTGGTTCCTCCAGGCAGACATAAGTGGAAATGTGAAAGACTTACAGTTACACTTTAATGACTTAAATTGCACATGGAAAGACATACCTGCTTTTAATTTCATGGTTCAAAGTTATTGCTGGTGTAACCAAACAGGAGCAATGAGATTACACCAGCACAATATGAATACAACACAATCTCAAAAAGGTTTCATTTTCTTGTAACAGTGCTCATTAAATATCCTTTTTTTACCTTAAGTTCAGAAAGGTACAGAAAAATCCCCTGACAGCCTAATTTTCCTCTATCATGAGAATGATTGATAGGCTTATACCTTATGATAGTTATATATAGTATAATAATCTTCAAAAAAGTTGTTCTGATCTTCCACATTTACCTAATTACAACCCTTAGATATATGTCCCTCTTCTCCGTCTTGTAAGTAATTAGAGATTTTTTAACATTAAATCTAGAGTTGGCAAAGGAATACATTATTTGATTTATTGTGGTGGAAATTTAATGGGCTCTATAAAATATGAACTGTATGGTATATTAAAGAGAAACAGAACATATATCCAGAATTCAGAATTACTGCAAATGAAAGCAGAACTGCATTTTTAAATGCATTTATTAATGCTATTATTTTACAAAACATAAAGTACTAGCGCAATTTTATCAATACTGATGCAAGTTTGTAGGTGTTTAGAATCAAGACGTCCTTACCTACAAGAAATAATACAGAAGGCTATCTTTATGAAGTTACCTAGACAGACAGATGAAATTCAATGACAGAATTCGAAATGCAATTCACAGTGATGTAGACAAACAGTAATTTAGTTTTAAAAAAAGAAAAAAAAATAAAATACCAACAGTGAATTGACAAGGTAAGCATGTCTGTCAGTATATTATATACATAACTTCACTATCTGGGAAAATCTCATGAAGCATGCCAACACATTGTTCTGTCTACCTAGAAACATTGATGATAAATTTCTGTATAGACAAAAAAGAGCATGTTAGAACAATATAAAAAGGTCAGTATGAAGTAAGAGTGAAATACAATCCCCCAAACTATCCTTATTTAGTACTCTCAATCTAGATTTTAGAAAAGTAAATGAAAGATAAAGATTTGTATATCTCCCTGAAAAGTAAGATTTTCCTCACGCTGTGATACCATAAGATACCATAGCTTCTTTCAGAGACAGAAAAGACTATTTTGTAATAATACTCAGCAACACCGGCCAAAAAGTGAGCTGCTAGCTTAACTATACTGAATTGTGTTCAATAGACAACATATTCACAAGTCTGACCAAAGTAACAATGAAAAAGTAAATATAATAATCTTGCCCACCAAATTATTTTGCTTCAAAGTTCCTGCTTATTCTATCCATGAGATGCAAGTAATTGGAACTGACTAAAAATTTCAAATGAAAGAGACTATTTTCTCATTACTGTTTAACTGAAAAAAAAACCTCTAAAATATTCTTTGCACTCAGTAAAGTTATAACATGATCAAGCGCCAGGAGGCTACAAGTCATACTTCATCTTTCTCACAGATCATTATTAATATTTCCACAAGCTATAGCCATATTTTGTACGAATCTTACACCTCATTGAATTGGAACAACAGCTTCTATTAGGAGCTCAATGTCTCCCTTTGACTCGCTGAGCCTGAAGAAAAAAAAAAAAAAAAAAAAAAAGACCCACAGGTAGAGAGGTTGGTTATTTTGTTTGTAACTACGGATTTAAATGGCAGACTAGCTTCCCTTTCAAAGAGTTAGAAAAGAATCCATAAATTCTGATGTTCACTTTCCACTGCTATCTCAGAAATAGCTCTGTAACCTGCTAGAACATGATTAGCTGCGTGATCCTTCAAATGGGTGGCTTACAGGGGCAAAATGAACCAACCTCTACGACACGCCGCTGCAGTTCTGTACTGCAGCTTCTAAAGACCCAGTTTGAAAGCTGTTGACTCACAGATAAATAAACTTAATAACCATGAAATGTACATTCACAGGAAGAAAGTCTCAAAAACCCTATTGTCTAACATTAGAAGCCAACTTGGAAACTTGGTAAAGCCTGTCAAGTATTTATTTGGGAAAACGCGTATTTCAAGACTTCACTCATTAGATACACCATTTTCCAAACTACAAAGCCCCCAGCTACAATTCAGCTCTACTCATTTAGACTATAACTCCAAACTGAAGGATCTTTATGGGGTATTGTTGTGAGAACGTTATCATTATAAATTCAGCAATGATTCTGCACTAATTGGGAAACTCAGTAGAGAACCAACAAACTGTAAACTGTAGAAGTAGTCCTTTGCCTCCCCTCCATAATGCTGAGCCATGCTGTGAGCAAAGAGCCTGGAGGAAGCTTGTCCGGCTGCTGTCTATAGATAAAGAGACTTCTGATTTTCTAAACTTGCCAAGCCAATACATTTTCACCAACAGAAAATTAACTGTATTTTTTTTCTTTAATTCAGTGGAAATGATGATATGAAAGTTACTGGCAACTATGCAAATTCATCAAGCAATTTATACAAAATTGTCACATGGACCTGCACAAAACCTGGCAGCCCTATTATGTTCAAATTGACAGTAACTTAAGAAAACTGACTGTTTTTCTTACAAACATTCAGTCAAAAATATGAGTGCAAACATAAAATGACAGAAATAACAGGCTTCAAGAAAGCCTTACAAAGTAAGTATATTGCCAAAAAGGTTATAGCATTTTCATTTAGATTACTGATTGTTACTATGTATAGGATGTACTTGCCAAAGTCAGGGGGTTTATACACTGCATACATATGGATCCACATATGTGAATGTTGTATGTCATATTCTAAAGCAAAATTATACTTAGTATTCTGGATAGATTAAGGAAAATTTCTACAGAAAATTATTTGTTCTTACAAAATCTGCCATTCTTAAATAGAAGTATCCCGAGCGGCATGAGAAATTGATGTATTCTGAAATTGATTCAATTCTTATGAGTTAATGTCACAGTATTATAGACTAATCCAAGCTGAAAGGGATTGCAAGAGGTCATCTTGTCTAACTACCTACTCAAAAGAAGGTCAAAACTGAAATCAGACCAAGCAGGTTGGGGCTTTGTCCACTCAGGGCTCGAAAACCTCCAGTAGTATACCTAATTCTTAGTGTTTCATTTTGTTCTTCTACTCTAGCACTTCTGAAATTGTAAAAGCAGTTGTATTAACAGCTTTAACAATAACTTGTAAATAACACACGAGGAGTTCTGCAACATCAGGCAATCAAAGTTTATTGAGGGTATATAATCACCTCAAAAGCTCAGTAACAGACTTTTTAAAGGTTATTTTGCTAGTCTTCATAAGTCAATGAGTAAGACAGCCTCACTCAACAAAGATATGTTATAAACTGATATGTATTGAAAAGCTTTGTACTTTTGCAACCATATCAATGACCAATTATGACAAATTATGTAAAAAACTCACTGAAAGCAGCATACATCTGCAGAAGAGAGAAAAATTTGAGTCTTGACCCTAACCCACAAAGGTTATTTCATAAACTTAACAAAGGCTGCTCACAAGAGTAAAGTTTAGAGAACACCTCAGTTACACACAGACAAGTCTAATGTGTATTTAATATCCCCTACATGCACACGGTTTTAGAACAAAACCAACACAAATGCAGCAACTCTCTACCAAGATCAAAACCAACATGTTGAAGAAGCTTCATGGTTTCTCATGAAAGGAAAAATATGTGACAAAGTTTCTCAATAGACACATTTTTTGCCACAAAAAAAAAACCAACCAAACAAACAAAAGCTTTTGGAAGATTTCAGCTGTGTTATATTAAGAATTAAAAGAGTTCTCCATAACTTATGTTACATTTGAATAACAAGATAACTATTTCCTACCTTTAAATTCAAAAATATTTGATAATGTTTAGTACCAAGTTAAAAGTTTAGGTTTTTTTAAATGCTTCTATTTTGTAAAAAAGAAAGCACATGAGGAATAAGACATTTTTCTACAGATTTCAAAACATAAAAATAACTAGTGATATTTACTCACGCTGTTATATTTTCAATTGGCACAGCATTAAATAAGAAAAAATTCGGAAAGACACCAAACAGAACAGTATTCTTTGAAACCGTACACCTAAACTGGCAGAAAATAATAAGTTTTCTTCTCTTTCCTACTGTTAATCTTCTGCCAGCCTAAGTTCCTTCTATCAGTTCACAGCAGAATCAGACAAGCACAAATAATGGTTAGATAGGCTGGAACCATGCCATGAAACATGGGATCTGAGAAGCAGGTCCTTCCTTCATATCTGGCAGCAGTTATCCGCTAGATTGGCTAAGTGTACTGGTAAAGCCATATCCTTGGCTTTAATTTCCTGCAACGCTAAACTTGTTTTTCTAAAGCCAATTTTGTTTTCTCTTTCCATTAAAGACTTGCAGATTCACCATTACTGTTCCTGTTCCACATAATACACACGGACACACAAGTGTTCTTTGTCAAATTCACATATTTTTTAAACAAAAATTAAAAAATATATATATACTTTGCTACAAATATTTATGTTGATTGGTAAAACTTTCAACATGAATTTTAGAACATTTGTGACTGGCTTTAGTACCCTTTTTCAGTTACTGCTTTTAGGTAGTCGCTGAGACGTGTAATGCATCATTTTAGAGGTTCAGTATACAAGTATTGATCTTTGGTTCACAGTGGGAAATGCTATATTGGATTTAAGTTAGAACACCCAACATCTGTCACTTTTTCAGATCAACTATCACATAATAACAGCATATTACAAACACAAAAATATTCACATAATGAAAATTAAAGCTATAAAAGGAGAAACTCTACTAAAGTGAAACCCTAAAAGGGTACTATATAAGAAATTCAAAAGGACAGCATTCTGCTTACCTTCTCCCTTTCACTATTTCTGCAACTGTCAGTAGCATAGTCCCTAAGTTTTTCATCTTTCGTTACTAAAATACTGCCATTTCCTAATTAGAATTTCACGTGCTACTGAAAAAACTGGCATCTTTATTACCCTTCTGTCCAAAAACTGGCAGATCCAGTCATCATGCATTTTTGAAATTAAGTTGCACTATTACATTTATGGTGTGGCACGACGAAACAGTAAGACTGCAGTTACAAATAGCCCCGTTTGGCGATATTTTCATAAAGGGGGGTCAAAAAGGGATAATTTTTAGGACCAATGAACAGCCACATAGTAAATCAATGAACAATAAATTATAAAAGATACTAAGGATAAAAAGCAGATTGCCTAACATGCAAACAAAATGCATAACTATAAAGCTGAATGCAAAATCACATATCAAGGAACAAGCAAGCAGCATATATATATTGAATAACAATAATTAAAAAAAAAAAAATCAAGTTACACTAGAAAAAAAACCACCACATATTACAGCAATGTTACATCAAAAAGATACTATCCTCAACTCCCAGGGTTTTAAACAGCATTTCTGAGACCAACACTAAAATTTCTTTCTTTCTTTAAACGGTGGAAAAATAGAAAAAACACAGAGTACAAACTACCCACTTGATAAACAGACACCAAAACCCCTCTTCTTCCTTGTCTTTTCAATGCCTTAAAAAATGTGTGGACTGCTCAGTGAGGAAGCCCAGTTTTTCTCCTTTCCATTTTCATAGGTGTCTGCAAACCACAGAGTCATGATAGTGATGCAGGGACAGGGGAAACGAGAAAAAAAAAGTAATTCATCACAGGTATGTTTCCAAACTTAGAGATTGCAATCCCTAACTCATAATCAATGCAGGATTTCCCTGACAGTATACCCAAGAGGTGAAAAAAAGCAGCCACTCATTATCAACTTCCCTTGCACAAGTCAGTAGCCTCCTCCCTAGGACACACTCAGCAAAAAAGAGGAACTAATCGGCTGGAGTTCCCTCTGGCACCATGCAGCATGCTGTCCCATAACACAGCAAATTACTGCCAAACATCTGATTTGTGGTGGGTTTGGTTCCAAGAGAGATAGCCTCGCGTTGAATCCACCTGCACGGTAATCCGAAATATAGCTGTATGAGGGGTAATGTGTCTCTGTGATGCTCCTCCAAAACAAAAGGCAGCAACACACCACACCCCCCATTTTGAAGTTCTTTTGGTAGAAGCTCAAAGATGGTACAGGTAGTAGTATAGCTCCCAGAGGAGTATGTCCTCCAACTGCTATACTATGGCTTGAGAATTAATGATGAACATGTTTGGGGATTCTGTCTATCAGAATATCAACATAACACAGATTAAAAAAAAAGTGTAGAGACATCACACTCTCCTGACTCAGGTAGGTCAGAGGCAAAATTTTATACCACCAATGTGTGGTGTGCACTTGGTCTCAAAGCAGTAGTCCGCTGCAGGCAACAGAAATACGATAATTTATCAACAACCTCTAACAACTAACATCATAACTGTACAGTTCTGGAACATGAAACTTTCTCCAGCAAAAATAGTTCTGTTTGTCCTGAAATGACCTGAGAATAGATGGAGGCTGGGGTGTAAGAGAGGGGAATGCCAAAACAAAGCAGCTCAAAAAGACAGTGTAAATAAACACAATCCACACTTATTCAGCTACTGCAGAACTACAGCATTTTATCTAGAAAGTGAAAATAAATTCAGTTACCTTCTCTGCACAAATGCAGTTCAAGTTGCATTCCCACATCCTGTGAGAATACAGTGACTCTACATACTCTGATTGCAGAGTGATCTAGCCTGTTCTCTCAGCCAGACCTATTCTACTTTGTACAGCACCTGGACACTCCTGGCAGGAGAACTCAAAAAGCTGGTGGCCTATGCGCCATGCAGACGTCCAACTACCACACACACACAAAAAAAATTAAAATAAAAAAACCATAACACTTCACGTGATTCTTTCTTTCTTTCCTGCTCTATCTTTATGATAATATCATGGTTTTACATAAAGTACAAAGGGACTGAAAAAAGGGAATTGAGGGAAAGTCAGTTCAAAACATATCTGAAGTCCAATGGCAGGTAACTTATCTGAGAAGTGAAAAAAAATCTTGACTGCACTTTGTATTTAAACTGGGAAGAACACAGACCACCGTTTGAACTTGTTCCATTTCTCCACATTCTCCAAATCCTTCGCTTCATTACTCACTGCAAATTGATTGTGCACTCTCTGTATCTAAAACAGGCTCTGTCTGTCCACTGACTGCCTTTTTACAAAAAAGCGTCAGTGCTAATGGCTCTGTAACCTTATGCACAAGCGGTTTCTAATGTAAACTGGCAGGCACAAGGATGATTTTGCTATATGTTTTGAGAAAGAGCTGAAAATAATACATTACTTCACTAAGAGACATTTTTTCTGCATCATAAACAGCATTTTCAGTGGCTAACAAAGGATACACTAAGGCAAGAAAATAAACAATTATTATTGAAAAGTGCATCAATCTGCTTTGCTGTCTCACTGAAAATAATTAAACCACTTTTCATTATACTTCCTCCTTCAGGGTTTCACGTAATTTAGATTTTTCCCCTTCCAATCATTCAACAGAGAATAAGCATTTGTACAAGTCACTTAATGGCAATTCTTGGCAGTCAGCTCAGACAAATCAGTACAGGTATTTGCAAATCCTTTTGCTTTTATGCTTTATTTTTTTCCAGACTATACCTAATGAAATACAAAGACAAAAAAAAAATTATATTTAATATTTTGTGTATTGCACTTCATGATTTTTCAACAGTAGTACTAAGATTGAACAGTCTTGCTAAATATTATATCTATTCCATCGTTACAGTGACACACATGACAGAGAAAGTTAAAAATAATTTCTTCAAAAGTATTAATGGGCATGAGGTAATACAGATATGTTCCTATGTTCACAGTCTTCTCATATGGGCATACTTACCTATTGATGAGTTTGTAGTGAGCCTCCAGTGATTTTTAAGCATTGCCTCCATTAACTGAAACAACTTACTTCCTTATTGCTTGCCTAGACATCACAGCTCTTCCAGTACAAGTTCAAGGTTCTATTATAAACCAGTTTGAGTTTCTATTATAAACCGTTTTTTCAACTTGAAGGAAAACGCTAATAGACCAAGGAAGGAAGAACCTCAAGAGAGGTTCTTTCATGAAAAGGGAAAATAAAATCCCTCCGAAGAGTAATCCTCTTCACTAGTTTGCTTTATTGGTGACCTTTAGAGAGATCTACCAAAGCTGAAGAGAAGCTTAATTAGCAGAAAGGGCAGCTGAGAGAACAGGTAGCATGAAGAAAAAAGTTTTTAGTCTTTATTGTACAGGATGAGAATTTTTGAAAGAGAGATGAAATCCTACGACTGCTTCATAAATGTTGGATACTGGAACTCATCACTTTGCATTAGCTAAAGATAGAATTAGCCAAGAGAGACATCCTATTCTGAAACCTATGTTTTGCATAACAGGAATGATGTTCCAGTTAAAGGGAAAAACATCTCATGAAGCACACAGGAGATTTGTTCTTGAAGTTTTTACATAAAACTGTTACGGCTCCAGCGCTCACAAAGTATCATTCTAGGAGCTTACTAACTTCAATAGCAAAAAATATTTCTCTCTCCTTGATTTTTAAAATGTTTTATGGGTAATTCAAACAGATTAGTCATGTGACTATGACATCTACAATATGTAACTTGTAGATAAGAGTGCATCCAAAGCTTCCTCTCCAGAAAGCATCACTGAGTTGCAGAAAAACAACCTGAAATAACAGGAGAAAAAGTCTATAGATCCTGACAAGTTCTTATGTTCAAACCTGTTTACAGCTGAAGAAAAAACCATGACGCCTACCTAGACAGAACATCTGTAAAAAGCCTGTCATTAAACAAGGGTCAAATAATTCTATATGAACGGATGTAAACCTATCAAGTGCTCACAAAAAAACTCCACAGTGTATTGTATCTCCATGTTTATTCTGTGACTGTCAACCTCTTGAGAGGCTCAAGAAGCAGGAATGGTGTTTCATTTTTAAATCATCTTGATGAAACTGTTTTATAACTACACCAGGGTAGTATAGTAGCATCGATGTTTTCAAAAAACTGTCTTTGCATTCACTCAAAAAAACCCCGTTGTTCTTTGTATATCAAATCTGAATGCAACTTACTACAGACATTTTAGAGATCACCGCTCAAACCTCATACACTCCTTCCTCATTCACCTCCAAATTTTTTTGGAGGGGAGTGGGGGGAAAATACTCTGAAAAATACTTTTCCAAATAGCCTTAAAGAACGTGCTTCCATAAACCCAACATGGAACATAAGACAAAGTAGTGAAGAATCACTGCCAAAGGTCCTCAATGCCCTAATACCAAACTTAGAAAAACAAGATGTTAAAATGTCATTTTATTTTGCCATTGATCTAGAGTATAATTCTAAAAAGTAAGAGTTACTGCACAATGATGCTCTGATCCTGCAGTTAATGCTACTGTGAAGAAGCTCTAAAAATCATTTAGAACTTGCTGGAAGTACAAATGCATGGAAATTCCCAACAAGGTAAAGGAGGATTAGGCTGTGCTTGCTGGGATGCACTATGAATCCAGGATTTTATGTGCACATCATATATTTACCTGCAACAGTTTGCACTAGTTGCCAGCCCTAGCTGCATACACAACACTAACTGCAGGAGAACATTGCAACCATTTTGCAGTGGTGAGCTCTAAACAGTGCTCAACGGTCTAGACAACTCGTGGACAACTTCAACTGTAGTTCCATCAGGAGGGAAACCACTTTGAGTACACCAGTATTACACTCGAGTGTAATCTCGCAAGGCAAATTTGCGCCAAAAAAAACCCCATCCTTAACAGTACCTCTAAAAACGAAGAACCATGACAAAATACTGAAGGAACAACTTTTCTCATTAGCACAATTAATTTTTGAATTTTACCTCTACAAATAAATTTTACTCTGAGACAGTAATCTTTTAACACCCTTGCTAACAATTAGGGTGAAGTAGAAGGAAAAGAAATAAAGAGTATGGGATCATTTGAGCTTCTGTTGCTTCCATGGGCATGCCACCTACTGTTAGAAATTAACAGGAACATAACAGATCAGTAAAGCCAGCAAAGCAGCATAATCTGAGTAATACAGACTGAAACAGAATAAAGAAAGCAAAAATAAAAAAAAAAACACACCAGAACCCAGGCAATCATAAAAAGCTCAAGGCCTCACAAAATGCCAGTGGCAGAGCAGTAGCCTAGGAAGAGCTGTGCCCCAGAATCATCACTCCATTCTCCACAAGACAGAGACCCTGACAAAACAGAGACCCTGGCTATTCTGGGGTTAAAGACAGAGTCTGTACAGTCTGTAACTGTATGGTTATCCTCTGGGAAAAGTGAAGCAGGAATAGAAACAGGACCTTGAGGCAAGTTTCTCACACACTCCAGCAGATTTATGGGTTTTACCAGCAGGATCTATTACTAAGTCTACCTAAGCCTTATTTTTAAATTAAAAAAAAAAAAGAAAGAAAAGAAAAACCACATAAAAATACCCCTCTATGCCACACCATAGAAAACCAAATCACACGGGCCTGAAATCCTTTGATTATGAAAACCTGTAAGAAATACTCCTCTGTACTTTTTATAAGGCTCTAAATTACCAAAGAATCAATGATCAGCAATTTTCTGTTTCTATAAAATACAGTGAAACCTTCTGATAGCTACAAAATGCTGTGCAGCACCATTAGACTGGCTGGAAACCCGTAACAAGGCTCCTGAAACTACTCAGTTACTTTTGTGAGGAAAAGAACAGCAGTACTGTATGGAATAATTCTTTAATCAAATTTCATCACTTCTACAAATTTGTTTATTTTTCACATATATACCTACTATCTCTCACTTGATGTACCCATACAAGACCCTGTATGACGCTCTCCAGGACCAACTACTCACCCCAGTAGCACAAGATTTTTAGCTCGGAGTTACTAAGTGTTCCCTGCCTACAAATAACTTTCCTTTCAGAGCTGTGTTTGGAACAAACACCCAGTAGCAAGTCCTAACACCTCATACCTACATGTGACTTTCATCCGTTCCGCTGTACATTCAGAAAACATCACCCTGGGACGAGAACAGCATTCCCGCCCCACGATGCGCACACATCCTTCCCTACTCTCCATCGTTGGGTGCAGGCGCTCTCTGTGCCCGCATGAAGCCACCAGGGGCAGGTTGCCCACCCCACCTACTGGCCGCTACCGGCATGGCTTCATCCCCAAAACGTGTTTTAAAATAGACGGATTCTTAAATCCGTGGTTTTCGTTCTTCCCTAAACTCTAAAACGTTTAGTTAAATACGATGGGAAGCCCTCGGAAGAGCTTCTCCAATATTCAAGGTATTACCATTTTATGTTTCCTCTGAATAAAATCCACTCCATTTTATGGGATAATTAAATCTAAGTAAGGTAATGACTGAAAGTTGTGTTTCACACAATTAACAAAATATGGAGCTGATAAAGTTATCTCATTAATCTAGGAAATTTCAGGACAACTTGTTTGAAAGTTACCAAATTACTACCCCAGAGACTTTGAGGGGAAAAAGAGGAATAAAAGCATTTAAGTACGTGAGGACAGAAATGCACAGCCATCCAAACTATAAAAACCCAAAGCTCTTTCCAAGGAAGTTAAAAAAAAAGTCAGACATGAAGCTGCTATGGAGCAATGATGCTGCGTGTTCACCTGTGTAATGGGATGCGTTCAGTGCAAGTGTCTCAAGTTAAATCAGCAGGGAAGTTGGTAAAATATAATGAAGGAATAACAATAAATATCACTAAACCGTCCCACGCTAAACAATCAGGGATTATTATGAAATATTGCAGTCCCCAGCGCTATGAAAAGCAGGTTTCTCTAATGTCTAGAAACTGAAAAGAATATATTAACTTTGGCTGGGTAAAAAGCATTTTTCTTTTTCATTGCAAAGACAGCCTTGAAAAAATAAAATTAAAAAAATAGGGTTGTCACAAGTGGATATGCAGCAGCTCTACTGAGTAGGCTCAGTAACCTTCACCATACTCTTTTAAAACCTCTGACAATATTTTTCTGTACTGATCTCCGTATACTTCCTACACAATGCATCACACAATCTATCTGCCCTTTCAGTCACAATTTTTCAGTTCCCAAATTAAACCTCCTCCGTTTTAATAGTGGTGTTGTTCTTGTCCTGCCTAAAATGGATCTGTTTGTGGCAACTTTTCTACATAATGGAACACTGTTATCCAGGCCTCCCCAGAGTGTCCTCCTCACCAGACAAAAAAAAAAAAAAAAAAAAAAAAGAGAGAGAGAGAGAGAGAACCAGGTCCTTCAGTGTTTCCTCCTAGGTCATATCCTCTAGACTTCACATCCTTCTTCATCCCTTCCCTCTGAACTTTCCCCAGGTGGTCCAAATCTTGCAAAAGTAGAACCAGTTCTTTAGTGTGATAGCACTGATACTGTCTCATCCATTAAACTGCTAGTTCCCTTCTATAAAGGGAACTTCTGTGTAGCTTAACCAGTCACACACACCTCTACAGATTTTTCCTATGTAAATGTAGTTGTCTTATATTTGACCTTGAATTACACCTTACTGCAGGCTCCTTCTCCTTCAGTTTGTTGAGACAGTGTCCTGTGCTCCACCCTCCTGTTTACCCCTCCACTTTATCACTGCCTGCAAATTTTAACTGTGTATTTTACTCCTTCATCAGGATTATAAATAAAAACGTGAACAGATACAGAACAAAGCCTCGCAGAATCCCACATAACAAACACCAGTTTGACACTGAACCAACCCTAAAGAAGTTTCCAGCCCCTTGTTCACACACTTTTCAAGAAGCTTAATCTAAATCAATACACTCAAAATAAAATAATCCACACTTCATTCACAGTCGGTGTCTCTTCACACCTCATCACAGTAGAGAAACTCCTGAGAAGGGAAGTTCTTCGCACCTCATTAGTAATTAAGTAGAGCTCACAAGCTGATGTACATTAATCTAAGTAAGTTTCTTCCTAGTTGCTTTTGAGAACATTAACATAAAACATAAAAAGATTTATTGTGGTCAAGATCCAGAAATCTGCACAAGCTCTGTTACACTGTTCTAAAATAAGTCAAATGTATCTGTATTTGAAAAATCCAAACTTTTGTTACCATGCCTGTGAACAGATTGCTTTTTGCAGTTGCTTAGACTGTAAACATTTAGCTCATGCTAATTAGGAAAAACTTATCTGATGCTGATCCGATGCATTAGATGTTCCATTAGATCAGTTCTACATGTGCATGGACCACAAGAATGAAGATATAATAAACACTAAATAAATGTGATATCATCTTGAAGCTAAACATAAGTAAAAAAGACTGCACTAAAATTAAGCTGATTACCTCCATTCTTTAACAATAAAATGTTTACTGCAACCAATGCCCAAAGCCAAAAAAGGAACATTGAAACAGACCTGACAATTCAAACTGCACTGAAGTAATAGCAGACCACATACACACTGCAAACAAAGTTAAAAGAATACTTTGTAAACTGCAAATATAATAAACATAAAGGACAAAAGAAAGTCTCCTTAAACCACCCACAAAAGGATGTGGTCAAGTACCACCAAAATAAAACCCAGTATCTTGTCCACAACTTCAGGAAGTTGTTTTTGTTTTAATAGCTGGTTTTAATTTTGTTTTCATAGAAGAGCAATTTAAAAATTCCGACAGTCCATAAAATATTAATCTGGAGCAAGTCAGAGGAGCTAGAATAAGAGTGGGAGATAACATCAGGCTAATGTCAATCGGACCTTTTAAGCATTATAATTCCACATTATTTGACTAAAAATGAATAATTGCAAATGTGTTCTATTTATTTAACATAGAATAGATGAGTTAAAGCAGACAGAAACAACAGAAAATTATTCAAGATGACAGATGTATAAAGAAATCTGCCATTTGGTAAACCAGCCGGTCATAATTAGACTTGGATTCACTTTTGAAGGGAGGACGCAAAATCTTCAGTAATCAAGCCAGTTAAATCAACATGCACACTAGTTACAAAAAGACCTAACAAGTGCAAGATCCTTTTTCCTCTTGACAGGAATAAGAACACTTTTCCTCACAGTTTCTAAACCAATTCGATGTTTGACAGGCAGCATCTTGTTTCAAGAGCGGAGCTGGGGAGTTCTTTAGAGAGCTATCACCTCAACAGCTGACAGAAATCATGAAAGCTTTCATCTTTAAGACTCTGATCCACAGCTGGATCTACCATGCCAGGTATAAGCAAGTCAATTATTTATAAACCACTAGCACCTTGATCTCATTCTAGATTAACACCCAGCAGAGGAGGGGAGAACTGACTCAGCAAGTACTGCGTCTTGACAGGCTTTGCAAGTAGCACAGCAGGTCACCCATTTCTAAAACCAAAGAATTACAGTACTCTTACAGTAGTGTAAAACATGTAAAGCAGTCTCCAGCCTTCACTGGTCCACAAAAAAAAAAAAAAAAAGGAGAACCAAACGTGCCACCAGTACACTTTCTTCTCCCTGTTGTACAGGTCAGGAATAACGTCCTCCTGGAGCTACAAACACAAGCATAGGAACCATTAAATTAAAACATCTGAAACACAAAATTTAAGATGAATCATGGTTTTAAATGAATGTAACTAAAGATGAAATATTGCTGCCAAAGTATTATGCAATTTAATGCCAATTTCTACTTCACTATATTTCCAAGAGTTTTTAATTAAGTTTGGTTTTATTAGCACTCTTACTACAAATTACTGAACCCATTCACCTCTAACTTTACTTCCATTTTACTGCTCTGCCCATAGCAGGCTCAACAAATGCAAATCCAGTTACTTTAATACAATTTGATGTAGATTTTGTCATAAAGCTTTTCATAATTGAAGACACAATAAAGAAGAAACTTCCCAGGCAACAACTAAATCTCCAGCAATAAAGAATTACTTAAATATCAAGATTAGCAGCAATAGTTTTATAAACAAATGGGGTATAAATAAATAAAATTATAAATTTAATATAGCTTTTAAACTATTTAAGAACCTAGATTTAAAATTATTTTCAGGAAATAATACCGGGTCATCTAAATCCTGATTATACAATGCTAAAACGATCCCTATCTAGTAGGAAAATTCCTCCAAAATGCCAAGTTGACACCAGCGGTGTGGAAATGCAGAGTGTAATCCTCCATAATTTTTACCCTAGAAGGCAAAAGGGCTAGAATTGCCCTTGAAATTCTGTATATTACAAAATTACAGTGTTGTTAGCTTCCCTTCTCTTCAAGGCCCATTTGAAAAAAGAAAGGAGATTTTCAGAGAAGACTGCAGCTTCTCAGCACACAGTAAGGAAAGCAACATGATAAAACCACTCACATTCCCCCTATTATTACCTGGCTCTCCAGGTTTGCAGTTTACACATCACCACTTAAGAAGATCTGACCGCTGGTGCTGCAAGACAGCAGGGTTTCCTCTCACACAAACCGCTTACTCTGGGTCAAGCACCCTCTCACTGAGCTGGTGCACTTGTGTAAAACAGAAAGAACCCTAAGGAACTGTGACTAAAAGGGGGTAATTTCCTGCCAGGTGAGAGATGAATCTGTTCTGAAAACGTGGTTCAGCACACATCAAAGGCAGTACAAGAGAGCTTGTCTGACCACGCAGATGGAAGAAAGAGGAGGACAAAAGAGGTCCTCCCTGTTTCAGAAGTGGTAAACGATAAGACTGGCTCAGAGGTAATACCAGACAGCAGCAGCTGCAGGCTGGCACAGCTGTTGATGCTATGGCTGGATTGCTGGGAGCCAGTCCCCTCCAAACTGCTAAACACAAGGTTTGTGCCAGGTGTGCTAAGAGACCAGACAGTGCTTAACATCAAAAGCCTCCAGTGCAGAAGTGCATTATGCTTAACCACTCTTTAGTAGAGTTCTGGGAAAATCCTAGCTATTGCTTCACTTTTAAAGATACAATCCATATTAGCCTTGGCCAAAAATAAATTAAGTCACTGTGCTAGACTAAGATGAAGAGCGTATCAAAGTCAGTAACGCAGTGATCAGGCAAAACATACTATAAGCTGCCCCAAAATAAACATTTTTAACTGCTTCCTGAAATACTTCAAACAACAATACAGACAAAAATGCATACATGTAACATGAGTCCCTTCCTGAGTGCACCTTTTAAATTATGAAATGGGTGCTGCTGGGTCAACAGTACCAGATGGAACACAGATATAAACGTATTTCAACTTAGTAAGAAACGGTTGAATGACTTGGAAAAAAATCATTCCAGGATAGAAGTTTCCTCAGCTAATACAGGTGCTGCATTTCCCCCTTGGGTCTCTGCGGCTTATGAGGTAGCACTATTGTTTCACATTCAGAATCCAAACCCATCTGCACACACCAGTATGATCTCAGCAATTTATATCACTTACAAGTGAAATTACCAACCAGCACTCTAGGTAACAGTACCAATCCAGCTGCATCTTCTATCTCCCAAAACACGAGTACTAAAATGTAACTAAATACAGTGACAAGAGGGATGAATATTTTACATTTTTCAAATCCACCAGCAACCATGGGAGTTCTAATATAGATAAAATACTGTCTGGGTCCAATTGAAGCTATGGCATCGTAAAAGTCAAAGTGAATCTAATCAGCTTGATGCTGAAAATGGGGTAGCAGCTGGTCTATCTACATTAGGACTCCCAGTGCTGCCAACACTAATCAATATTAGGTCATCATCCTAATCTTTTTGCCAATCCAGGGACAACCATGATTTCTATTTTGCAACAAGGCTAACAGAAGCAAGACAATCTGAATGTAGTCCTGTCAAAGCATTTATAAATGGAAATGATTTTAAAGGCGTAGTGTTGATCTCATACCACGGTAGGCTACAGAAAGCATTTTAACATCTCCACAGGAAACTGAATGTGTAGTTGTGGCACACTTTGGCACGTCTGTGCTACTCTTAATCTGCTCAAACACTTTATAATTGGTCAAAGCACAACCATCAACTTGCATTAATGACAAACACATGTTCCCGTGAATCACAGACACCAATGCTGTAAGACGAGCTGTTACCATCTCCCCCTCGCTCGTACCACAGGCTGGACAAGACACACGCTCATTTCAACTTCTAATCAACTGTGCCAAAAATGCCCTGCAATCCCTCGTCTCTGTCTGCAAACAGAGATGTGTCTTTCAGGTGCGTTACTCAAACGAGACTTGTATTTTTCAGCCCGAAATTATAAACGTGTTGCGGCCGGAAAAATCCCCCTATCCACGTTTCCACTACAGCGGGCAGATGCCGGGAGCGGACGCAGAGCTGACCGGGCAGGCGAGGCTGCCAGCCCCGCCGTCCCCCCCGCCACCGGCCTGGCTCCACCTCGGCAAGGGGTGGAGCAGGGGAGGAGAGGGAAGGGTTGTGCCCCCGCCCCGGGCCCCACCGCGTGCGGCCCCGCCTCCCCCCGCACCCGCGGAGGGCGGGCTCTCCTCACGCTTACCCTACGGTGGTGGTGGGCGGCAGGTGGCGGCGGTGCCCCGCGGCCTCGAGGTTCTCGCCTGCCCCGGTCCCCGCCTCCTCGGTGCCCGTGAGCGCCGCCTCTTCCCCGGCCCCCGCCTCCTCCGCGGCCGTGGCCGTCCGTGCCGCTGCTTTCGGTCGCTGGCTCGGCAGCCCTCTCCGCGCCGCCGGGCCTGCGCCGGCCGTGCCGGCCACCTTCCCTGCGGGGCCGGCTGCCGCCGCGCTCGGGCTGCATGGCCGGGCTGCGACCTTCCCTCACGCCGCCTGTGGCCGGGCCGGCCTGTGCTGCGCCGGTCCCCGCCTACTCCCGGAAAGAGGCCGCGCGCGGAGGGCGAGAGAGGGAAATGGCGGCGCCCGCGCCCTCAGCAGCTCCCCCTGCCTGCGGCGCCGGCGGCAGGACTACGGCCGCCGAGCGCAGCCCCTGCGGCCCGTCAAGGAGCAGCGCGGCGGACGCGGCGGCGGGGACCCGCGGTCCGCCCCGCTCCGGGGGCCAGGCCCTGGCGGGCAGCTCACGACGTTTGTCCTTGTACCCTCTGCAAGCCTGAGCGAGCAAGGAGTGAAAAACAAATAGCTTTCCACATGTATTTAAAACAAAAATGCATTTAATGTCTAGAAAACAGCACTCTTGGCTAAAGCCGTATGAATCATAGAATCGTTTGGGTTTGAAAAGAACTTTGAGATCATCGACTCCAGCCATTACCCTAACACTGACAAGTCCACCGCTAAACCAGGTCCCTAAGCACCGCATCTGCATGTCTCTCAAATACCTCCAGGGATGGTGACTCAACCACTCCCCCGGGCAGCCTGTTCCAATGCCTGACAACCCCTTCGGTGGAGAATTTTTTCCTAAGATCCATCCTAAACTTCCCCTGGCGCAACTTCAGGCCTTTTCCTCTTGTCCTATCACTTATCACTGGGAGAAGACACCTACCTTGCCACAACCTCCTTTCATATTTGTAGTTGTAGAGAGCGATAAGGTCTCCCCTCAGCCTCCTTTCCTCCAGGCTGAACAATCCCAGCTCCCTCAGCCGCTCCTCATAAGACTTGCTCTCCAGACCCCTCACCAGCTTTGTTGCCCTTCTCTGGACCCACTCCAGCACCTCAATGTCTTTCTTGCAGCGAGGGGCCCAAAACTGGACACAGTACTCGAGGTGGGGCTTCACCAGTGGCCAGTACAGGGGGACGATCACTTCCCTAGTCCTGCTGGCCACACTGTTACTGATACAGGCCAGGATGCTGTTGGCCTTCTTGCCCACCTGGGCACGCTGCTGGCTCATATTCAGCTGGCTGTTGACCAACACCCCCAGGTCCTTTTCCACTGGGCAGCTCTCCAGCCTCTCTGCCCCAAGCCTGTAGCGCTGCATGGGGTTGTTTTGACCCAAGTGCAGGACCCAGAGTTATCTTTCTGTAGGAAATAAGGGAAAAAAACAACCGAGCCGGGCTGACAGGGCGGTGCACCCAAGCCTGCGCTATGTGAAGCACATGACGTGATTCTGCAGCCTCTGGAGGAGCATCTTGCTCTGAGGACACAGAGCAAGCAGGGACATGGGAACCGCCTTGTGCTGTACAGCCAGGAGGGTTTGTCCTGCTCTGCTTGAACTAGGCAGGCACCCGTGCTCTCCTCAAGGAAGTTCACCAGTTCCCTAATGGCAGGCTTGCTCAATAGCTCTTGAGCACACAGGCTGTCTTTTGACAACACACATTAAAACATCAATCTGGTTTTGAAGGTTTTTTAAACCCAGTAGTCCTTACAGCAAAATGTGACCAAAACTCCTGTACTCTGAAATCACGGGCTGTAGTGTCTCTGCACTACTACCTGTGGTTAAGCGCTGCTTAATTCTGGGGCATAGCATGCAGCAAATCAGTAAATTAGCTTAGCACGACTCCAGCGCAACACAAGCAAATAAATCAAGTAGCAGGGAGCAGCACTGGCAAGCACATTGCAAAGACATCTAAATGATGCCTCCTGCAGCCAGCACAGGTCTGGCAGACCCAGTGCTGAGCTAGAGCTAATAAAAGCTGGCAAACCCAAGCTGTGCCTGCATCTGTGGTGCAATTAATCTGTGACACGAACAATCTGCCTGCAGATAACTATAAGCCGACTATATGTACAGATTTAACAACTCACGTTAATTAATACTTACAGCTAGATTGAAAAAAATATCGCTAATATTTGGTAACAAATAGCAAATATCATTACAACTCACAAGCGTGAAGTTCATGCATCAATAATTATGAGACAGATAGCAAAGTCATGATACTGTACATGTGCATTTTGATTTTGTAATTTAATTTTGATCTCCCTGTTATTATCATCTCTTATGAAAGACAATTAACATAAATTATGTTACCATAGCACACAGAAGCCCCACTCAAAGGCACTGTTGCCTTGAGTGATACACAAATAGAGAACAAAAGGTAACACCGCCAAGTGTTAACACAGACCTGTGAGACAAAAGATGATAGAGTACAAAGAGATGATGAGAATGGTCAACATGCCAAGAAGGGATCTTTGCATACTAGCAGCTTAGCTACTGTTAATTTGTATAGGCATCACAATAAAACAGCCCATTAAGGAGGGAAGGCTTTGCAGGACAATAATGAGAGGGCTTTTTATTTAGAAATTAATTATAGTTTCTATACCATACTGCCAGCGTTCCTCATACCTGCGTCTGTTCAAACCAAGAACAATTGTGTCAGGACAACAACAATTTCTGCTTCTCCTGTTGCTCTGAATCTGCAATACACATGGGGTATCTTCATCAGTCTTTCCTCCTAAATCCTAGTGTTAGGGAGGATAAGTGACCTAAGAGGAGGACACACTTGCTACCTATAGCAAAAGGCAAAGCATTACAGGGCACAGCATCTAGGCAATTTCTAGTCTCCTCTCTTCTGAGAAAAGTGTCATCTTCTGCAAAAAAAAAAGGCAGAAAGTTCAATCTCCTAAAATCATCCTAAGCAGCTGCTCAACCCCAGGTGCTAGGCAAATGTAGAAGCGAGTAGAGGTTTATCCACGTGCCTGAAATTTATAGCTGGTGCCTTTTTAAGACCGTTTCTAGCCTTTCCTGAAATCTTGCAACTTGCAAAGAAGTCACGATCCCTGGCCGTGATTCAGGTCTACAGCTGTGAAGGCCTGGAGCGCAGCCCCCTTCTAGGAGCACTGTTGGCTATGTTAGAGTTTAGCTGGCTGAGTCCAAGGTCAGCTGCTCAGCTGATAAGACCTGTTGTGAGGAAACTAGAAGCAAGGGCCTCCCTCGCCTTTCCCTTGGGAACTGCTTTTAAGCTGAGGCTGTACCGCCGGCCCTCGCCTGTGCTACATCGCAGCTGGCCACCAGCAACATCTGCATCTGGTCTCCTACCTCCTCAGTCTTGACTCTGATCCTGACTCGGACCTGCTGGCTGGGCTTCCTGGCTTGGTCTTGGACCTGCTGTGTAATCACTGGACTATGTCTGACCCTAATCACTGTCACTGGCCCTGATCATGAGGCAAACGTGGTTCCCTACGTCCAGCTTCTCGGTGAGATCGCTGCTCCCACCTGTCTTGGTATCATGCTCCACCCATGGCTAACCTTCCCTTGCAGAGTAGCCGGCCCTCTCTGCCCCCTGACGTTGCCACACTAAACTCATTACTGCACTGCCACGTTCAGAAATTTAATCACACAGAACTGTTGACATGCAGAACAACTGTTCTGACTGTTCATAGAAAAAGAAGCATGAGCCATATGAGGTAGCAGATTCATCTCTCACAGCTCAGCTACCTTATCACAGCCATGCAGCTGCTCCACACACCTTTGTTTCTTGTTAAATGAATTCCTACACTTCAAGGTTGTGTAAAGGTTTGTGAAGCCAGCGCGCCCAGCCATCAAGACAGCTCTGGCTTGAGGGAAGTCTGCAGAATGCAAAACCAGGATGAACTTTCTTTCCTTGCATGGGGCTTGTTAGGACTGCTGTGGCTCTTCAGTTATTCTTGGCTGCTAGACTGTCTCTGGAGGCTGTAGAGAGCCAAGCGTACAGATGGTCAACGTGCAATATTATGAGTATTACTAAGCTGCAAGGCCTATACCTGAACTAGAATTCTGTTGAGTTAGGTTCAATATATGTTGTGTATAAATGGAATATAGATGTACAAACATCTAAATATAAGATAGGAGATGACAGACACACACAGATGGAGGAGAACCATTTTGGATAGTATGATAGACAGTGGTCTCAGTACACCAGGAAACTTAACCATTATTGAATGTCATCACAACAAGAGATAATCATTAGGGAGGGTTTGAAGAAGAAAGTTGATAGACTTCTGTGGATATTTAGGACACCTGGGACAAAAGTAAAGGAAACAATGACAGAAAATAAAAGGACAATTAAAGAAAATAAGATGCTTATCTGAAAATTCAACAAGTGGGTATAAAATACCAGTGTATTCAGCTGATGAGAGGCAGGACCTAACTGCTTGGTACAAGACATAGATGACAACATGTGGGAAAGTGATAGGCTTTGAAAGCTTGCCAAGACCAAAGAAAATAATGTTCTGAGAGTTAGTATGAAAGAAGTGGTGTGGATGAATGGGGAGCGCCATGTAATAGAGATCTGATGCTGAGAGAATCCTAAAGACTTAGAGTTAGACTGTAATAGGTGATTTATGTGATAATTTTATCTCAACCTGTGTATGCTTTGAAAAAAGGGATCATCTTACTGGTTTTGTACTGGCTAGATGCCCAATAAACAAACAGATAATTTATCTTTAATTTCTGACTTAAAAAAAAATAACTACTATTTGACTATTCCAAAATTATACAGTCTAGCAAGATTAAGCATTGAACAAGTGATTAGCATCATCTCTTGTGATGGAATGACTCAAAAAATAGCAGGTACCTGTGAAAGAACCAAATTGCCTAATTCAGGCATGCATTCACTGGGACAAGAAAACAGCAGTGAAGAATGTAGGAAGGGATGGATGTCAGAGGCATGTATGCGCTAATAGAGTGACAGTGGTGCCATTTCCACCTTTCGCTGCTTATGCAAGTATTAATTGGTTTTGCTGCATTGTTTCTCACTGTGGTAATCCATTGCTGATTCACTCGCCCAAACTACCCAAACTGCACTTCCACACCTCATCCAGTCTATAGGATCTCTGTCCCAAGATCTCCCAATAGAGAAAAGTCTTTCCTGCCTAATGTATTTTTCCAAAAACATCTTCTTGGCCTTGCCTGCTTCCTTAACTCAAAGATTCCCCCTCAATTGCCCCAAGCACTTCTAACACCTAATTGTTTCCCACTGCCACCATATCAGCGTGGTTCCTAACTCCCCATGCGTCTTCAGTTTCCTTTTACTCTCTTTCTCTTGTTGGTGACTTCTTCAAATTTTCCCAAAGATAATTTCTGAAATCTCAACATGTCTTCTACATAGTACTGTAGGAAACAGTGACTCACTGTCTTATTGCACTGCAAAATTTTAAATGTCTGTCTTTAAGAAGTGTATCCTAAAGTATTCAAAATATAAAAGCTGGCATGATTGAATGACTTAAGAAACAATAGTTGTTTTGATTGCATTTAAAAATGTCATAAGATACCAGAGTACGGTGTCCTAGAATGTACATTTGTGCGTTTTAGTTATATTCACAGTGGTAGAAACAATAATCAAAATGCAAAAAGCAAGCACAAATAATTTGATAGATGCTAACTCTAATGGAAGTCTGTGCTACTTAATGAGCTGCCTTTTTTTCTGTTTTTTCCTTTGATTTCTACATCTGTCTCCAAAAGGATATTTTCGAGTACAGAAAGCAAGATCCTGATGATAATACACCAAGAAGAAGAATGGAAGTAAATTTATTCGGCAATTCTACTGTTGTAAACAGTTCATCCATCAACCATAAGCAGTTAGAAGGGCATAGCCTCCTGGAAGTCATTACTATTGCTACTGTAACAGCAATTGTAAGCTTAATAACCATAGTGGGAAATATTCTTGTAATGATATCCTTCAAGGTTAACAGCCAGCTCAAAACTGTCAACAATTATTACTTGCTCAGTCTCGCCTGTGCGGATCTCATCATTGGAATATTTTCTATGAACCTTTATACATCTTACATACTCATAGGCCACTGGTCTCTTGGAAGCCTTGCCTGCGACCTGTGGCTAGCACTGGACTATGTAGCTAGCAACGCCTCAGTAATGAACCTCCTAGTCATCAGTTTTGACAGATATTTTTCCATCACAAGGCCTTTAACTTACAGGGCCAAGCGCACGCCCAAAAGAGCTGGCATCATGATTGGTCTGGCCTGGCTGATTTCCTTCGTGTTGTGGGCACCCGTAATCTTGTGCTGGCAGTATTTTGTGGGCGAACGAACAGTACCACCTGAAGAGTGCCAGATACAGTTTTTATATGAGCCCATTATCACCTTTGGTACTGCAATTGCTGCTTTTTACATTCCAGTGTCCGTGATGACCATCCTGTATTGCCGCATCTATAAAGAGACGGAAAAACGTACCAAGGACCTTGCTGAACTGCAGGGTTCGGAGTCTGTGGCAGAATTTGAGATGATAAAGCCTCAGAAAACTTTCCTGAAGTCTTGCTTCAGTTGCAAGCAGCAAAACATAGTCAAAAGAGAGAGGTGTCAAGCTTCCTGGTCTTCATCTAGTCGAAGTACATCAGCTACGGTGAAAGCCTCTCAGGCAGCGAGTACTTGTAACGACTGGGCTAAGGCTGACCAGTTAACCACCTGCAGCAGCTATGCATCTTCAGAAGAGGAGGATAAACTTGCCGCTGATTCCGTTTTCCAAGTAACTTACAAAAGTCCATCTAAAGGTAAGGCAGAAGAGTTTAATGACAGTACGGATGTTGTTGTCAAAGACCAACCTGAAGAAAATGATTTTGAGAACCAGAAATACTTTTTGTCACCTGCCAAAGGCCACGTACAAAAAAGTAAAAAATGTGTGGCCTATAAATTCCGGTTGGTGGTTAAGGCTGATGGCAGCCAGGAAGCCAACAATGGTTGCCGTAAAGTAAAAATAACTCCTTGTTCTGCTGCTCTGTCAAAGGATCCTTCCATCAAAAGCATGGATCCAAATATAAATAACCAAATCACCAAAAGGAAACGGATGGTTCTTATAAAGGAACGCAAAGCAGCACAGACATTAAGTGCCATTCTTTTGGCTTTTATCATCACATGGACTCCCTACAATATCATGGTTTTGATCTCCACATTCTGCTCTGACTGCATTCCCCTGACACTGTGGCACCTTGGATATTGGCTTTGCTATGTGAACAGCACTGTTAACCCCATGTGTTACGCCCTCTGTAACAAAACTTTCAGGAAAACTTTTAAGATGCTGCTTTTCTGCCAGTGGAAAAAGAAAAAAGTGGAGGAAAAACTATACTGGCAGGGCAATACCAGACTGCCATAATTGCTCTTATATAAGGGATAAGAGGCAAAATAGATATTGACGTATCCTAGTAAACTGACTGTAATGCTGTCTCTTGCTTTATATGTCTAGGGGTTAAAAATATCTGCAGAAAAGTAAAATTTTGCATGAAAGTAGTGTGCTTGGGATAAAGAAGTCAGTGGCTGCTGTGAGCAGCACAGGATGTTCGTGATTTTGCAGTAGGTCTGTGCTAAAGTTATTGTTAGGGGTCTTCTGTCCTTTCTTTCAGCATGAGAAAGTGTAGAGGAAATTATAAACTACTGGAAATAAGAGTGGGATGGTCATCAGGTCAGGTCATCCAGTCTGTCTCCCTGTTTCTTCCTATAGGTCCTTTCTTCCTTTCTAGTGTATTGTCTATTTAGTTTTCAAGGTACCAAGCAATGGAGCTTGTACTACTTCTGTTTTGAGACTTTTCCACCTGCTGTTGGAATGAAACAAGGACTATTTAAAGGGGTAAATGTTGCACCCAATAATATATGTTTAGGGAGATTCATTATACTTCAAATGAACACTCGTATTATAGGAGAATGTAATACTGAGAAAATTTCCACTTTAAGGATGACTTTTCTGGAGACGTAGGAAGGGCTCACAGTGGAGGAAATAGGTAATGTATTTTGTCTATGAAGAAGCCAGTCCTAATCTCAGTTCCATCATGAAAATCACTGTCATCTGTAAAAAATGGTGATAATGAGCAGGTACCTCTGAATTTCTCCATTTTCCAATGCTTCTGTATGCTATAGTGACAATGGTGCAAATCAGAACTGACTGTAAAGCATAATGGACATAGTCTATCTACTTTACCACATAAGGAAAATCTTTCTTTTCCAGTCATCTCCTCTGTTGTGCTTCCCCTTGCCCCAAAAGTTTCCATTAATGATGGAATGATCCAGAACAAGAGAAAAATATGTATTGATGCCCTGTGCATTTACCTATATGTTATGAAATTATTTAAAACAGTGACAGAATTGGCCTTTCTGAAAGAAGAAAGATTTTTAAAGCTATTAAGGAAACTTTGCACTTTCATACCGCTTTTTAGCTTTAAATAGCTTTACAAACGCTAATCAACGTTAGGTGTTTGGAAATACAGTTTCTCTCCAGTCACTATCTTCTAGTCCAGCAGAACAATATCTGCTACAGTACTGGGGGCTGGAGTCAACTCCTCTGACAGCTGTGGCTTCTGGGACTGGGCTGTACTGGCCTAGGTACAATGAGCTGAGACTCTGGCCACTACTTGCAGTTTCCCAGGGCTTTGGGTATGTGGTGAGGACGTTTCTGTGGCAGGGGTGAACTGCATGTCTGCCTGATGTCTGTGTTGCAGGAGCCCTGTGAGCTTGACTGAATGTGTAAAGCGAAGGGTCTGCCTTCAGCAGGCGGCCATTGGAACAGAGCTGGTGACCTGTTTCCTTGTGGTGGGAACAAACGTGAAGCCTCAGAAAAGGTCAAAAGAAAACAAAGTTAACGGCGACAGAAGTCATAAAGAGTCAAGTCCTAAAGTAAACAAATGTTTATGAGTAAATGAGGAAGATCTCCATGTACACAAAGTTCAGATTCAGCTCTAGCCTTTCTATCAAAATTCAGGGTGAGATACTCTGGAATATTAATTTGGGCCAATCTTCATATTATATCTACTTAGATGTGCTAGTGGGACATTGCAGTGGTGACATGACCCAGTTGCACATTTCAGGGATTGTATTAGTCATCCTGAATGTACCATTGCTCTCAGTGAAATTGTTCATATAATTTATTAAATTATCATACCATCAAAATGTTTCCCTACAAATACATAATTCCTCCACGTCAACAGCCACAGGACAAGTAATTAATATTTTTATCCCCAATCTCCAGAGGGTAGAATTGTGTCAGTGAAAGATTAGTACTGTAGTAATGTAAAAATATGTTCTGTAAATTCACAATTGATTTTGTAACATACCATACTGTGCCTATTATTTTTTGCACATTAGCATATGATTGCTTATTAAAGGAAAGTATGGGTCTTTATAAAGACCCTTTCATCAACTTTCCTCTGTCACTATCCAGAGCTTTTCTTGTGTACAGTAACTATGTACAAGTTGGTTATTATAGTGGGTTTATTTTATATTACATTGGATCAGGCATTCAGTAAACTGTGTTTGATTTTTAGCAAATGAACGTGTCCCTCTGTGGCACAAGCTGTAGTTAAAGGCAAAATTTATGAGGTAGTAACAGTTCCTGCTAGCTGCAGTGTTGTTGCTAAAGTAAAACATTGGCTTCTACTGAAATTAAATGGGACATTTTTTGTTGGTTTTGGCTTCTGTTGAACTAGAGCGTTCTGTAAATGTTTATGGACTCTGTGCTCAGTAAATGTATTAGAATACACGGTGATGGATGCAACAATGTTGGTTCAGTGTAATTGTGAAATATGTGCTCAAACTATGCTGCTAGCACTTCACCGTGTGAGACGTTACGTGGCCAGACATGGGTACATTGTAAATACCTAGAATTATATAAAGTGGTCTGTGTTGGCTTTATTGTTACGTAGAATGTTTATTCTTAAAAAAATATCAAAATTGCAAAAAGAAAAACGCGATCCTCATCAGAGAATCAATTAGTGCTTAATTACATTTTGTTTTCAAATTATATTTTGTTCATTTGAAAAGTGCTGTGGGACTTTTACAGTGTAAAACAATCTTCTTATCTGTATTTCTGTCCTTTTAATGAACCTTTTACTGATCCTATAATTGGTTATGGTCTCAGTCATGGACTTGTGGAAAGATCTTTTTTTGTAAAATTACATGTTATTTACACATAATTACATACACATACATATATATATAGATATGTATGTCTGTATTATCAATATAGATGCATAAATATACATCCCTAACTAAGCTTTTCAGAGACACAGCATACTTTAATATTTTTGAATATTGAATTTTTCCACAAACTGGGGGTATTGTTTTTGTCTCTCCCTTTTCATACATGCCAGCCTCCCTATATATTCCAGATCCCTGTAAATTATCAAGTAACATTCATTTTCTGTAAATGTAATTTATGTTTGCAGTTACAGTTGTGCATTTTCTGTGACTACTTAGCACAGAGTGAAGAGCTTTGCCAAGGACGGAAAGTCAAGATAGAACATAAATGCAGGTATTTCCTTTGTAGAAAAATCCTGTTGAATTGAGGAAGGACGAAATTAAAGGGATTATAGAGAAAATACTGTAAGAATCTGTAAAACATGATAGAGCATATTTTGCCATTAATTGTATAATTCAATTGCAAATCATGCTTATCTTACCCAACTATGCATGTCAATTAGTAACTGCTATTAACTGTTGAAAGTTATTTTTATATGCGGATTTTTGTTCCTCATCTCTGTTGTACCCATAATGAGACCTGCTCTGGGATATATGGATTTGAGGAGTTTAGATTCAGAGACAGTGATGCACTTCAAGGCAAAATCCTAAATTGTACTTCCTTATCACCCTTTAGATATTGTCCCAGTTTTAGTCCCCATCTCTAATTTAATTATTCTGATCATTCTATAATTCTATTTCCCACATAGGGCTTTTCTCTGAAGTCTTTGACATTGCCTCCTTGTCGTATTTGAGAGATGACCTGAACATGTCAAACTAACTTAACTGATAAATCCTCATGCAAATGTAGCAAAGGATAGTCACATACCTGAAGGAATAAAAATGTCACTGGGATGTGGTAAGTATGTAAAATTTAAATGAGAAGTCATTACAAAAATTAAAGAATCTGGTATCAATCTGGAAGATGCTGCTTTCTCATAGAATGCATTTGTTATGAAACTGGATAACCAGTTTGAAAATTAATTGAATACCTGTGGAATTTTCAGATTCTGGATTTTAAATAGAATTTTGTAAGATGCTTCTTCACTTGTGGTTGGAAACACAGTTTCCAAATCACCCCTTCATAGTGAGATTCCCAAAATCTTCATGCTGAAGGAGAATTTTTGGATGCTTCTTTTACTCTGTAATTTTTAGAGGATGTACATACTTCTGCCTTCTCTAGATTCTTTGCTGTAGGAAAACAAACAAACAAATGGAATGGTGTAACTTTCCTCTGAAATTAATTTTCTTTGCTTTCTATAGAGACAGAAATAATATGAAGGAATCACTTGGGCGTAGTGAGAAGCAAATGCACGTTTCCTCAATTGTACATAACAATTAAGCTGGAGTTACCATTTGCTTTGACATCTAGGTGCTTCTCTGTTAGAAGGGACTCTGCCCAAAAACCTCCATACTGCTTATGCCTCTTTGATATTACAGAAGGTTGGGTTTTTTTTCAAAAAAACCCTCCCATTCAGGGGTGCTTGGAGGTGGAAATCAGCCATATACCTGTTGCTCTAGACCTTGTCATGCTTCCTCATTTTGGTGGGATATTTATTTGACCAAATAATTTTTTTTCCATCAGATATTCTTGGGAGTGCCCACCTCCTTTTTTCAAGTATGTGCAGGTGGCAGTATAATTAGGAAAGGCTAAGAGAGAGGATAGGAGAAATGTAATAGGGAAAAGAAAATAGGAGCAGACAGAATAGGAACCCTCATGTTTCAGACTGTGATTTTGCTGATTCAGTGTTGAGGGGCAGCTGCTCTCAGCATTGTTCTGGGTATCTGGTCATTAAGATTCAGGATGGAGAAAAAAATCTATTCAGTTAAAACAGCCTTTTGCTAAGGAATTACAAAGTAGAATTTAGTCCCCTTTTTAAGGCTCCATGTCCTTCTCTTTAAGAGCTCTAGAAAGAAGTGCTGGTGGGTGTATTGGAATATTCTTATATATTTCCATACACTACTTAGTCACAAATCCATCTCTGGTAGTCATTTCCATCCATGCTTTGTTTAGAAGTGTGGGACATACCTCAGTCCCTGAGTTCTATTAAATGTCTTTGCTTGAACTGAATTAGCCTGTTTTTGCTTGGAGACTCCTTGTTATGAGTTATTGATACAATTTAATCTAATACCCATACTGGAATTTCAATGTCAGCATAAGTTTGTAGGGTGCCAGCTAATACCAGAGAGTGCCTCCAAACCTGGGCAGCTGGATTTGAGCTGCTGGTGCCCGAGTCATTCATACAGCTTATTTGCACAGTCCTTTCCTCCACAACCCTCCAAAAGAGGCCAAGGGTGGGCTGCAGAGCAGGTTACTTGCCTTTGAGGATCAGATGCAGCCTGCTGGCTTTCAGTTGTGTCATTCCATGTCGAGTATTCAAAACACGTTTTTGGAAGATGCGTGAGAATCTGTCTATATAGCCAGGAATTCAAGTAACAGCTATGGGAGACAGGCAGCACTCGGGTGATGTTCTTGTATCCTCATTGCAACTTTGGAAGCATCCTGATAGAGTTACAGCAGAACCCACATTAAATTGACTCAATGACGTAAACTCAATTCGGCTACTGTCCATTTTTTCCCCATCACACTTCTGTCTTTGAACACAATTTCAGGGGGAAAAAAAAAATCAGATGCTGAAAAATAGACGTAAATACTGTATTAGCCTCACCCACGTAACATATCTGTATAACATTCTGAAAATGTTACAGCGCATTCTAAAAAATAAAAATTGTTTTCTTGGCTTTTCCACTTCCTAATTAATGTCTCTTCTTAAGTAATCCTGGCAATCTTGGTCTTCTCAAAACACAATACAGTTTATTTTCTGTGAAGTAATTTTCATTGAAATTATGAGATCTCCATTTCTAAATTAAAAAGCAGGAGTTTGCCAGTATCTCTTGGTTGAGTTTCTGTAATTGAAATATCTAAGAAAAAATACAAGATATTCTAATTATTATCCTGAAATTTTGTATAATGCAACAATGAAAACTCTTCAGTTGTCATACAGTTATTCCAATGACATAGACGTGTGAAGTAACAGCTGTAAAAGAAATCAAGGTCTTCAAGGTTACCAAAGCTGAAATCCTTTTATTTATGATTTTAAAACAGATTAATTTATAATGAAATTTAATTATTTTCTCTTTATTTTATAACTAGAAAAAAAGACACTTTAAATAGCATCAGAGTTGAGTGCCAAAATGATTGAAGCCAGCAAATGTGAAATAAAGCCAACGCACTTTTTTTCTCACAGTTGTATTAAAAAAAACAGAGAAAGCTGAAGCACATTGTGGAACAGGGAGAAGCAACAGTCAAAACATGGTAAACAAAGTGGACTCATATTCAGAAAAAAAATGGAGCAAAAAGTAAACAATTGTGAAATCATTTTGATCTTTTTAAAAAATGTGTTCACAGAGTTTCTTGGGGGAAAAATTCAGAGGAGTTGAAAGCTTTGGATTAGTAGCTTTAAATGGGAAAACTGATGATCCCATTAGCTCTGGGTGCTCTAAAAAGACAGAAGGAAAAGAAAGCCTGTGCTGAGTACTTCATTGTGTATGGGATGATTAAAAAGTAGAGATAAATAGAAGAGTCAGTGAAGGGGAAAAAAAGCCGTGGGAGATGAGGCTAATTTCAATTTTATATATTAAAATACCTTTCACTAAAGGTAAAAAGGAAAGGCCTGATGCTGCCCTACAGTATACAATACTCTCCAAAATACATTTTGTAAATATAGGTACTTTGCTAAAAATTTCCTTCCTGCATGATATGTGAAGGATTGTAGGAGATCAACTGTGAACATTCATACTGGAGCAAAACCTTCTGAAATGCATGTATATTCATGTATATCTCATACAAGATATCATATCCTGGATTTCATACCTGACTGCTCTTATGGCTAAAATACTATAAAATTAGTTATTTAAATCTTCTGGTAGAGGCCTTAGTTTCTGACAGTGACTTCTCACTTGTGTGGTTGGTAGATGTCTATGTCCTGGTCCAGTCCTGGACAATATGCTATCATAAAGCTCTTGCAGAGGCCCAAATTAAATTTTCAGTCATGATTACTTAGTGCAATTATTCAGTCAGTGTGAGTTCACTTCAGTCACTAGACAAAGAATCCATGTTCCCTTCAAAGTAACGTGGCTTATCTAGAGTTCAACTTTCTGACATGGACAGGACTTGGTTGGATATGATACACTGTGGTCAATGGGTTTGATCATCATCCATGCAAACTTGCACAGACGTTGCCTGTTGCAGTCCTTTTGCCAGTATATCACGTTCCTACGGTTTAGATTTGCTCCAGCACACGCATCATACCACCAGCCTCCTCCAGGAACGCCACTGAGTTCCAATTTAGCACAATTCTGGAAGTAATTGTCGTTGTCTCTGTCCTTGGTGGTGAACTTCTGGTTGTCATGGAGATAAGCTTCCGTGTCCAAGGTCAGAGCATCAGTGGCGTTGCCTTTGTATAGACCAACCCTGATTCGGTATTGAGACTCTTCATCTTCAATAAGGAATGGTTCGTACTGTCCCCATTTGATTTCAGCGTTTAGGTTTACAAGTTTAACTCCAAGCATATATTTCACGGAGCTGCTAGTTAACTGGTGCATATATTCATTTCCTAACCAGTGGTTGTCATGAACGGAGCCAAATCCGTATTTGTAATCCTGCCAGGTCCTATCAAAGTCAACAGTACTATTGGCGGTAATGTGCTGGATTACTGTCCAGCCACCATCCTGCATGTTACAAGAGACAACAATTGGGTCCTCCTTTGGTTGGATGATGTAAAGACCATCCCTGGAATTTCCTTTGGAGCGCTGAAATATCTCAAAACAATCCCTTGGATAGTCTGAGTAGGAAAAAAAAAGTTTAAAAGTAAATTTCTGTTCAAATAGTACATTTTATTTATTGAACTCTGTCCTTTAGAGTGAGTGAGTGATTGCCTTCTGACTGGAAGCTGACTCTGCCTTCATCTCAGCTGGTGGGCACCTGCTTAGCTAAAGGGGGAAGATTTCAGGGCAGAATAGGCAGGAAATGTTCAGAAGTTCAAAAAAGGGTTTCTTACCCTGTCATACAACAGAAGTGTGATTTTCCATTTGTGACAGAAATATGGTTGAAAAGCCAAAAGTTATGTAAAGACTATTCCTTTTCCTCCTGTATTCTTCCAGTTTGACTAGTCAGCAAGTTTGCAATTCCCTGTGCCATGTCTTGGGCCATTGCGTGCAATTACTAGAGCTAGCCTTATCCTCAACAAATAAATCTAATTTCTGTTTAACCAATTTATTCTTCAGGCACTTGTAACATCCCTGCGTTAAATTCCAATATGTATGCCATGTGTTCATTGATAAAAGGGGGATATTAAAGCACGTTTCTTGCTAATACAAAACTTACAAACATCTGAGGATTTTTTTAGGAACAGTTCTTGTCACTCAAACTCC